>NC_084666.1:51863971-52172990 GCF_028389875.1 Rhea pennata | reverse complement strand
TTTCATAGCAAGACCACACTTGCTAAATTTCCATCTTTTAGATTATGTTCATTTTAACACTAATTGAGATAGACACAAACAACATTCCATCACAAGTATTTGATCTAACTTGGTCTAATTATTTAAGCCAGAAGTAGTAAGGAAGGAATTGTGACACATTTAGATGGTGTCTGCTTATTAGACAACAATATTGTAACATAAAAATGACAAAGTCAAAGCTGTGGGATTAGAAATGAGTTGTTTTTTTCAATGTTTTAAATTTATATATAAATTTTTCTAGCTCAATGTACTGTGATTGAACAAATACATTCCCTGATGACATGTGGCCTGGAGCCAAACGGTTGGCTGAGAGAAAGATATAATCTGCTCCCACAAACAAACAAAAGGATAAAACCGATTTTGACAGTATTATGCATTTAGTCAAGTTTCATTAAGCTTTTGGTCATCAAATGCTAATGCCCAGTATACAATTAATGGTTCACATATTAACTCTTTCCATCCAAAGAGAGATTCCTGCAGATTGATTACAGGGCAGATTCCCTGCCTCAACATTAAATTCCTCTCCAAAATCTGTTCTAACAGAACACTGTATAATCTTTACTCATAGTCACAGAACTTGGATGAGAGATGACACTGTTAAGGCCTGACTAGCTAAGCTAGAAGTCTGCTCCAGATCCATACATACCCGGGGGAAAAAACAGAAAAGAGCTCAACTCACCCTTGTGCGACAGAGGTTTGTTTTTCCGCCCCTCAGCTCTCTCATGAAGAATATTAACATGTTCAATATATTTGCTGCGGGATGAGCTGACTGTTCTGTAGGCCTGAAAGAAAATGATATATCTAAACTTATTGCTACATCCCTACAGCTACTGTGTTACATGAAGGGGAGAGAAGAGAAAATGAAACCCACACATTTTAAACAAGTGCCATTGCCTGTCTTGAAATACATATCAAATCAATATAAACAAAGTTAAAAAATGGTTATACTATGGTATTTATACATTTCATACTTCTCCATTGTTAGAAAGTAAAATACAAGATAATGTGCAGCTTTCACAAAACACTGCAGTGTTTTGGGAATGGAACGGAATATTTTAAAAGATAAATAAGGACAAGTTATTTTTAAAAGGTAAGGTAACGAAAAAGCGACAGCAGTAGATTTTATTCTTTTAGCCATGCAATCACACAATTCTACCTTAAAAACATTTTGAACAAATAGAAACTACTTATCATTTAAGAGGATTATTTTGTGGGAGAGGAAAACACATATATCTTTGGGATGTGCTAGTCACTAACTCAAATCACGGAGGGAAAGGAAGCTACAAAATGGAGGCTTTAGGGACATGAAGCACAAAGTCTGATACATTTAGATGCGAGGAAGAAAATGATTAAAGACAAAGTGGAAAAAAAAGAGGCTTGCAGAACATGAACATGTTTTTCTAATAATTAATATTCTTATCTTTTTCTTTGTGCTCCAATTGACAGAGCTAACAGTCTTCAACTTCTTGGTTTAGATACAGCATACTTCACATGTGTCTTATCTACTTTATTATGTTCTTAATGTTTGCAGCAGACAAGCAAATGAAAGGGGTTGGAGGTAGAAGCCTTATTCCATCTTTAGATGCACTCATTTCAGTCTTAAGTATGTTTTCTACTGAAAATTATAACAGCCTTATACTGTAACAGTAAATGTACAGTCAATGTAACAGTAAAATAGACAAGTAATAGGCATTCAGTTTCACTAGTTCTTTGAACAGATTTTTGACTTCTTACAGTTCTGTACTTTAGACTCTATTTAATTATATGCTACGTCATCTACATTACATTAATGCAGTTTATACTTTGACCATATTCTTTAATGCAGAACATACTTTAAATCAAGCCAACTCAAAAAGTACACACGGATCCACTTCCAAACACTTACGTAATATAAGCCACCAAAAGCAGCAACACCAGCAAGGAGATAGTAAATCATGTTCTCTCCAGAAGAGCCAGGAACGCTCCCAGATGACATCTGCCGAAGAGGTGCTACAAAAACCATTGATATTAAGGAGAAGCATTGCTAAAATACGATCACAGAATAGAATGATGTGGTCTAAGCTATATTTCTTTCTTTTTATGGGAGAGATGATTTAAATATAAAGTTGAAGCAAAACTGGAAGGTACAGTTTATCACGGCATTTAGCATGACTGAGTATGACAAGGTGTGGTGCCTTACTAAATGAGATAAAAGGCTGAGGTCAACCAAAGAATTAACGTTTTTTGAGAGCTACACTATGCCAGCTTCCAAGTACTGGATTTAGTCTACATAGATATGCCCTACCTAAGGGCATGTAAAGTACCTGTCCTTATGCAGTTCTGCTATGGTCAAGAACATCAGAGGTAACAGATCTCTTTCAGTGTAACAGCGAAGCACTTTCAGAGAAAGGTTTTCCCTTTTCATTTGCATTCCTTCATTCCCAAATAGACCACTGACCTTCAGGTACGTGCTAAAACCCATAACATCAAGTATGGGCCAACAGGGCAGGCAGCATTACACAATTTTATCTCTGGCTGAGTACTTATTTCACTACAATGGCAGCATTCACTGTTTATTTTTGTTCAGCATTTCAGTGATTTTGATGCTTGCAAGAGCCTTGGAATTCTACTGTACATCTCAAGAGATGTGTCATCTTTTTTGGTTATACATCACAGGTTATATTGAATATAACCTGTGAATAATAAATATATGTAATTCTGTTAATCACCAAAGCTTTCAGCAGAATTGCATAGCTTCATCCTAGATGAGTAGCAGATGAGAATTATCTCATGGAAGGGGCTCTCATTAAATATAAAATGGCTCCAAGCATCGCAATCAGTAGCTGCAAAAACAGCTTCAAACTCAAACTGCCGCACGCCAGGGATTACACTTAGCGTCGCCCGTGTCACGACACGCTTTCCAGGCTCCTCCGCAACGCTCGGGCACCGTGGCGGGTCCCCTGCCGCTCCCGCGCGGCGCGGGGCGCCCCTCGCCGGAGGCTGCCCGTCCGCGGCGGCACGGCAGGGCTCGCCAGCCCGCCGCCGCCCAGCGCGCCGCCGAGGCTCTCGCCACCGCTTACACAACGCGCGCTGCGCCAAAAGCCAGGGCTGCGGCACGCCGCCCCGACAGACACCGCCCGCCCCGACAGACGGCCGCGGCGCGAACGGGCTGCGCGTTACACCACCGCGCCGATTAGCCGCCCTGGGCTTCTTCTCTCCCCCCGTCCCCGACGGGGACGAAGGGAAGAAAACGAGTGGCTCCCTCGCTGGGGGGTGGGGGGGTACATCCATAATTATTACAAAATCTATCTTCACCGACGGGGAGGGGAAGGGCACGACCTCGCTCGGGCCGCTTCTCCGCGGAGCTAGCAGAGAGCAAACCCTCGCCGCGGAGGGGCTGGCTCGCCGCAGGAGCGCCGCTAAGGCTGAGCGGCAGCCGGCCAGCTGCTGCCTGACGCCGACGGAGCCGACCGGCGACACGCGCCGCGCCGCGCCGCCGCGCAGCCCCCAACGGCCGCCGCCAACGGCCGCCGCGCGCGCCCCGGGGGCGGGACTGCCCCCGCCGACCTTGGCGCGCCCCGCGGCTCCCCGCGCCCCGCCGCTGGCCTCCACCTACCGCGCTGCTTCAGGCGGCTCGCGGCGGAGGGAGCCCTGCTCAGGCGAGCGGCCACCGCCTGCGAGGCGGCCCGGCAGAGGTACATGGCAGCGGCGGCGGGACCCTCGGCAGCGGAGCGGAGCGGCGCGACGAGCACGGTGCCTACGGGCTGCCGGCGCTGCAGCGCTGCGGCCGCCGCGCACCGACCCCCCGCCGCGGGGCGGGGCCCGGCCGCCGCGGGGCGGGGCCCGGCCGCCGCGGGGCGGGGCCCGGCCGCCGCGGGGCGGGGCCCGGCCGCCGCGGGGCGGGGCCCGGCCGCCGCGGGGCGGGGCCCGGCCGCCGCGGGGCGGGGCCCGGCCGCCGCGGGGCGGGGCCCGGCCGCCGCGGGGCGGGGCCCGGCCGCCGCGGGGCGGGGCCCGGCCGCCGCGGGGCGGGGCCCGGCCGCCGCGGGGCGGGGCGGAACCGCTGGCCCCGCCCACCGGCAGGTGCCCCCTCCCCCTTCTCTCCCCCCGCCGCCGCGGCCCGGCCGCTGCCGGAACGTCGTTACGGCGTTGGAAACACTGTTCTCGCAGTCGGCGCTGGCGAAAGCACTCAAAAATTAAATGCAGTTGGGGGGCAGTGAATTAAAATGCTGGTATACGTACAGGGTTCTTAAAAACCTGTCTCTTCTCCCACCATTCCTGGAAAAAGGCCAGAAGAAATCAGTTAAATCCACAGCAATAGTCGTTTCGGTTGAACATTAAGGGGGAAAAAAAGATATTTAAATGTTTGGGAGGTAAAACACCGGAGGAAGTTGATCAAAGCCCTAGGATCGCGTTAGCTGTTAAAGTCACAGGAAGGAGCGCCTCAGGCCGGAGGCGGCAGCTGCCTTTCTCCCCTCCCCTGCCATCAGCCAGCTGCCCTCGCCGCTTGTCCTGTCGCTGCTGCAGCGCGGACGCTCCCTCGCCGATTGCTTTACGCCACCTGCCGCTGATCACGGTCACTATCCTCTTTTTCGGTGCTTTGCCCTTGAGTGACCTTGATACACCCAGCTGAGGTGAAGCTGGAAGCGGCGCTGTTCGGAAGGAGGCAGCAGAACACTGACGTTACGTGACTGATGCTGGCCACGCAGTGGTCACCCGGGTGAAGTCGTCCAGGTATTTCAGAGCAGGGAGCCATTCCCAAAACGCAGACAAGGGAAGGCCAGCATCTCCTCCGGCTAAGCTTGCTCCTGCCCCTCCGTTCCCCGTGGCATACGCACTATCCCTGTGCACCGCCCAGCATGATGCCTTCGTCCTAACTTTTGAAACTACAGAATACATTTTGAGTTGGCATGCAGTATCAAAAGCAAAGCAAACTTAGGACAAGGAAAAAATAATTTAAGAACAGACAACCTTTGAAGCATGTATATTTCTGACACAGAAACTTTATTTCTGCTCCATGAAAAAATAACCCAGAGCATAAAGAACTGAAGGACAATAGCACTGCAGGAAGTTCAAGCTTGCAAGCAGATGCGTAACTTGAATTATGGCAGCTCCTAAAGTCACTAGCTCAAGCTCTGAAAATCTAGTCAAGTCTGAGTGGAAAGTTTCCACTCATGTGTCAAACAACAAATGCACATCTTGGCAATTAAATAGATTATAATTTTGTTAATTTTCAGTAAAACATTTCTTTATTTTTATGGTTTTCTAAATCCAGCAACTAAACATTAGGATTGAGAGAAGGTACACTTAAGTACTTCAGGAATATTTGCTGAACATCCTCTGAACTCATGTCTAGTTTAACTGCATGCTGTAATATACCCTCCAGAATAACAAAGATTATTTCATAGTTTTGAAAGTAATCTTGGAAAACTATTAAATGCCATATGAAAACACCTTCAGAAGACTTGAAGACTGAAATAAACATGGCAAGGAAGTAGTCTCATAAGTTCCTTCCAGAGTTTTTACCCTTACCATTTTGTATGAAACGTACGAACAGATAAATATTCAGATACTTTGTACTTGTATTATGCTTATTTATTTCCAAAACACAACAAACGATTCTGTTACTTCTTACAGTATATGTTCAACCTAAGAAAGAGGAAAAAAAAATGTCAGCAACAAGGAAAACAAAATATACAATGTAGTAGTTAAAGTTCTTACAACATATTCTATTCGAGCAGTTATTTATACATTTATATTATTAAATATGTATTCCATACGTATATTACTTATATTTTTATGTTCACATTTTAACAGAAAATATTTATGGTAGAAATAAACTAATACATAAAAACCTGTAGGGCTGTAGTTAAGTGTGTCTTTAAATTGGTGTATTAATTGCTCTGAGGCCATAATCCTCAATAGAATTTTTAGCTGGCAGAAAAAAAAAAAAAAAAGTGTTTCTCACAGTGAGAAGGACAATAACTACATCTAATTTCCATCATATTATAATTCTACAGGCATTGACTTTGTCATTACATGTAATATAAAAGTGAAACTGAGGAAAATGCTTTCCACGTAGGTCTGTTAACAGAATAAATAAATGGGAAAAGAAAGGAGACAAAGAGACTGACTATTTTTAAAACTTGATCTCCTTGCCATTAAAGCACTTACAAGGCATTCTCTTTAGGACCTAAATTTATTTTAGACACAATACAAGATATGCTACATGTTCAGTAGGTCTTAGTGTCTAAGACAAAAAGCCCCAGCAGTGAATATGCACAAAAAGTGGATAAATAACGGATATACGATGTACGTAAATCAGTCACCTTATAAAGGAACATAGTTATTATGCTTGTTTAGAACTGGAAATGAGTTAGCAGAATGACAAATGCCAAAAGGTAAAGCATTAAAGAAAATAACATGGGAAGATGGAAAGTCAGTTCTCAAAGTCTTGATTGATAAAAATAAATTCTGCAGATCTTTGACTTTCATCATCAGTAGCATCTATATTTGCATACTTACTATGAACATCCTGTACATTTATGTTGTTTCTCCTTTTGTCTTCTTTCATATTCCATTACATCTTCATTATGCTGCTTGAAAAGCTATTAAATAGCAATATATGTTGAAGAGCTATAAAGCATAGGGCTAGAACCAGAGTACAAAACAAGTTCTACAGAATATAAAATTCCTGGTATCAGAATGTAAGCCAACATGTAATTATTGGGAATTGGGGCAATAAAGAATTAATTAAAACTGTCCAGTGAGGCATTCTTTCCACACCTTGCTCAGAAATATTTTGTGCTGGCTAGTGATTTACAGTAAGACAGAAAAAAAAAAAAAAGAAAAGAAAAGGTCCCCAAGAATCAGATGGGGGAGGAAAACAGGGAATCCACTCCACACTGGAAACTGATTTGGTCCTATGACTGCTGCTTATCCTGCATAACACTTTCTCATAAGAGCTACTACATCATCATCCTGCTTGCTTTATGAAGCTTATGAGTTCTCTGCAATAGGGAACGTTTAGATTTTACTCAAGAAAAGGGGGTTTTAATCAATTATTGAATACGGCCAAAAATAAGAGTCTGATAAACACAATCAACCCCTGCATATGCCTAGGTCTTTCCATGTGTTAAAAAAGTAAAAATAAATAAAAACAAAAGATTACCTAGAGAAATAATATTCTTTAAGCCAAGGGAATTGAATTAGTTCTTAGGTGGTATCTCTTTTGAAGTTTGCAACAGAGAGGAGCTTAGTAAATTGTTCAATTTTATAAAATAAATCAAAACATAGACTGGGGAAGTGCAACTAGTCAATATACCTGCTTCAATCTACCTGTTGTAGGCCACACACAAGCAGATTGTAGCCTTGCCTTCAAACCACTACCATCTGGGAATAGTTAAGTTTAGCAAGATCAAAGTACAGACACTTACTAGAACCCACAGGGCAGCAGTAGTGCTAAATGCCAAGCCAACTCCAAACCAGTTTGGACGGTCATAATTAGGTTTTCTTGCAACAAACGCAGAACGAGTCAAAACTAAAAAATATAAATTTCCAAAGCTGAATATTTTGCAGGTTTTGACTGCAAAATCAATCACTGATACACATACAATTAGAAAAAAATAAACAAGTCTGATTTTTATTAGTTTTTATTGTATAAGTGACCTCTGTAATATTGTTGTATCTCACCCCTTTCTAGATACAGTGCAACATCCACTCCCATAGCACAGAGGAATGAGAGAGAGGACAGAAACAGGAATCATAGCACAGGTTGGAGAAACGTCCTTTCCCTTCCCTCTGACCACGCAACACACCGCATCCTGCAGCATCGGGCTCTCAGTCCCGTTTGCTGCCCCGCGCCGAAAGCTCCCGGCCCGGCCCCCGCCTCGGCAGCCCCAGGTCCCCGGTGCACCCTCCACCCTGGAGAAGGGGCCCTTCGTTTCAAACAAACGGGACGATGAATGGGCTTGAATTAAATGGTGTTAAATTTAGTCCCCAGCCAGCCACCGCAACCCTGCCTGAAAGCAACGCTCCCGCAGAGAACAGACCTAAAACACAGCCAAAACGGGTTCTCCAGTCCAGTCCAGTCCAGTCCAGTCCAGCCCAGCCCAGCCCAGCCCCACGCCCGCTGCCGCCGCTCACCGAGCCCCGGAGCCCTGGCCGCCAGCCGCAGCCCTCCAGCCAGCCGCAGCGCCGCCGCCATCTTCTCCGCTCCGCTTCGCCCCGCCCAGCGCCGCGGCGGGGGCGGGGGGAGGGGAGGTGCGTCAGCGCCGCCTAGCGGCGAGCGGGCGCCGCCAACGGCCAAGGGCCAACGGCTAAGGGCCAACGGGCAACGGCCGCGCGCCCACACCGCCTGGCACGGCGGCCGGGACCCCCTCCATCCCCTCGCCACATCCTTCCCATCCCGTCACTTCTCCGAGCCCAACGGCCCCTGTGGGTATTTATCAGCTCTCGCCTCGCAGGCCGCCCGCGCTGCGTCTCCCCTCAGCACCATCAGTGGATGCGCTCCTTCTCTGCTTCCGCGCCTCTCTTAGCGGCAAAGCCCTGGCACTCAGATCCACGGCCCGGGATCAGCACTTGGGACCTTTTCTTTGGTGCTTACGATAACGTATGCGGTGAAAGGTCTGGCAGACTGGTAGGTGGTATATCCACTTCACACTGGAGAACGCAGTCAGAGTGCGTGGCTCTTGCAAAAGACTATAATTGCATTTGCTTGTAATAGAAAATGCTGACGCTACACATCATTTAATTACTTGTACAGCTGCATGTATAGCATTTGTTATGATCTGCACGGTTCCAGTTCCAGGAAGGAAAAATCAGAGAACAAAGCATGTCGCTCTCAGCAAGAGTTGACTCGTCTACAGATCATCCTGTTGCCACAGGGCTGAAAGGGTGGGCCACTTGTCCTATTTGTGCATAAAACTGGTTCTGCGAGACTGGGATGATGTTACAGATAGAAGAGCAGTGTCACAACTATGGGCGTAGGCAGAACTCCTGAGAAAAAGGGCATTACACTTATCATCTGCCCCTGCTGGTAATTACTCACCACTTTCCGAAGCGTGTGCATAAATTTAAAGCACCTAAGAGAGTATTATATTCCTTGGGAGCATGAATGAGCACGCCGGGTAGACTAGCGCTCGAAGCGAAAGCGCCTGAGCGCTGACGGCGGCAGGCGCAGGCCGCTCCGCGCAGCGGGAGCACCCGCAACACACCCCACCGCGCAGCGCCGCCGCCGCCCGACACCCCTTGCGCGGAGCGCGGGCGGGGAGGGGCGGCGGCGGGGTCGCGGCGCATGCGCGCGGGCCGCCGTGACCCGGCTGGGGAAGCCCTCGGCGGTGGCCATTTTGGCGGCGCCTCTCTCCGGCCTGCTCAGTTACCACGTGAACCGCCGCCTGGGACTCGGCGCGGGGCGGGCGGGAGCCCGGCGCGCGTACGGCGGCCGGGAGGGGCCGGGCCGGCGGGAGAGCGGAGGGCAGGCGGCCGCGAGGGGGGCGAGGCGGCGGCGGCAGCGGCGGCGGCCGGACTCCGGCGGGGAGGCGCCCGGCAGCGGCGACCGAGCAGCGGGAACGGGACGCAGCCCGCCCCTCCCCTCCCCCCCGGAGCCTCTCGGCGGCGCCGGAGCCAGCGGCGGCGGCGGGAGCGGGCGCGGCGGGACGATGCCGTCGGTGAGCCTGCCGCCCAAGGAGAACGCGCTCTTCAAGCGCATCCTGGTGAGTGGCGCCGCGGGAGGCCGCGATGGGCCGCGGGGCGGGCGCCGGCCCCGCGCCGCGACGGGCCCCTGGGCGGGCGGCGGGCGGCGGCGCCGCCGCCCCGGGCCGGGCCTCGCAGCTGCCGCCGGCCCCTGCTCGCCCGCTGCCGCCAGCGGCCAGGGCAGGCTGGGCGGAAGGGCGCCTGTCATCCGCCCGGCGGGCGCCGGGCCCGGCCCCCGGGGCAGCGGGCGGAGCCCTCGGGGGCCCTTTGCGGCCCCTTCTCCGGCCGCTAGCGGCGGGGCTGCGGCCGAGGCAAGAGGCCGCCCCGGGCGGCGGGTCCCGCGGCCTCCCGGCGGTGCCTGCAAGGGCTCCCTCAGGAGTTCGCAGGAGCCAGGCTCGGTGAGGCGGGCGGGCAGCTCTTTAGCAAATACTCCGGTGGCCGTTTCATTCATTCACTTGTTACCTATGCTAGCTTTTCTGAGGTTTTGGTCATCTTTTGTTTTTTAACTTGAGTTTCTGTCTCAAACGGTGGAGAAATCTGTTAGTCAACGGGGAAGATGGTTTTCACAGGAGGAAGTGAAGAATGATGAAGGCTTTCGACTCTTTTCAAAGTTTAACCTAGTAATTAGCTCCTATTAGAAGTCTCATAGTCATTTTTTTTCTGGATGGCAAACAGCATGTAAGACTGAAACAACCTGTCCTAGAAATTAGGCAGTATGCCTAGTTTTTGGAGTTAAACTAGGATGTTATATTGTCAAAATATCACCAAAAAGTGTTTAGCTCAACTTATATCTTAAGAATCATTTTTCAGTTTAAATCCAGTGTTGCAGGAACTTTCCGTTCCTGAGTTGAGTTGAATGGAAAATGCTAACTTAGATTAGGGACAGGTTTCTGTGGCTTTATTTAGAAGATTCTGTTATCTCTGTCAAGCATTATATTGGTCTCTCTCGAAAAAGTCGGTTTTGTCTAAAAAGCTTATGCCTGTTTTTAAAGAGGGTTAGAGTACTCTGTTGCATCCTTCTAGAGATCAAGTACTGCAGTCCTTTTGAAAAAAAACAGTGCTGTGACTGCCCTGTGAACTTCTCCTCTTTAAGTGGCATGTGCGTGATCTGACTGTCATTACTTTTTTTTGAAATATTCTGTGAAAGTGGAATAGATCTGTTGAACTAGAAATCCGTATAAACATATACAGATATTTCATCGTGAGAATGCCACATCAATTAGAGTTGAAGAACAGACAGGATTGTTCTCGCTTCTACTTTGAAAGATTCAATCCTGCCTGAAAATTAGCCTTGTACTAAGCACGTAATCTTTGGTGTATTACAAGCTGGGAAGGTAATAATCTTGTTGCTCGCTTACTCATCTTCCTTTGTGTTGAGAATGACTTGTATAGTTACAAGATGAACTGAATCAAAGGAGCCCATCTGTGTTTAAAACTAACTTATTTCTTTCTGTGCTCAGTGCATGGTTGCCTGGTTATTTGCGTGGCGGGCAGGAACAAGAGAAGAGCTTTTGGCAAAACACTGGCATAATGCATACGTATATGGTGGATAAAGCTTCACAGTTCAGTCCAAGCGAGAAAAGATTGAAGATCTTTGTATTAGTATTTACCTATTTGAATGATAACGAATCTTTTGAATGTTACTTGTGCTGGTTCACAAAGAGTGAGAAAGATGAAGGTCTGCTCCAGTTCAAGTTGATTTCTGTCGACTAAAGCAATTTCTGTTTTGTCCTCTTTTTAACTGAAAATCTTTAATAAAAATACAAAGATTGCTGCTGCTGGGTAAGCCAAAGAGTTATTCAGAAATTTTGATGTTTTCTTGTATCTAGCAGCAATGAGCCTGTGACATACGGTCTAATAGTAGGACTGCCCTTTGATTAGGTGCCTTTGTAATGTATGACAAATAGAAAAGGCTTGAAGTCAGTTTTCATCATGCTGACAATTTGGCTAATGATGTGGTGTCTGTCTTATTATAGATAATGGCCTTACTTTGTAAAGTTTTGATAGTGTGCTTGGCATGAATTAATAAGCCATCTTTTAGAAAGTTCAGTTTACCAGCACAGACCTCAAGAAACGTTACTTCCTTATTTCTTCAGCACCAGCACTCCATCTCACTCTTCCTGTCCCGTCCTGCAGCCTCTCCTCATCTATCCCTCATTTTCAGGATACTGTAATCCTTCATTTATCCTCTGCTACCTCTTCCTTTGGCCCACAGGTGGCTGAACAGCAGTAAGGCCAGCCTGACTGAAGGGGAGCCTGAGTCTCCCTGAGCAACTGTTTCACTGATGAGACCGCTTAGCCTGCGCTGGCCAAGGAAGGGTGGTTTGATTGGCTGGCCCTGGGTCAGCTCATGCTGTCTCCTGGCCTGGGCAGACCCAAAGCAGGGGCCCTTTTGAGCATGCCCGGATGAAATTATTTCAGCAGATGCTTTGTGATCCAGCCCAAGTAGCGTTCAAAAGATGCGTTACTATTCAAATAGGTAATTACTAAAACACAGACTGCTTACAGAAATACAAAATCATTTGCACTCCAATTTTCACAGCAATAGTAAACACAGCAGTCAAGTAGGTAAGCAACTTTATATTTTTGTAAGTGAAGTACAGAATGAAATGGGAGAGGGGGAGATAATTTTTTGTGTTTTATTAACTTGAGGCCTAAGGCTGAGGCCTCTCTTTTTTGACTAGCCCAACCTAAGGTGGAATTTACCTTTTAGTAGTGAAAAGACTATAATTAGTCTTCAGAGTTTGCAGGGGAAGAGAAGAGTTGGTTGTTTTGTGGTAAAACTCTTAAGTGATCGGTAAATTTCTTTTGTGTATAAGTTTGGTTGCAAACCAGCGTTTCCACTTAACTGACAAATTCTGAGTTCATGAGCATTTGCACTTTGCTATTGTTTGTTGCAACACACTAACTAGACTAATGTTTCCTAGTCACTTTATAGGTATGTGGAGGTTCTAATAGAAAAATTCCTCCATTTGAATGGCATTTCACAGTTTGGTGTTCCTGTAGTGCAAAGAGAAAAGAATCTGCATGATTAGTTTGTATAAGAAAACAGTCACAACATTAGCTACCGCTTTTTTTTTTTTTTTTTGGCTTAAGCTTGTGCTTTCATTAAGAAGAAAGTGTCTAGTTTATATTGTTTCTGAAAATATGCGTGTGTGACCAAGTTTTCACTACTTAATGTTAAATCTACAGGTTGATATTCCTGTGCTGCTCCTGCTGCTGCTCAATGATTCTGTGAAATTCAGAAGAAAAAGTAGATCTCCACGAATTCCCTACTTGTTTCCAATTCTTTTGAACATTCAGAATGAACTGAATCCACGTCATTCTTTTGGACACAAAGTTTTGAAGCAGCACAGAGATTACTCAAGAAGAATTGAGGTGAAGGTAGAGAAGAGGGTAGAACAATGGACACAGGAATAAAGGAAGAAATAATAATAATAATAGAAGTAGATCTTTTGGTACTCAGAAGGCTGAAGGCACTGTAAAGTAATGGAAAAAGCAATTTGCTCCAGTTTTTCCATCTTACTAGTAAAGGTAGAATTAGTAGATGTAGGAAGTAGGATTGACTGAATTTTGTCAATTAAAACTGGTGAATACTTCTGGCATTCTATCAAATTATACTATGACTTTATCTGGTCAGATGAGATTCATCAAATATGTTAAACTTTATTTTGCAGATTCCATTGACAGTATTAATTTTTGTTTGAACATAGACATTAGGTATATTGAAAATATCTTCAAGAAATATTAAATACAGACAGTATTGTGTGTGCCAGATGTTATGTGGAAGAATTGTTCAGTTCCCTTAAGCAGCAGAGGATCCAGTCCTCGGGCTCGCGGCATTCTGGCAGAACAAGATGGTGTGAATACTTCTCGAAGTTGCTGGTAGGCTGAGCCACTAGCTGACTACAGTTTGGGAGCAAGGGCAGAGGGAAATTCAAATGCTTAAAAAAGAAACGTTGTATTTTATAATGTGAACAAACACTTCAGGTGAGGCATGAAGAGTATTCAGGCCTGATTTAAGTAGTTTCTTACTGATTTGTAACCCTACTACATATTGTAGAAATAGCTTACTTAAGATGTAAGATGCCATGCTGGTCTAATGTTGTACATGCAAATGCAGCATATTGTATATGGGTCAGAGCTTTAACCTAGTTTTTTTGACATTGGTGATTATATATGGTCTTCATGATGTCTGGAGAGCCATACATCTTTCATCCTAGTATCCACTGCCTTACATGCTAGGAGGGTTTGATTAGGCCTGGCCAGAACCCATGGCCTCCAGTTGAGCATTACTATAATCAAGGTGTATATTGCAAATGAGGGAGTATTTGAGCTTCACTTCCAGTCGGTCATTTCTTATAATAATGCTGCTGTGCTTGAGCCTGTTTATCTTTGAACTGTTTTTCCTCCTTATTTTAGCTTTGACAAGTGTTGTATGTGGATTCTGCTAAAAGATGTATGAACTTCTGAAAGATCTTTTTTAAAAGGAAAAAGAAACAAGCCTGGTAAACAGCATCTTTTCAATGGCTCTGCTGCAGATATGCTAAGTCCCTCCTGCTGGGCCGTCTTCCTGTTCCTTCGTTCCAAAATCTGCTCCCTGTCCCTCCACTTTCAAACTGGACAGACCTGTGCTGCTCCTCCGCTCGGACTTTCACCAGCACTATCTGTCCTTTAAAAGTAATGTACACTCTATCTCATAAAAGTATAGATGCTGACTTTGAAGATTGTTCAAAGGGTGGCAGACTTGTGATTTCCTGTTAAGTGATCTTGATCCCAGATTAAAAACTGATTTCTGGAATTTCACTTTTATCAGTAAACTTAATAAAATAATGCATTTCTTATGTGACCATTGTTACTCTATGGCAATGCAAATATAATCAAGTATGTTCACCTCTGTAGTTTCACCATATATAATCTGAAACAGCAAATTGCTAATGTCAGTCACTTGCTTTTTCTTTGCTGGAAGGAATACCCTGTTTAGCTTTCCTGGCAATAGGAGAGAAAACTTTGAAATGGCACTAAAGTACAGACCTTCAGCTTTAGGCAGAGTCAGTGTGTCTTTCTTATTCCTATTTTTTTTTCAGAGGTGTTTCCCAGACTAGCTAAAGAAATGAATTACTGTTTGAGACTCTAGGATATTATTAAGGTATTCCTTGAGTAATCCTACTATTACTAATGCTTCTTCATTGATTTAGACCGTTTTCTGTCATTAAGGGTGTCAGAAATTGTGCAAACAAGATTTCCTACCTTAAATTTTGTATGAACAGCATAATTTTGTTTCTTAACAGTTTCAGCTCTGAGGAAAAAGACCCATCAGTAAAAACATTTTTAACATAATTTCTTAATGGTTATAAGATCATAGCCAGTTTTGTGTTGTTATGGTTGATGCTGAACCCAAAGCTTTTTTTTGATGATAATCTGAAACTCTAGTCCACCACAGCACTGCATCACTGCAACTTTTACTAAGAGTAGTGATAAAAGTTAAGTGTTTTGATTTTGCTGATAGGAGAATTAAAGAAAATGAACAGTTGTTCATTGCTGGTTTTGTAACAGATCTCACTGATATCATTTTTAAGTCTCCCTATCTGCTTCCGTGAGATCACGTAGTCAAGCTAGCAAACCTTGTAATGTTGAAGAACAACCTCTTCTGTCTTAATAACTGCATTTGAATATTTTACAATGGGTAGATGCTGCAAAACATCTCTCATTCCTCAGAGGTAAGGGTAAAGTACTCTGGACATAATTCATAGGTAGAAATGACCATGTGTTGCAGGCTCTGTTGTAATACAGAACTGGGTTGAAATGTTCAAATAAGCACAACCTGTTGTAGGGGCTGGTGTAGCTTTTTTGTTTTGCTTTTTACTATACATTGGAATTCAAGTTGATTTGCCTAAGTTTTGGTTTATTATTAAAAACAACACGTATTCTGTCCACACTTGATCTTCTGTGAGATACTGTCGCAGTTTCATGCTAAATTCAGACCTGAAGCCTAAACATATAAGGGATCTTATAGGACAGAAGTCAGCTGATCTTAGATGGCATGCAGCCACATTCATCATAGTTTTCCTAAGGAGGGGAGACGAAAATAAATGAGCAGTGACCAAAAGAATTGATATTGAGTAATGGATTTTTCAGCAAGTGTTTTACTTCAGTGAGTAAGGATTTCTGGTTTTCCTTCCAGGAGAGCTTTTGTGAGCAGCTGTTCCTAGCTGATTTTATCAATTACAGAAATAAAAGGTCAATTCAAAAGCACAGAATTTTCCTTCCTCTATATTAAATGGAAAGATCCACTTATCTTTTCCCTGATTTCACCTCAAGCCTATTCTGTTCCCCTGGTATTTTCTACAAAGGGATGTTAGTTATGAAGTATCAATCACTATCATGAAGACAGACAGACTCTGCAGGAAGAGGATTTCATAGTCCCTTAAATTAGGCAATTGGAATTGCTGAAACTGTTTGCTATATGAAAGTTCTGTTCAACAAAACTATACAGCAATCACAGAGGCTAGTTTGTTTTAGTTTGATAGTGTAAAAAAAAAATTTGTCTCAGTTTCTCCATAAAAATCCATCTGCTAGGTTTGTTTAGTCTTTCTGTCTTCTGGTTTATAAATCTTGCATTTGTCATGAAACTGGGATTGGTGTGGTGGAAGCATTTACCTAGAGCTGTTAAGCCATTTGATATGGTCAGTGCTCAAAGGACCCACTTATTCATGGCGACTAGATACTCCTAATGCTTCCCACTTTCAAGATCTTCTTTATTACATTCAGCTTGAATTAGTGCACCATAGTAACTTGACCTGATCTAGTCTAGTTGGAGCAAGAGTGTTGTAAAACCCCCTTGAGCTGCACAGTGACGAGACTTACTAGTCTCTAAGCTGCTGCGTCTGAACAGTGCTAGCAGAAATTAACATCCTAGAATCATCTGAATGTTGAACGTGCATATAATGTATCTCAAATGCACACATTAGCCAATGCTAAGGCAAAGTGCGTTAAAGCCATTCTGCTGCAAAAGCTCTTGTTGGACTGCAACTGCCAGCATAGCCATGTGCTGCTACAAGTGACTGTGTTGGTGGCCTCTACTGGGAGAAATTGTGGAGTCCACTACAGGACCCCTGTTGCCACGGTTGAAAGGGTTTTTGCCTGCCTGCCTTCTGCTCAAGCCTAAGAGGTCCTCAGGAAAGAGGGTAGCAGAGAGTGAAATCCCTGAACTGTCCTCACAGAGGAACCCGTTCCCATCATGCTTTGTCCTTGAGAACCTTTCAGATGCAGGTAGAAATTTCCCTTTGCATATGTGCATATCGGTTTTACTATTTGATAACTGGTATGTGATGAGGAATAGACACTATACATTGCCTCTTATGAGGACACTTACAGGCTATGTGAACTGCTAAAAAAAGATTGAGAACTAGTGGACTAGGAATAAGAATTTAAGGTTGATAGAAGTTATTTCAATTTTGGTTCTAATTTTCTTCAGAAAAACTTGCTTTTTGACTAGTCCATTGTAACATTGACTAAACTAGGATTGTTGCTTTGCTGGAGTAACCGGCACTGAACTGTGATTTCTAAGTGTTAGAGTTTTCATTAGTTTTAATTCAGTTAATCTATAGATACTACAATTAAAAATGTGACTTATTTGCTTGTAATTCAAGAAAATATGCAACCTTATCAGAGAAAACAGTTAAGTTCTTTATAAAAAGTTATTTGTAAAAATCTGTCTTTCTGGTAGAAATTGTACACTACTGTTTTGTAACTCCTTCAGTTCAAAGAGCGTAGTGATTGGGAATGTGATCCCATCCCACACATTTGGGTTTGTGTATTCTTTTGCCTTGCTCCTCACCCCCATTTAAAGACATTATGTTGAACTTCTCTTATACCAGCATCTACTGAGTTCAAGTGAGGATTCAAAGAAAGCAGGCCATGGTGCTTTGGTGCACCGTTCGGCCGAGTTGGGAAGCAGATGGTGCTTTCTGCGGTTCTGTGGTTTGATGTTTAGTCTTGAGGAAAAGCTTAATTTTTGCATGCTTCCAGGTAAGAAGAGAAAAAGTAGCTTCTCCTCTGTGTTGCTCTCCTAGGGCTATCTTCAGCTTGCTTATGAGGGATACTTAATTCCCCTTCTCGCCTGTTCTGTCAGATGCAAAATTGAGGCTAGGTGGACTCCTGTGAGACTTCCCTCCCAGACACACACACTACTGCAGAGTAGTTTAAACCACTATTGAATCAGCTAGGCTGGGCATAGGTATCTTCTCAAGTGCCCCTCTTAGAAAGGATCTCCCTGCTGTATTTTAATCTAGGTGGTCCTTTGCTCATGCTGGGTTAAATTCAGATCGGAAGTTTGAAGTTCCGTGCAGCATGATCTTCTGAGATCTTGCTGAAAATATGCTGAGCGAACTTGAATGAAACCTGAATGTGGTGTGGATCATAGTGCTCTGAAACTTCCTTCAAGACTCGTAGTAATTCCTGCCATTATATTTTGGTTGTTAAACTTTTACAGAACATGAAGACTGATTTGTAATAAAAAGGTGCTCCTGAAAGTGAATGTGTCCAAAATATTCATGTGTAATGGCAGAGTCAAGACTGCCATATGCTATATATTTGATGCTGAGATACATACTTGAATGTAAAATTCAGTATTTGATTCTTATCCTTACTTTTTAGTAGGAAACGCGAACTCGACCATTAAAAAGCCTCTATTTTGAGAGGGAATGTGTGGGGGACAGATAAAACGTGTTGCCTGTTTACCTGTAGCAAACAGTTAGTACCTGGTTTTATAAGTTCCAGGGCTTTCTAACATTTCTTTAATATTCCTAAAATGCATTTGTGGAAATATTTTTTTTTATATATAATATTTACAGTGCAGTGCTGAATTAAGTCTGGATAAAAGTCGTCTCAGTGCTATTGTCAGCAGTCCTTGAAAGTGCTACTGTAATCAGTAGCATGGCCTGTCAGTTTTCCTTGTGTATAACCTTGTGGGTAACCAGTGGAATAGCTAAGAATCCAAGTCAGTCTTATTTGCTAGCAGTAAGTTTGATAACAAAGTTTAGAAAGTAGGGAAGATTTAGAACTGGAAAACTGGAGTGGGGTAAGAAGGGAAATCCGCCTCTATCTAGCAGCTAGATATCTAGGTAACCTGTAAATAGTTAAGTCTTTCTACCTTGCTTAATGGCAGGCATCAAGTAAGAAATGTAGAGGTGACATTCCACACTCTTGGTATCTCATGGTGGGCAAGGATACATATAAGACACCTGCTGGCCAAAGACTGACTGCCCAAAAGTCTTAGTTTCACTTAATTTACTTCATAGAACTGTATTAAAGCAGGTGCTATTTTATTACTGTAAATACAGAAAATGGATTAAAAGGTATGAAAAAATCTTAGTATGCTTAGAATATGCTGTACTTCTGGCCACAGCATGTACAGAGAAGCTTTTTAAATGTTTCGAAACATCTGGTAGCTTATAAAAATTAAAATAGCAAATCTATCAATAGAGATGGTGTGCTGATGGAGATTCAGTTTCTTTTCTTTTAAAGTATTAGGGTTAACCTTACTTTTTGAAAAGCTAAGGTTTTGCGACTCTGAAGCCGGACAGGAAAGGGAGTGGGCCTGGTCCTCCACGTTGTGCTGCTGTTGCACGCTGCAGTGCATGTTGTCACAAGCCATGGCTGGAGTGCCTGCCTGGTGAGCATCGTGAACAGGCAGCAGCTGCTGGCTTCAGAAATAGGCGTGTGCGGGGGCTTGGCTTGGAAGAGGCAACTCTGCTGTTTTACATGGAATCACGGAATGGTTGAGGTTGGAAGGGACCTCTGGAGATCATTTAGTCCACCCCCCCTGCTCAAGCAGGGTCACCTAGAGCACACTGCACAGGATCACATCAGGTGGGTTTTGAGTATCTCTAGAGACTCCACAGCCTCTCTGGGCATCCTGTTCCAGTGCTCTGTCACCCTCACAGCAAAGAAGCTTTTGCTTATATTCAAGTGGAACTTCCTGTGTTCCAATTTGTGCCTGTTGCCTTTTAGTCATCTTTGGAACTGTGAAATACGTTTTTTCTTGACAACAGCTTTCCCAGTTTAAGGGTTGATGGGCTGGGCATAACTACCTCAAGCTATTCATCTGAGAGGAGAGAAACTACCCAGATGGAGACTGTTGCAGCTTCCAGTGGGCCTGTGTCTTTGTGTCCTAGAAGTACTTGAGGTGACGCCATTCCTACTTCTGTGACTTTTTACTGATTCTTTTCCTTCCACCTACGAAGAAAGTACTGACTCCCTTACGGGCTTTCTGGCACAGACTGTGTATTAACTCTCACTCATCTTTCCTTATGTTACTCTTTTCCTTCCTCCTTTCCAGGGTTTACTGTTTTAAGAGTTTTCTTTCATGTTTCTGTCCCTGTTCTTCCTTCCAGCCACAGATTCACAAAGGTGTTTGCCAGCCGTGATGGCACATGCCATGTTTCTTCCTTTTCTCTCATTCATTTAAGCTTTCAGCCTGTAACCTCTTTTGAAGAGGGAGGAAAGTGTATGCATGTCCTTAGACAGAGGAATCTGAGTGGTGCTGTTGGACCCACTCTGAAACAATTTCCTCCTCTTTTCTGAAGAAGTAAAAGCCTCTCTTGATTTGTTCCCTTCCATCCCCTTCTCAAGGTGTAGAGTGTTCCTGTACATAAGGTGAGAAAACTCATAAACTTACAGTTTGGAATGTTTGCATTAACAGAATGAAATAGACTCAAAGTATTAACATGAAGGTCTGGAGAGTTTGTGTATAGCAAATCACTTACGTGCCTTGACCTACCAAACACTTGATAATAGAGCTCTATGTTTCTTTACTGGGGGAAATATGCAACTATTAGTGTTTGGTTTTTCATTCAGTGCTTCAGGTGGTAAAAGTACATGATCAGTTTCAGATATTTCTTTTTTCTTCCCTGGGTTGATGGGAACCTTTCCATGAACTTCAGTGGATAGAATTTCATAAGGCATTTTTTTTTCCTGGTAGCCTAAAAGGAGAACTTGCTACTATTTTCATTGTGAGTTTACTCTGTTACAAAACTTAAAATGCAAGGTATTTTATATTACTCAAAAAAATCTGCGTGCAACTATTTATCATTACTAGCATGTATTTAATCTTGGCTGACTTTCCTTAAACTTCAAGGTGAAAGACTGTTAGAGTACATAAAATAGAACTGTTTAGAGATAAGATTTCATGTTTGTAGCCAGTAGACCATCTGAGCAGCTGTACTTAAAAGCAAATTGCAAAACTCTAAAATGCCCCTTCTGCTTGTGACAATGCCTTAGTTACTCTAGAGACACCTTTTTAAGTACCTGTGGCAGGACCACTTTTGCAACAGGTTTTACAGCTTTCACACCTAATTAAGTGGGAGTAAATGGTGGTTCTGTGTTCAGGGAGGATACCTAGGTAGTAATCTGTATGACTGATTTGAAAACAAAACCAAAAAAACCTATGCTTGATCCTGTTGTGTTGCCACCTGTAAGCTCTCCTTGAACTGTGACCAGTAGTTTATTAAAGTGAAGCAGACAGTTTCTTCAAAGCAAGTAATAACTAAAAAGTGTAAATAACTAGTCAAGTTAACAACAACAAAAACTCAATGTCTAAACAGATTTTCTTTTGCATAATCCCTAATCTTCTCTTGCTAGGTGGTTGCCCTGCTATCCTATCTTTGAGGGCAGAGAGAGCTTCCTTATGGTGATTCCTTCCTCTTTGTATCCCTCTTGCTTTGAAAGCTCCCTCTGAGCATCTTTTCTTATTCCCCTTTGCCTTCTGTGGTTTCCTTTTAGAAAAAGGAGGAGGAGACAGGATGGAGTGTGGGGGTAGAGTCCCTGTTTGTGATGCTTATAAGTCTTCACCCTTTTTGTTTCAGCTGTATGATTCCGTTTAGTACCCAGAAAATAATACATTGTAACTTAGTCATATAGCCTTTTTTCCACTCTCTTCTGAAGTTTTACTGGTGTTTTTATCTGTGCTTTTAAAGAAACTGAAAACTAACCAACACCTTTCATGATGCGACAGCAACATTAAATAGATTAAGTTGAGGTAGATAGACCATTTTAAAGCACTGTCATAACATCTTTTTTTTTTTTTTTTTCATTTGAATCCTGAGCTGCAGTTCTCTTAGGAGGACTTGAAAATTGTCTGCTGTTAGGCAGGTTTACACTGCTGTCAGCTGTCCAGCATCCAGAATCAGTAAACTAGGATGAGTAAGATTCTGTTATGAATGCCATTCTAATTACCATAGATCTGTCTTCCAGAGATGAGTATTTCTTTACTCTTACACTCGAGTTGCAGCATTCGTATCATAGTAAGATAAAACCTTTAAAAGTCTTACCATTTGCTTAAGTGAGTTAAAGTGTATGAATTAGTGTTTATGGCATTACTTCATCTTCCTTTTGTCTTCTACTTAAAGATTAGCACAGGCAATGGATGAACAAAGAAAAAGAATAAAACTAGTTTTAAAAGTTCATGTTGTATGCCAATCTTGCATTGTGATTGCCTTTCATAAAGAAAGGAGGCTAAGGTAAAAGTAAATTGCTAAGCATTCCTCTACAGTTTTATTAAATCCAAATCTATCATTTCACAGTCAGTTTGCTCATATTTCTAGAGGAATAAAGACTCAGTTTTATGATGTATTGCAATATACTTCAGACCTTATTAATAGTGAAAATAAACAGATGTTAATCTCACTCTTCACTTGTGTGTCAAAAATATTCAGTCTCATCAGGTAAGCACTGCAAAATAAGAAAGGAGAAACTTAGAAATATATTTTTCCTTTGACTTCTAGAGTCATTTAAATCAGGGCACTGTTTAAGGAAGGCTGTGCCTTCCAACTTTTATCTTTGTATTTAAGCAGTAAAATACATAAGGCAAACAGAAGGCAACCCATTTCAGAAATTAGTGTTATCAATGTAATGGTTTTTTGCTAATAGTTTCCCCAAAATGTTGCAGATGCTTTTCACTGCAGGCTAATCCTGTTCCGCTGTACATGTGAGGCAGCTGTGTGAGCAGAGAATTGAGTGCTCCCTTATTACCCTGGGAGGGGAGGAGAGGGGATTGCATCCTGCTCAGCTGCATATGGTGTTCTTCAGCAGGCCCAGCCAATTGCACTTCAGGGAGCTGCTGCCTTAGAGTTTGAAACTGTCTTGCAAGGTTAACTAGTCCTTTTAAAAACAAGGTGCAGCTCTCAAAGCCGTGTAAAGTTCTGAGTGTGATGACTTCATGCAAATAACTAATTTTTGAAGGCATTGCATCTATCCTAAAAACCTTATAGATTAAATTATAAAATACGAAGTTGGCTGTTTTGAATTGTGAGGAAATGTAACATAGGAACTGAAGATGCAAACGTCTGAATGTATGTGCCTTGCACATGAGTATTCCCATGAGCTTTCTACCCACAAATGATGTTGTAAGGCTGTAGGACATTCCCTCTGCTATCTTAACTTGGCAGTACTCTTCACAGGAAATTGTTTTGTCTGAATTTTTGCTTATGCCTTTGTGGATCTATGGAGGAAAGAACTTAAGTCATAAAACTCCCTTCTTCCTCCTTTCCAATCCCCTCAATATCTTCAAATTCCAAAAGATGAGAGATTTTTTTTTTAATGGTAGTAATAATGCCCTCTTCTGGGGAGAAGCTTTCATCTATGTAATAATGATATCTTAGTAAAATAGTTCAAGAAGTTACATAATATACAAAGAACACATTTATCAAGTATATTCAAAGATGTCTAATTATGGGGAAAATGAGAACAGGAGGGACTGGTGAAGAAGGGACTGGATTAACAGGAAGGAGACCATGTGGAAGTCTTTCATTATGCTGAGTACATGAACTATAGAAGCCTATGCTGCTGATTTGTAAACACAGTAATGTATGCTAAAACAGCACTTTTTTCTAGAGTTTTCTGTAGGTAAAGTAATAACTGTTAATCCCTTGTATATACAAACAGATGTAGGAGCTACTGGGAAAGAACAAAGTAGTTCGGATATATTTTAAATCAACTTTAAACTTTAAAAAAAAATCCCAATTCCAGAAAAAAATGCTCTTGCCTAATGAAAGGATCTTTGTAGATAATGTGGGTTTTTTCACGTTTTCAGTGTCTGTGTGGAATGACGGAGATTACAAATCAGTGATGCCAAAGGCAAGTGATACTGGAGTTTTGACTCTTGAGAAGTTCAGAACTTAACAAGCGAACACACCTGCTATATAGAGTTCTTTAATTTTTTCAGATCAAAGTAGTAGAGTTCAGGAAATTTATTCTATTCATGTTAGAGTACCTATTATTAGGAAGAAGCTGTAGAAAATATCATAGATTAAGAGAAATAATTGGAAGATTTGAAATTTGCTTTTGTTTTACTCATTTGTGTAATATTTTGATGAGCGGTGATTACTGCCTATGATCCTAATGTACATGGAGTTCTGTTTCAGGACCTCTCGATGCTCATCAAGAGCTCAGGTGTCTGGCAGACTTGATCAGTTAATGTTTGTTGGATCGATGTAGATTTTGGATTTAGTCAGCTGCACTGTGGGCAGATATCTGTGACAATAAAACCACTAGCAATTTGTAGTGATTTAATTCTTGGCAATGAAAAAAAACCCAAACCCTGTGAAGCATGTTATTAAACATACACTGAGCTTGTAGTGCCTGTTTATTCCCTTAAATACTATGAAATCTTTTTTCAGGCCAGAAGTGAAGTATTGAGTGAGAGTAATGAAATGTAGTGATACAGTTCTGGAGAGGAGTGCAGAGAGAACAGCACCAGTTCTGTCTCCAGCAGATTTTCAGCAAGTTGTTCAGCTGGGCAGACCTGGATGGCTTAGCTCAGGAGATACTGCCAGAGTAATTATTGCCACAAAATCACTGCCATGTTTCTCACTCATTCACTGTTTGTTCAATCTTAAGAAATTTCAAACAGCATAGGGTAGAAGTCCTAAATCACTTCAGAACAGCAACAAGCATAACAATGTTGTGAAAAATCAGGTGAATAACATAAAAACAGTTCTTGATCTGAATAAAATTGTTTCAAAAAATTTAGATTTGTTCAGAAAATGGTGGAATACCGGTAGAACTTGCCAACCGTGATTTTCTAATTTTAGCTGTCATTTTGTGGATACCTGTTGTCCTGAAAATTTTCTGCAAAAGTAATTTATTATTATTATTATATAAACCTGTATTATATAGAC
The DNA here is from genome assembly GCF_028389875.1 of Rhea pennata. NCBI lineage: Eukaryota > Metazoa > Chordata > Aves > Rheiformes > Rheidae > Rhea > Rhea pennata. The sequence continues at coordinate 52,148,103 of NC_084666.1, read as the reverse complement.
CTAATATACACTTGTTGATGTTGGCTTGTAAGATAATTACAGACATTGACACTGCAGGACTTGATTATTGTCTTGCAGAGAGCTCCTTTCTGCTTTGGCAGAGGGGAGGTTAACTCTTTTGAGGGTTCTCAGGCTCCTGCTTACCAAGCACTTTACCTGTAAATTAGAGAGTAGTCTGTAATTAAACTGTCTCAATTCATGTAGTTCGAATGATTAGGTTAGTACTGCTTACGGGCAGACCTGCTGCAGTGAACACTTCTAGCCTCATAAAGGAATGGGTAATTCTGGCACTGGTAATCTTTTGAATGTACCACTGGATTCAAGCTTTGAAATGTCATAGTATACTGCGTAGTAATTCATAGGAGGGGAGCGCATTGTAGAGTTACTGTAGTATTAACAGTAGTAGAGATTTTTGCATCATAAATGTGTGTATATGGTGAAGTAATGGTAGTGCGCACCAACTTTGAAAGTGTGGATGCATATGTGGTACGTGTCGTGTTGAAGCTGATAAAAGAAGTTGCTTTCAGAGATGGTATAAACTCAGTTCTGATCTTCTTGCCTGTATGTGTTTTGGAGTTTCTCATGGTCTTTTTGCAGAAGATAATTGAGCTAAAGTGAGTTGAAAGCTTACCAAGATACATTATTAAACAAGAGTTTTTGTTAAAGAAAACTTGAATGTATTTAGACGTTTACACTTCCCATGATGTTTTACCTGAGAAATTGCTGTGTTGTAATATGTCTTCAGATATACATTTGAAATCGGGCTCTCATTACCATATATTGCTTAATCTAATGATAGGAAGAATTCTAATTACAGGAAGTAAAGAGACTTGTTAAAATGTTAATGCATTTTTCTGAAGATTCACTGATGCTTAACATGGGGATGCGGGGAAAAGTTTCATGCTACGTTTTCTGAATGAACTTATTTGTTCTTCTTCATCAGAGGTGTTATGAACATAAGCAGTATAGAAATGGGCTGAAGTTCTGTAAACAGATCCTTTCTAACCCAAAGTTTGCAGAACATGGAGGTGAGTTTTCAAATGGCATTTTCTCACTATTTTCCTACAATACACTTTAGGATAGAGAAATAACTTAGATTTTGTAAATACTTACAGTGCTTTATTAACCATTTGCCCTTAAAATACATTGTCTTAAGGTGGAGTAATAAGAACTTCCAGAAACCTACACCATGATAACAGTCATTGCTGACAAAATTTGCAATTTTGAAGTCAGATCTTACTTGCATTTGAGAGCGATAGATTGTCATAGTCTATCATGAGCTGCATGTTTAATATTCATTTCAATATGATGCAAGTTTCTTGATACACATCTGGATTGCTTAAATCACTTTTAAGGGGAAATGGGTCTCAATTCTTCTGAAGGAGAAAGTGCAAGACGGAAGAGCAGTCGACAGCACATGTGTATTAACTTTGCTGTCTTGTTGCTTTGTTTTCGAAGGAATAATTTGGGGGCAGAAAAGAAAAAGGTGTTTGTTCCTCACTGACTTTTCAACCTGTTTTTACTGTGGAGTTGAGACTCTTTCCACTGTCGAAAAAACTTCTTTTTTGCCAACTGGATTGGTGTGAATAGATGTGTAGAGGGCTCAAGAGTGTTGTGAATAAATGCTTGATTGATTATAATATTCTTTTATGGTAAACCTTCTTTCTCTCCCAAAGGCTATAGAGAAGATGAGATAATTTTTACTACCTTTAAAATAAAATTCTACTTTACTTTTGATATAAATACTGCATTGAATTTATTGTGGAGTGTGATACACAAGTGAATAATCTCCAAGTGTAGCTTTGCTCGTGAAAGAAGAACGCCAGATCCTGATGCTGCTTAGTACTGAGTATAAAATTGCAGTTACAGATTTTAAAGTTGTTATATAAAGCTTAAAAGCTGTTATAAAAACAAATAACTTATATTTGCTTTATCCTAATGTTTAGAAACTTTGGCAATGAAAGGACTAACATTAAACTGTCTAGGGAAGAAAGAGGAAGCATATGAACTTGTGCGCAGAGGCTTAAGGAATGACTTAAAGAGTCATGTCTGTATCCTTTTTGAAATATGACGATCATTTATGAATGGGAAAAGAGAGGGGTTTGTGTGTCGGGGAGAAGATGTATGTTTTGTTTTTTATTTGTTGTTGTTTTATCTTTCTGTAATTACTTAATTTATAGAATAGCAGCAAGACCCTGTAGCAGTAGTCTTCAAACTGGGAGTTCGGAATCTTAAATTTTACGTCTAATACATAGCAATATTTTGTCTAAACTGTCCAAAGGGCAGATGTTTTGCAGCTATTCTTGCAGTCACAGTTAATTCAAATACTCTGGCATGTATTATGTTTTTTTTTTTAAATCATTAAACTGTAACTCTAAATTTCAGAATTTATAGTGGGCCCAACTAGAACTAAGTGCATTTGGTTTGCTTTAAAAATGTTAGTAGCTGCAGTGACATTCATAAGAACTTGTAATATACTGGAAATGCATCTACTCCAGTTGTCTAATGTAAGCCCTTATTCAAAAACATTTTATGCAGTCCTGATAGTCGTCTTAGAGATGCTACTACTTGGTTTCTCACCCCCCTCCCCATATAGGGAAGTAGAATTTGTAGTTAATTATATGCGTCCTATGTACCTAACTGGTGAATAGATCTGTATCTTCAGTTAGCAATCTGTTTGTTTGGCTGAACAAAAGAACTCTAATGATTATAGTAATGTTATTGTCTGCTTATAAACTGGTTAAGAGGTTTTACCAACTGTTATGTCACTGCTACATTGGATCTGTTTTCTCCCTACTCAAATTTAGTAGTATCCTTAACAGAGTTTTCCAGGTTGGCATGTGTATGGCCTTCTTCAGAGGTCAGACAAGAAGTATGATGAAGCTATCAAATGTTATAGAAATGCACTGAAATGGGATAAAGACAATCTTCAAATTTTGAGAGATCTTTCTCTGCTACAGATTCAAATGAGGGATCTTGAAGGTTACAGGGTAAGTCTACATACTACATTTATTATCAATTTCTCACATCACAGCAAAGGTTGCAAATTGTTACATGCAGCTTTAAAAATATAGAATTATATCAGGAAACCTGAAGTGTTAAAACTATTATTATGTAAAACTATTATGTTAAAGCTTATTAAAGGCAGACATACTACTGACCAATTTTTGTAAGGTATAAAAGTTTAATGGCATATTAAATGACTTTATTTTTTCAGTGCAGAATTGTTTGCTCCAGGACACTTTTCTTTTAATGCTGTAAATACAGCTATAGATATTGCCAGCTCTTATTACACTCTTGAAAGGCTCCTGTAGCTACCAGGTTATGTTCTGAAGACGACTGATCATCAGGCAAGGGAGTTGCTGGGTTTTATTCTGTTTTGGGTTTTTTTTTTTGTTTGTTTGTTTGTTTTTCATTTTTTAACCACTTCGAGCCATATATTCCTCCTCCTGGTTACCCATGGAAACCTCTAACTTAGTAGCCGCCACTTTTCTCTTCGCAGTGGGTAACAATACAAAGTAAACAGTGTGCTGTGTGACAACACGTTTTACTTCCCAGCCAGTCCAGGTGTTAGTGACAGTACTGCCCACTGGCTCCAAGTATTTCCTTACGTTTCCTATGACCTGTAAGATTGTGGATCAGAACTCTCGAATGTTCCCCTTCTTTATTTTAGAACTCTCAAAATGTTTAGATTACTATCTTGTTTTCTTCTGTTTATTTTAGAGTAAAACTGAACACAATTTGGTAATTTAGGTTGAAACCTCTTTTTGTACTCGTTTCTGCAGTGCCAAGTTATATTTGCTTTCGTTTGAACTTGTCTCGGTTTTTCCGTATTTGCAATATCAGATGTTCAGCATGGACAAGCCATTATGAAGCAGTAGTGTCGTGGCAGTGGTACCTCTGTAAAGAACAATGCAGCCGTTCTACTGCCTTCTATGCTACTCGCAATGTATTTAGTTTTTTTGCATTTCCTTGAATTGCAAACTGATGTCTAGTTGCTGCTACCTTTATTTCTTAAAAAGTAGTAACTTCTGTTTACTGTGCATATTGCTGAGTGTCTTTGTGGTTAAAGCTAAGTCTTAGTTGCTGCATGTTTATAATTTCTAAATATCCTTTTATATTTCTTCTGTCTTCATACTCAAGACCCCTCTTTATCTTGAATCTATGATAGTCATTGCTGCTCACTTAAGAGTAGACCAAAGAATTATTATAGATCATCAGATCATCTTTTTGTATTTCTTGCCCAACTATGCAGGGAAAGATGACGGTGGTCACCCTATGGATTTGTAATTCAAACACAGACTTACTTAAAATAAGATTAGTTTTTCCTTACTTATATTTGTGTGCCTAAGAGCTTGTCTGTCTTTCAGTTTATATAGGCTGATGTAACAAGGTATTCCATTTCTCTGCAAAAAAAGCTTGCTAAATTTGAGATTTTTTCCAAAGGGACTTTGGATAATATTTATTGTCAGGTTTTCATCTTTTCAGTTTTTTCTTGGTCTATGAAAGTTGTTTGTTAAAACACATTGGTTGGTTTCTCATCAATTATTTCCTCTTCAAACTGGGGTAATGTTAGTATGCCAAAAAAGTTTTGCTCTTGGAGTTGTGTGGAATCATCAGCTAAAATAGGTCCCCAGTGAATTTATTGCTGGTTTAGGGTATTTTGTAATCACTCTTCTTTCATATTAGTCACATATTAGTTGACTCGTCTCTTGCTGAGACATAGTATCCCATAATTTAGCATAGGTTCTAAAGTTCACTGGCAGACTCTGCATTCTCTTTGTTATAACGGCTTCTGGATAAATTTGAATACCAACACGTAATTATTAAGCATAGAAATAACACATGGTTATAGAATACATTAGGTGTTCAATGTTAAAATGCTTTAAAGCCAGTAATTCCTGACTGCTCATATGCTAGTTTGAAGAGTGCAAATTTGCTCTCAAGTCCTGGAGTAAGCTTTGCCTTAACTTTACCTTCTACTTTCTCCCATTTTATAACAGTTTGAGAGGTCTTCCTGCTTTATAACCAAACTGCTCAATGTTACTTTGTTTAGTTCTTTGGTAATTGTTGTTTCTAATTGTTCAAGATTTTTAGTAGGTACTAACTTTTTTTTCCCTTAGTTTTAAATTACTTGGAGATGCTTTCCAGGAGTCTGTAACAAAACAAGTCATAACTTTCCCTCAGATTCAAACAGCATGATTCCAAGCAAATCTATTGCATCTTAGATCTGTAATTATTCTCTGGCTGAAGAATAGGGATACACTTAGATAACTTAATTTTCCCCAAAACACTTGCAGTGATTTAATACGCTTCCAAAGTGAATTTGAAGCACCAATATATAGTAAATGTCCCTGCAGCTCAAACCAAAAATCCTTAATTGCGTTCTGTTCATGAGCAGTGGGACAGGAAAAGTATGTATGTGGTACTTTAATAAATTAGTCTGACTCCTCAGTCTTCATTTGGAAATGGTATGTGTGAGGGTATTTATTTTTAATCAGAAAGTACAAGAAAAAGTTTATACTTCCTCTTGGTTACATATAATATAGCTATATACCTAAAACTAATTGTTAGTGACATTCCGTAAATATTTGAATACAGAGGACAGTATTGTTTAGTAAATTCTGCAGATCATCAGAATTGAATCAGGAAAATTAGTAGCTACTCTTTTGCAGGAAACAAGATACCAGTTGCTTCAGCTCCGACCTGCACAGCGAGCGTCGTGGATTGGTTATGCTATTGCTTACCATCTGCTGGAAGATTATGAAATGGCAGCAAAAATCTTAGAGGAATTTAGGAAGACACAGCAGGTAATAGGAAAACGTGGAATTCCTCTATGAACTTCTGCTTAAGCCAAAGAGAAAACACTACTTTCCTTTTTGATGTGAAGACTTTATGCATTTTCTTTAATCAAATTAATTAAGTTCCAGGTGTGTTCTAGAAGGATGAACTTTCTCATGTGTCTGCTTTCTTACACAGACATCACCTGATAAAGTGGACTATGAGTACAGTGAACTGCTTCTGTATCAAAATCAAGTCCTCCGGGAGGCAGGACTATATAAAGAAGCTTTGGAGCATCTTTGTACCTATGAAAAGCAGATCTGTGATAAATTGGCTGTGGAAGAAACTAAAGGTAATTGCTTCTGGAAGGTAGTATTATTTTGTATACGTGCATGTTTCTGAATATCATAGATAAAGTAATTTTAGGAGTATAATATTTTTTCACTGTGTTACTTAATGTCAATTTATACCTTACTATGAAGATCACTTGTATCTTTAAGAAGCTAAAATTTGTTTAAAAGAGCTTGGAGACTTCTGAATTTTAAGCATCCTTTTAGTGTTTTCTGTCTTTATCTTGTGTGATCAAGACAAGAATGTGTATCAAAGCAAAATAAAGTAGTCCTTTTTTGTTGTCCAAGTTCAGAAATAACAAAGATGATAGAACTGCCTGATGGTTCTTTGCCTAAGCTAAGACACTCCAAATAAAACTTTTTTTTTTTTCCAAATCAGCTAAATGCATGATATACAATGGAATACCTGTATTGTCAGCTTTTTCCTTTTGCAATTTCATCTTTGCTCTGGTTTTAGATTTATTTAATTCCTCAGTAGTAAAAGACTACCTGTAAAAGACTATACAACTCTTTTGTGTTTGTCAGACTCCTTGCCCAGGTAAATAAGGCATCAGCAAAGCACGGATGTGCTCTGCTGCTACTTTTGACTGTTTAGGACAGAAGATCCTGAATTTCAGCCAAAGGGACCACTTGTTGAAGGAGCAAAATTATCTTCTGCTAAGTAGGAAGCTTTTAACTCACTGCTACTGGGTTGCCCAGCTGAAGAACCTGTTTTCATACATTGCAGAAGTGTGTGTTACTAATATTATAACATTACAGTATTAGAACAATATAATTATACTGCATAACTAGAACTGCAGAATGGTAGAGGCTCGCCCTTGCATCTCCGTTAACAGATGCACTTGTTCAGTAGTATGCCGTGTTCCTCACCTGCTTGATGCCTGCACTGTCCTGTCACTGTTTGTGAAACTTCCTACCTATTGGAGGTACGGTTTGTTAGTGGCCCACACTAGAATCTATTGGGGTGATTGCTTAAAGCAAAGAAAAGGTTTTTAACTCTACAGTATTATCCATGTAGATTTTGTAGCCTACTCATTAGTCCTGTCAACAGTACTCACATGGTCTTGCAAGAACCTAGGAACTGAGCCACTGCAGCAGTGTGGCAGGTGTGTGAATGCAGGTGCTTCCTCAATGACAATTACTGCAGGCAACTCACCACTGTTGCTCGGTATGACTAGATAACTTGATTTGCATACAAATGCTAATTGGTGTGAGGGTGGTTATTTTGGACATAATAAGTCTTTTTTGGTATCAGCTGGAAGAAATTACTAGAAGTAATCTTTTTACAGTCTGGTCACTTGCAACAGGGTACTACAGATCAATTTTTTTCAGCGCTGTTCTTGTGATATTAGCTCTTAGCTATTACACATATTACAGAAAAGCCTGCTAATAAATGACTATTATCATCTATGAATTTTAAATGCACAAAAAAGGCTGTTGTGAATGAAATACAACTGAGTAACACTGGAAATAGTATTGGTAGTTGTCACCATTAGATTTAAATTAGCCAAACTTCCATCTCAGGGGAAGAATTTAGGATTATATTGCAGATTCTGTCATTATGGAGGGTGCTATTTGATGTTTTCCGTGGCATTTGATGTTGCCTGTAGTTCCAAAGCTGGCCTGTTTGTAGGTAGCAGTGTCTTTTTACAAAATTACATATGCCAGTTATGTGGCTTAGAGAGGAAGACCCATAACACTGACTTTTGCACTTTTTTCTTGAAACAGGACATGAAAGTCCTATTTTAATCTAGAATGACACTGTATGACCTCTTACGTATAGTTTACTTCTATTGCTAACAACAGTAGATGCTGTATACAGTTGTTAGATCCAAATTTTACTTTTAACCGTCATGTCTTTTAACCAAGTATGATTAAAAGCAAATGTGCTTGCTCAGTTCTGAGAGTTCATTAATCAGATTGATAGCTTGATTTAAAACATTAAGTCAGTTTTATGAAATACCAGACTGAAGAACCATTTTTAATTTGCAGCTCGGCAATTTCAATTTGATTTTCAAGATGCTTTATACATGAAATACCATGTACTCCTTTTAATTGCCTTCTGTAGTAAAAACTGCACTTAAAGTAACCAGTCACTTCAGTAAGTGATATTCAGTAAGTGTATGCATATTACTTTTAACATTAAATTTTTCAAGCAGGTTTTACAGAGTTATTGTCTGAGTTATGAAAAACTATTGTAAATGCATCTATTTTCAAAGTAAAAGCGTATCTGTCAGCTAGTTTGTGATGCCACAGTGATGATTTGTTTCTAAGAAGTTAGAATCTGCATGAAGTTGAGGATTATCTAATTTTTACTGTAGTGATTAATATGTGGTTTTATTCTCCTGTTTCTTTAATTTTAAACTTCTTGGATTTTACACAGGAGAACTTCTGCTCCAACTTGGCAGGCTTGAAGAAGCAGCTGAAGTCTACAAAGGATTGCAAGAAAGGAATCCTGAAAACTGGGCCTATTACAAAGGCCTAGAAAAGGCACTTAAACCAGGTAATGATTTGATATATTGTAAGCAAGCTACCTCTGCACAAATGGCACTTTGTATGTATTGAAATCTGTTGAATTTATTTAAAGCTACTTAAAGAAATTTCCATTTAAGTTCTGAGTTTTAGTTACAGTCTGTGTATCTTTTTCAGGAAGCCTTGAATTATTTCTTATATTGTTTTTACCATCTCTTATTTAAAACCAGAACAAAAGTGCAGTAATCTCATTGTGCATGGCTTAAAGAACAAAATTTCTTAGGACATAATTTTAATTTAGAATTTTTCTTTTGCTCTTTGTCATCTTAAAACACAGGTTTTGGACAAAAGTTTAGTTCTCCTGAAAAATTCTTTGTTCAAGAGTTTAGCACAACATTGAGACAGAAGTTCATCCACACATCCCCTTTTTTTATATAAGAAAATTGTGGTCATAGCTACTGTTGGAAGAACAACTTAGACATTGAATACCTGAAATCGTTCATTGGTGCAACTTCAAAAAACATAATGCAAATTAATGTTCTTTAGGAAGTATGCTGCAGTTAGTTGCAATGCATTCTGACCTTTTTTTTAACTGGATGTAATTATTTCACATATCTTCTCCCCTACACACACACATATTTTCTTCCAACAAGGAAGGAAAAAGTAAACTGTATGTTTCTATTCCAGCCGATATGTTGGAGAGGCTAAAGATCTATGAAGAGGCCTGGACTAAATACCCGAAAGGACTAGTTCCAAGAAGACTGCCATTAAATTTTTTGTCAGGTAAGCACATTTTTGACAAGCAGGTAGTGATCAACACTCATTCTTTTCTTAGATAATTGTTTTGACAGCATCAGCAGTCTAGAATTGATAAGTAATGTGTGGTAAAACAAAATCAACAGGTCTTTTTCTTCTCAAGGTGAAAAGTTTAAGGAATGTCTGGACAAGTTCCTAAGGATGAATTTCAGCAAAGGTTGTCCACCAGTCTTCAATACTTTGAGGTCATTGTACAAAGACAAGGAGAAGGTAGGAAAATCTATATTGTTCAGCTTTTTACATAATTTCTCTCATAGCTGTTACGCATTAGAGGTGAAAGTAACCTTTCTCTTCAGTGTCCTCTGTCAGCGCTGTTGTATATTACGACCTAGCTTATCTAGAAAAATCAAATACAAGCATACATACCCTTGTGCCAAGTTAGTGTAAAAAACAAAATTAGAAAAATTTAAGCTGCTTGAGTATTAACATAGAGCTTTCTCTAAATTAGTTTAAAAGAGGTGAGATTGAGTGCATTCCCATATGTATGTGTTGCAATTTAGAATATAGCTAAAGCCTTTTACCAAGAACAGCTAGTTTAGGTTACACCAAATAGTTCAAATTAAAGTGAAATGCCATCTTATTTATATGTTTTTTTTTTTGTCTTGTGTTGCCTTGCACATACAGGTGGCAATTATAGAAGAGCTTGTGGTAGGTTATGAAACCTCTCTAAGAAGCTGCAGGTTATTTAACCCAAATGGTGAGTGCTAAGAATGCAATATTTTATGGAAATATTGCCTGGTATGAGCAATATGTGACCATTCAGAGGTGGGAATCAGAGGGCATTTCAGAGGTTCTGAAAACACAGAACCAAACCACATTGGCTTAAAATAGCACAGCTGTAATCCATATGATGTGTGTACTCAAAATCCACTCACTTGTTTTAAGTGTTTTACTGGATACAGAAAAGTAATCATTTCTTTGCAGGTTTGAGTCCAAGAGTTCTATTTCAAGACTTAAGTTTATCATTCTCCAGGAAACTGCAAAATGTGAGAGTTATGTAATGTTTATTTGCAAATGTATGAAACAAAAAGAATTAATACTAGTTCGGTATGATAGTACAATCTTCAAGTTTTCTTGGTTTGAATTTTTGAGGGTTTTTGTTTGTCTTTGAGAATTAAAAGTACTGTTTTCCGTGTTTTTGGTTGACAGCTATTCTGTTTTGTGGTATGATTCTACATAGATTGAATCTAGCCCTCATAGTTTCTTCTTTGGGGTTTTACAATATTTTTTACACGTTTGCCCAACCATTTTGTAACAAATTCTTTTTTTTAAAAAAATTACTGCATAAAATCTCAATGAAAGGTGATCATAAAATTTTGTAAGGTGATCACAAGTGTAATAATTAAGATAGCACAAATTACTTCGTACATTAATTTTTTTCAGATTTATCCTAATTATTAAGCACATTTTCACTTAAATTGACAACTATTTTTCTCTTTGCAGAAACATTAATGTGATGCTTCTTTATGTCATCCAAGTTACCTGTTAAACTTTTTCCCTTGAATTTAATGCTGTAATCTACAATATAACTATGCAATACCTGTTTAAATTTTTTCCAAGCCGTTCAAACACATCCATGCTTTCCTAATTTAAGGAAATGGGTTGCTGTGATTTCAGTTTAATTCACTATTTGCTTTGCTGACGGTAAATTCTATTCAAATAAACAGTTTTCCACTACCTTAAAATAAGCAGCCAAGCACATATAATTGCATAGTTAATTTATATCATAAGCTGAAAAAACAGAACCTTTTGGGAGGACTTGCACTCTCCCCACCATCACCACTTTTTTTTCCTACAAGGTGCCATACATCATGGTCATAATTAAACAGCGAACGTAACTTTTAAGACTTCAGTACTTTGGATTTCAAGTAAAGTTCTGTAACTTTCAACACAGACTTGCATAGAGGAGTTTTTCCTGTAGATGTAGCGTAAAGATATGTTTAGGTGAAAAGTGACAATTTGTCAAAGGTAGAGATGGAAAATATTTTTAAAGGTTTGGAAAAGAAAGGGAGTGTTTTGGGGTTTTTTTTGTTTGTTTGTTTGTTTTGAAAAATACTCAAATTTCTTGGTTGGAAACAAATCTCGAATGTACTGGAAGGCTTGCCTTGTTACTGTGTGGCACTTGCATTTAGTAGGACTCCCTGCTACGCCCTTGATCCAAAACAATATTGAATAAAAAGCTGCCAACACTTGAATGGAATAAATGTTTCATGGATGTCAGATGTATCAGGATATACCTGTACTGTAGGGCATGTATGCTCTACATCATGCACTGAAGTCCTACACCTTTGGCTGCCCAGATTAGGTGACAAGCTGGAACATGTTGCAACTCCCTGCTGACCCATCAGCCCATGTTTTCTTTCCCTGAAAATCAGGATACAGGAGAAGTACAGTAGGTGCTCAGTTCTTGCAAAACATGGGGTTGATGCTTACCTGGACCTGAGAATTCAGAAGCACGTCCAGGTTTTGTGCTGCAGCCTTACGTAGAGACTGAGTTAACTTCAGTGGCTGTATTTATAGGATTTTTCTTGTGGCATGCCGCTTGAATAAACCAAATGTGGAGGAAAAAATGCCATTATTTTTCTCCCTCCAGATGATGGTAAAGAAGAACCTCCAACCACTTTACTCTGGGTCCAGTACTACTTGGCTCAACATTATGATAAAATTGGACAGCCATCCCTGGCTCTAGAATATATAAATGCTGCTATAGAAAGTACTCCCACTTTGATAGAACTCTTCCTTGTGAAGGCAAAAATCTATAAGGTAAGTTTGTTTCGCTCATTCTTAGTGACCAGAGATTATTTATGCCAGAAGATCTTTACTACTGCTTATGCTTTCCAGTACTGATTTTGTCATGAACATTAAAATGTTAAGTTTTGCTTGAGCAGGACACATGTAGAATCCAAGGGAAGGTTTCATGAATTTTTGTGCTTTTCCAGATAAGTGGTCGTTGGAGTTGTTTGTTTGCTTTAGTGTGTGTGAATAAGGCCATGCAAAGATTTTTAAGTGAATAAAGGAAAAGTATACTGCAAAATGTGCATCATCGATTCACAATTTATTTAAGCATTAATAATCACACTAATGAATTAATATTTTTAAATACCCATTCTTGCATGGGTGTTTGTTTTAAGATTCAAAAACAATTTCTCAAATCCACTACTGTATTTTATCAGAGTGGATTAACCAAAGTGTCTGTTAGGTGTTTTCAGGAAGATTTTCTAGTGATAAAAGACGTGTAACTTCATAATGGAAAAAAGTAATTATTTTGCTTTTATTCTTTAAAGATCTTTTGTTTTCCTAAAAAGAGCTAATTATAAAAAAGTCTGAAAAAAATTACTTATGATATTGAACAGTCAGTGGATAGAATATGTGTGTTTATAATTATTGAGCTTTAAATTTAAATCTCTTTCTCTTTAAGCATGCTGGGAATATTAAAGAAGCTGCAAGGTGGATGGATGAGGCTCAGGCTTTGGACACAGCAGACAGATTTATCAACTCCAAATGTGCAAAATATATGTTGAAAGCAAACTTCATTAAAGAAGCAGAAGAAATGTGTTCTAAGTTTACGAGGGTTGGTTGTGTTTAATTTATAGCTCTTTTGAATAATATGTAGGCCTTATCCTCTGTGGAATACTTTGTTCATATTAACTATCATCTAACTTTTATGATCTTTTAGTTCTGTTTCAGGGCAGCTATGGTTGCTTGCTTCACTAACAATAGACAATAGGTGGGTTAGAATTACTCTTTGCTAAGCATAATTCCATAGTCTTAAGTGGAAACTCAACATTAAAACTTGGATTTGATCTCTCTTCTAGGTAGGAAAAATACAGTATGACCTTCCCAGAAATAAGTACTTGGAAAAAATAATTTTATGAGGATTCTTGGGAGCCAGTATTGATTCTCTAGGGCCCTTAAAGCATCTGATAAAGTTGCCCATATCTCCCATTTTTGTTCAAAATTATGTTAAGTTAGAGTATTCAGACTTATAATAGAATTTCTGTGTGGCTAGCAGATGAAAGGTTTCCCAAGAAGACATCCTTTTGTGAAGAAGACAACCCCCAAGGCCGTGTTTAATAGTGATGAAGGGGAGCTTCAGATTTTATCTTTTTTTTTCTCTCCTGTTGCTGCTTATCCATGACCAGTTAACTAGCATAATTTTGCATTATGCAAACTTTTTCATTTGAGACACCAGTTTTTGTCTTCTCTGCAGTAACCTGTTCTTACTGGTTTCATAGTCTCATAGCTTAGGTTTTTTTTAATAAGGATTATTGATCTCACTTGTTATTTTTCATAAGTGAAAACAACACAGCTCAATGTGTAGTCTTTCTAGAATATTTGGCAAATGGTAGTCTTTGAGTACTGGCAATATCATTTATATGTCCCAGTGGCAACAAACAGTTGGGATCGATCATAAGCTTTTTGGTATTAAATGTCAGTGACTTGCCTTCTTTAAAAGGATCATTTTGGAAAAGGACACCTAACAAATTTTGGACCTGTCTGCACCTTTGTCTTGGTTAAGGAAGAATCAAAAGATCTTCTAGTCGGGTTGAGGGGACATTACAAAGCATCCTCCACCAGGTGGTTTCCAGAGCCTGAAATGGGAACAGAAGTTACCTGCTCTCACTATTGCTCTACAGCCAGCAAACCAGCTTCGGTGTCCCCTGCTCTGTAGTGCCGATCGTGTAGGAAATAACAACCGATTACTACTGTCAATTGCTTTCAGGCTTAACTCAATCAGCAAGTTTCTGGAAGAAACAAGTGGCAGTTTCAGTAAAAATTCCTGCAGGTGTCAGTGTCATGCCACATGTTAGACCTTTTCTGCCATTTGTCTTCGTGCTGAAAAGTATTATATATTGTACATAATTTTAAAAAACATTGAATGAATACCTTTTCTGTCTTAAAGATGAGGGGAATGTCACAGGTAAATGGTCACCACCTGGCTATTCGTTGTGTATCTCCGACTCCCCAAAAGTTGAACGTAGAGGAAAGTTTTTCTTCACTTTGGAGCCCTGGTTAATGAACCAATCCCCTTCGCTTGAGGTAGTGTTTTGGGTGGAGGAAAAAGTCTCACATTTCCACTGAAGTTTCTACATAAATAAAGATCATGTCAAAGTACAAACGCATGAAAGAGTCATATTAAGGAATAACTTTAATCATAATTTCTAACATGCAGGAATACAGTTTTGAAATTTAACATTTTTGATGGCTTTTTTATGTGTGCTTTTAACTAGAGTGAGATGCAAGAAATAGCACTTAACAAGTTGAATGAGATATATTTTTCATAACGCTTTTTCCTTTCAGGAGGGAACCTCGGCGGTAGAGAACTTGAATGAAATGCAGTGCATGTGGTTTCAGACGGAATGTGCACAAGCTTACAAGGCAATGAATAAATTTGGAGAAGCACTTAAGAAATGCCATGAAATTGAGAGAGTATGTATCTAGTTAAACTACCTAGGCTGGAAATGCTTGCTTAAGTGTACTATGCTGTTATACTCCCTTTTTGAACAGTAGGCTCATAAGTATACTTCCTGCAGAGATTCTTTCCTGTTGAATACTGGGGGATTGATTAAACTATATTTTCTCATTAAAAAAAAATGTAGAATATTTATTGGAAAGAGGTTGTATGGAGTATTTTGAAGATACAGGAAAGAACAGAATATTTGTAGGAAAGTCTTATTTTAGGCGGAGTATGTCAAAACATATTTGGGTAAAAATAAAAAGTGTGTGTACTTTTAAGTCCAAAAAAGATGATTGCTCCACTGACAATAGCCTTAAAAATACAAAAACAAAAAACAAGACATCTTGGTTATTGTCTTTTTAAGTATAGTGTCTTAATAGAATAAATTTAAAAACCTATTTAAAAAACTAGAAAAGATCCTCTCCCTTTAGAAAAAAGAAAAAGCTATAGATAAAAAGCAACTATTAGAAATATAAGCACTTCTTAAAGTAGAAATTGTATCCAGAAAGGGGAAAAGAGAACATTTGCACGTTAAATGTAGATCCATAATAAGGTAAGCTAAATGTTTGGATTTACAACTTCCTAAAAAATAATTTAAAAAAATTTCGAAACGTTAGGAGCCGGAAACAAGACAAGATAGTTGAAATGTAAAGGAAGTGTTCAAAAGGGAGTACTAAAAAAAAAAAAAAAAATAAAAAACAAAACCCTATAGCTTTTTGCAAATGGAGGAACTTAAGGAGACTTAACATTCTGTTCACCCCAGTTCTGTAAAGAAACTTGATTAGGAAACTGCTACTCTTGTAATGTAAATCACCCTGGATACCAGAAGAAGGTAACAAATGTAGTCCTGACTTAGAAACAATTTTGAGAATGGCATCTAAGGAGGAAAGTCACTACATTCATCAATTGGGTTAACTGAAGGTGTAGTAAAGATGGACACATACCTTGCATTCAGAAAACATCAACAAAGCTTTTGTAAGAAGCAGCATTGCCTATTGAATGTTTTAGATGTGCCAGATACGCTTAAGGTAGTCTAGCCGATTAAAATCTGTTCTGGATTTCAGAAACACTTTTGATGTGATCCTTCATATTTTAAAAGGACTAAGCTATCTTAAAAAGAGAGGAGAAATTGATTTCATGGATTTCAGAGCTGGTTGGTGGCTGGGAAACAGAGTAGAAGCAAATAATCAGTTTTCATAAGAAAAGGTGTTTACCATAGATTGCATAGCCATCTCTATATGTTATCCATTGTTTAATATATTGATAAATCATCGGAAGAAGGTGGTGAATAGTGTGAGGACAACATTAACTGATAATGTAAAGTGATTAAAAAAAGTGGCCGCAGGAAGTTGCGGAGAAGGCTCTCGGAATAGAGTGATAAAATGACATCTGAAACGCTACGTTCAGTAACATAGTTGGGGAGGGAAGGACAAAAACCTTTGCGTATGTGTAAGTAGTAATGGGCCCAGCATGAGTTATTGCCGCTCAGGAAAGAAGTCTTGGAATTACTCTAGACAGTGCTGCAAAAGCCATCATGTCAGCGTAGCAGTCAAAAAAGCAAACCATGGTGGGAATTATGAAGAGACTAAAGAATAAAACAGAAAATATTTTCCTGTCGCTATGTAAATTCATGATACTGTTTACATTTGAATATCATACTTTAGTTTCTGTCACCTCCTTAAAAAATGAACTATGGAATAACTTCCCCATTAAGAGAGTGTGATTAGCTTTTCATACTATTTTATCCCCAGCTTTGACAAGCAACAACTGAGTTAAGATTAGGAAAAAGTTGTATGTGATAATAAACATATGGAGAAGTTGAAGAGGGGAAGGACTTCTCACTATTTCACAAACAAAAACAAAGGGACATCAGGTGACAATGAGGCAGCTGATCTTAAACAAAAATAAGTACTTTCTCACACCACATGTGATTAAAAGGTGGAATTTGTTTCTGCAATATTTTATGGAAGTCTGGAGGTATTAACTAAAAAAGTTAGACAAGTTCATAGAAGAAAAAAAATCAAGTACTATTTAAATATAACAACAAGGGTAGAACCTTTTTCCATAAACTGCAAATTGTCAGAGTGGTTACTGTGAAAGAAGTTGTGGTTTGGGTAAATCTTGGTTCTCACCTACGGTAATTTCTGTGCTTTTATTATTATTATTATTATGACTTAATTTTGTTTTCTTTCAGTTGTACATTAATTTTTTTAAAAATGTATAAATAAATGAAGATTTATTTCCATTTGCAGATGCTTGCTAAATAATGTCCTGTTGTGTTAGCATTTTGTAGAAATCACAGATGACCAGTTTGACTTCCACACTTACTGTATGAGGAAGATTACGCTTAGGTCTTATGTGGACTTGTTAAAACTAGAAGATGTACTTCGACAACATCCGTTTTACTTCAAGGCTGCACGAATTGCCATAGAGATATATTTGAAGCTTCATGATAATCCCCTAACAGATGAAAATAAAGAACATGAGGCTGATACAGGTATTTCACTCTCAGGATTGTATATGTAGTTTCACTAGTTAGTGAATATTTTATGAAGATCTGGTCATCTTACAGTTGGTAGATCCCCAAAGTAAAGGGATTTTTTGGAATTAAAGAAGGGCAAATTGTAACTTGGCCTGCAAGATTAGTTCAGTGAAAGTTAAACTAATATATATTTTTATCTAGGTATTAAACAGCTATATTTTTGTGTTGGTGGTTTTAAACATTTCTAGCAATTACAGGATTTCTTGGGTAGAATTACACTTTTGTTATGAAAACGTGGAATTCTCATGCTGGTTGATCCCTGAAGAAACAGACCAAAGCAAGTGTGCTTAGAGTGATACTTTCTGAGCATTTTATCAGTATGCAGAAGTTTGACTAGTAGCCACGTAAATCATGTCATCTTTTGCTGTTGATGCAAAAATAACGTTTAAATCCTTTATTTTCTTTTCTCTGTCTATTTTCTGATTGAAGAACAACTTAAGTGATTTATGGCCCGGGGCACCTCAAGGGGTATGCACAGAGACAGCTGAATCCTCCAAAAGGAATTTGTCAAGTTTTAAGACTTACCATCTCAGTTCATTTGTGTACCTTCAGATTCAAATTAAGAAAAGTGGAAATGTAATAGAATTTCTCATAGTTGACTTTTGATGCTTTTTAAATTAATTCTCCATGCTTTAATTGAAGAGAGGGACGATCTGAATATGAATAAAATGTAAAATGTCCGTAGGACGTTAAAAGCAAAATTGGGCATTAAAAGCAAACTCGAACTGCCTATGCCCAAAATGTGACTGTTTAACCTTTTCTGTTAAACCATGTAATCTATGTATTAAACGTAACTTTCCTGTTGTGTAGTGCCTAAGGAATAAATCAATGTGCATTGGTGTATATTTTTACTTCTGGCACTACATTTGTGAAGTCATGCAGTAATTACTTGGTCTTACCTTCAACTGGTTACGCCATTGTTCGAATTTCTATTGCCATGGTTTCACCAAGGAATTTGTGAATTATGAAGCAGTTGCATGGGCTGTCAAATTTTTGTATTGCTAGTAAACAAACTCTTACAAATGCAATGGCAGTCTTACTAGTTCATAAATACTGGATTAAAATACAGTAACTGGTATACTGATTGAGATGGGATAATATTGGAAGTCAGCATAGTCTGTGTTTTGCTCTTTGCCTGTTTACAGCAAATATGTCTGACAAGGAGCTAAAGAAGCTACGAAATAAGCAGAGAAGAGCTCAGAAGAAAGCACAGCTAGAGGAGGAGAAGAAAAATGCTGAAAAAGAGAAGCAACAGAGGAATCAGAAAAAGAAGAAAGATGATGATGATGAAGAAATTGGAGGACCGAAAGAAGAACTTATCCCTGAAAAACTGGCAAAGGTGCTTGCTAACATAATGTTAAGGAGTTGGTTGAATAAGAGTCAAATGTAGAAAAATTACTATGAACATGCACACAATTTGAGAGCTGTTCAGATAACATGTTTGTTTTTTGTATGGCTTCTCTTCACAAGTGGCATGTCTTAAAAAATAAATGTTTCTAGGATAGTTTGGGTATACCATCAAAAATATGACAAAATCACTGCTTCTGTTTCTTACTCTCAAAGGCAGCAGTCAAGAAGACTTTACTACAGATGGGATTATCTTCGTATATGAATTGCACTAGCTTGCTGATTATATCCTATTTCTAGTTAAGCAAATGGAAGTCTTTCTGTTCTGTATGTAAGAAGGTTGTCATTACACTCCCATGGCCCACAGTAATCTCTTGTTTATATGAGCACAGGCAATCTGTGGAAGAGAGTGTGCAAGCAGGAGACACTGAGAAACTGAAAACTTTAACTGCATTTGTGTGTGTGTTTGCAATTTATTTTGAATGAAAATAAAAAAAAGGATAAAGAATCTATTTAGAAATAGCAGTAGATTAGGCTGAGATGGATTTTGAAGTTTGAATTAAGAATGTAGAGATGTGTAGAAGGGCAGTGATCCAGAAGACTGTTTTTGTGATGCAGGTTGTACCTGGAAGGAGCAGGAAAGCATTTGAAATAAATGTAGAGAATGGTATTGAAAAACGTAGACTGGAAAAATGAATTTCTGGTGGTAGTAGTAGTAGGATAGTATCTAAGTACTGATAGATATGGTATTCAATATCTTCATGTCACAAGGATAATGAGTGTTGCTGGCTCTTGAGGGGCAATATTTGAAATCTGAGACAGTGTACTTCACTACATAGCCAGGAAGCAAGTGGCTTTATAAAAATGAGATAGTATTCCTAAAGAGCTGATCTGGAGTATTCTTATTGTTTAGCTTGCTAGTTGTGAGAAAAAGCAGTCTCATTACAGTGCAAATTAGGAATGAAATTTCAGTGGTGCATATCGAAGTTGAGTTCTGGAGTAGTGGGATGTAGTGGGATATCCCAGGAAAATTTAGGCTACTGCCAAGTTTGTAGGGAAATAATTACAGCTGTATAATGCAGCCCTTCGGCAAATATTCCCTGCTTAGGGAAACACTCTCCAGAGAGTTCCAAATTCAATTGGCCAGGGTCTGAGGACTATTTTAGACGTAGCTGGTTACCTGCAAACCTTTTTCCTCGAAAAGTTACACATAGGCTTGGTTAGTTGATATGTAGTCTTGGGATTAAAGATGTAAGTTGAAATCTGTTATAGTATTAAATATTTCCAGCATGCAGTTGTATATATGCAAACTCATAATTACTTGTATAAATAGTTGAAATACTTCATGAAAACTGCTAAAATACATGATTAATTGGGAATTATGTAAGGTGTCCATCATTGTCTTCAACTAAGTTATTCACACAGTGCAAATAATGTAGTCTGTCAGTAACAATTTAGTAATGTTAACAATACAGGTAAGTTTTGTAACCAGTTCCTAGAGAGTAGCTATATTCATAAACACATAAATAAGAAGGGCAACAGATGATTCTTATCCTCCATCTCTAAATGCAGGAGAGCTTTCCGTAAAGAATTTCGGCATTATTTGTGTTCAAGCAGTCCATTTCTGGATTATGCTAACTGAGCCGTATCAGTACCTAGTTGCCTCAAGCTTTAAATTAGTTGCCATTAGCATCTTAGCTGAGAACATTGCCATGACTTTGCAACCTTCAGGAGCCTTTCTGAAGCTTGCACAAACAGACTCAATTATGAGCATAAAGTAGTCATAAACATTTCTGCCTATACGTGTACATCTCGTGGGTTGCCTTCTCAGAGTAATTTTTTCTGATGCGACTCAAAATCAGAAACAACTAATTCCTCTTGTTGTTCAATGGTTTTAAGTTTTGTGACATAGCTGTGTGATAATTCTTTGATTCTGTAGGTTGAAGCACCTTTGGAAGAAGCCATTAAATTTTTAACACCTCTGAAGAATTTAGTAAAGAACAAAATAGAGACACATCTTTTTGCCTTTGAGATTTATTTCCGAAAAGGTGGGTGAGAAAACTAATGAAAGAAAGTAAATTGTGATTCTTAAAGTTGTATACTAGAATTTGTGTAAAAAATATTGATGAGATACAAGCAGTCAGTGCCTGTGGATGCATATAATTTTCATTGGACAGACACCCTGTCATTCAGCATTCTGTGAAGAATCAGAAGCTTGAAAAGTTAGATGATTATCCCATTTCTTTTCTGTGTTTAAATCTGTGAGACATGAGACTGTAGAATTAATTTTCCCAACTTGCGTTTTTCCTAGTTACTCGTTTTCATCTATAGTTTATCAGATTCAGGTGTTGATAAAACTGTGTGCTGTAAATCTAGAAATGGCATGCAGTTGCTATGAAAAGTGGGCTTTTGAATTACTTTGCTTTTGAATTCTGGTATCAGTTAAATATTATGCTTTAAGAGCTTGTTAGGTTCAAATGTAATCATTAGATTGAAAAGTTTAATTCACTGGATAAAGCAGTGTTAGAAAAATGGCTTTTGTGTGCTCAGCTTTTAATTTGTTCTGATCATTGTAATTTCAAACACTAAGTACTATGGCAGTGCAATACAGTTAGAGTTCCAACTACAGTTTTTTTGACCCTTTGTCATTTCTTTCTTTTTCAGAGAAGTTCCTTCTGATGCTTCAGTCTGTGAAGAGAGCATTTGCTATTGATTCTAGTCATCCTTGGCTTCACGAGTGTATGATTCATCTCTTCAGCAGCGGTATGTATCTGATATGATTTCATCTGTGCATGCCTCCAGCTGATACCTGTCTTACATACAGTCATTGGTTTTAGTTCACACTGTTAGCATGATTCATTCAAAATATTTAATATGTGTATACTGGAAAGCTTTTTAAACAAGTGGCTTGTGTTTAAAGTTAAGTGTGTTTATTATGACTACAACTGGGTTTAGTAATTATTTTAATAATTACTTCATCATATGTTAGTAAGTCTTTTTTAAGACTGTAAGGAGTACGATGTGCCTCTGAAAGAGTGAGTGAACTCACTGATGGTTGCAAAAATGGGAATGACAGAATGAAGAATGTGGCTCCTCTGCTTGCAGGTTGTGTCAGTGTATGAGGAGAAAGTTAGAATCATGTCCTGTTTTAGTGGAAGATTGGAAGGATTCTCTTTCCTTGCCCCAAAGGCTACTTTTTCTGTTGATGACTAAAGACAAGATACATATTAAGAGCATATTTTTATGACCTCAGTCTTTAGGCCTAATAGACTAATCAGTAAGGTGGGAAAGGAGTTTGAGCAAAAAGGCTTTGGATTTTTGTAAGCATCACAAAGCTGTCACAGTTAAGCTTTTTCCAACCAGCTTGTTATTTACCTTTTTAAAATTTTATTCAACTGCCTTTGAGTTTTTTTTTCAATTATAGTAATAATGTAAGTACAACAAATATTAAAACAGAAGGATTTAATATGAAGTATGTTGTACTGTGATTGCTTGTGTTACTTCCCCCCCCAATTTAATAGTATCTGAAAGTAAGGATCTGCCAGATGCAGTCAGAACAGTGTTAAACCAAGAAATGAACCGGCTTTTTGGAGCAACTAATCCAAAGAACTTCAATGAAGCTTTCCTTAAAAAGAACTATGACTCACTACCACATAGGTTATCAGGTATTTTGCCTCCATCCTTTATCTTTCTCCTTCTCTTCTCTGTGCTTATCTAGCAATGGCTTCTGAGTATCTGCAGCAATGATGTAAAAAATCACTCTTGTCAGGAATGCTTTTCTTTCACCTATTTGAGTCTTTGAAAACACAACCATTCAGTTTATCTGTGGGTTTCTTCAATTTCTTCTTTTGTGTGCTGCTGAAATACAAATTTTTGGACTTTCTCTGCCCTGTTTTCATTTCTGGTGCATGCTGAATGTATCATAAGGCTTTTTAAAGGTAATATATTCAGTGTGTTTGTAGCATAGCTTGTATGAGCTATGGTATGTTAAGTAATATTTTGAATTGATGAAGTTTTCTATTTGGAGAGGTCTTTTCCTCGTATTTGGAGAGGCTGACTGCAAATATGCTGAGTGCCAAACAACCCAGCTGACACTCAGAACTATTGGTGTGCCAAATAAGAGGAGCTGAGCTAGTGCTGGTTACCACAGCTGGCATAAAAGATCATCTGTCAATGGTGATCACGTGTTACAGTGGGTATTATAGTACCCCCATGAGATATGGCATGTATACCACCCACGGCAGCATTGCTGTTGTGTCTTGGTCTGACTAGATGTGTCCACTGAAAGCAGTGAGTTCACCTCTGCATCTTTTCTGACAATAAGCCCCTTCACCTACATCTATATGGTGAGACTTGGGACTTTGCATGTCCTGACACTGCATTACAAGAGCTGTGTGTGCTCCATCTTTTCTGTGCCCTGGTTTCTGTGGGAAGGAAACCTGAGGTCTGCTGCCAGAAATCAACTGTGGTGTGTTGCAGCAGGTCTGATTTGTCTTCATTGTCTTCAGGACTACATGGTACACTGCAAAATGCTCCTGCCCTGCAGAGCAGACATAGCCTAGTTGTTTCAGTGCTTTTCCCGTATATCTTAAGCATTGGATAGTAGAACTGAAGCTCTGCTTCTGTTGGCTCTAATGTCAAACTTAATGTTCCAGTATCTCAATTTTGAACTACTACTACAGAATTCAGTATCCCCTTTCTTAGTCTTAATATCTTATAGTTGTATATATTATAAGACTTATTTAGTCTTCTAAGTGACGAAACTTTTATTTTTCTCCTGTAGCTGCCAAAATGATGTTCTATTTAGATCCTTCCAGTCAGAAAAGAGCAGTAGAGCTGGCAATGACCCTGGATGAATCCCTCACTAACAGAAATCTTCAGGTAACAAATATGTATAAGTTGTAAACAACTTCTTTTGGTATATCCACAGAAGTTTTACGCAAGTTGTGGAGTTAAGAGGAAGCTGAAACTATCACTGTGCATATATAGTAAAAAGGTTGGTGTATGACATGAGAGAAGGGTATACTGCTTTCAGATGACCTGAAGCATTTAGTGTCCTTTTTGCGTATTAGAATTACTGTAGCTTTGTCCTACACATGGTGTGAAAATAGCTACCTAGCAAAAGAAAGTGTGTTATTGCCATAAGTAACAGGAAAGCATAAGAAAAGTTATAGAGCAAAAGGTGCTAAAGCTTCCTAGTAGGAGAAGGTTGTAGTTTGTCAGAGCTTTAGGTGTTAAACAGCCAAAAACTCACAAGGAGGAGTCTCTTCAACACATACCTGTATCCCAATCAACCTATTTCCTTTGGCATCAATATGAGAGTGTGCAGCAGATTTAATTAAGTATTAGAGAGGTTCTTTGACAGGTAGGCAGGTTGGCAGGCAATCTGTAGGATGCTTCATTTCTCTCAGTTCCCTTGGCACTTTATTTCTTTATTGTGTTCTTTATCTTTGGGGACTCCAGGATATTTAGACCTATTGGAAGTAGAATTGGTAAATTTTCCAATAAAATGTACTCTTTTGTTGGCAGAAATCAACATTTTCTAAAAATCACATTCTTGGGAATACAGTGGGTTTAACAGAAGTGTAGCTGTGATGGATTTTGCAAGGCCACACTAGAATTTTTGGACAAAACAGAGGGGACAGAAGCAGGAAAAAACATGTTTGCCATGATTTATAAGCTTGCCATGGATGTTGAGGATTTAGATCCTTTCTTTAAATGAGCTGGTTATGGGATATAAATGCAAATCTTTCATATCTTAAATACATATTTAGCAGATTATAAACTATTTATTTGAAATATATATAAACTATTAATTTTTGGTTTTGTTTGTTTGAGCTATCTCAAAGAGCTTAAGCTGGACTATCGATAGAAAACAAGCTAAAAATTAAATTTTCTTCAGTAGCATTCATTGCTTTGTAGCTGCGTTTCTTGCCCAAGAATGGAATTCTTTGAATTGGACAAGGGAAGATCAGACTGTAACCAAAATGACTGGGTGTTTTTGGGAGCCTAACCTTATTTTGTAGCACTGGTGGAAGCATATATGGACTTCAGAGCGTGTGAAAAGCAGATATGCAGCATCATGGTAAAACTGAAAAAGTTCAATGCAAGTGCTCTCAGTGCTAATATAAAGCAAGATTTGGAGTTCTACCAAACTTCAGATGGAAAATTTAACATCTTTTTAAAAGACAACTTCTGAAGGAGTCTAAGTCTAGGCGTTGGTTGAAAGGTATTCTCATGAGCAAGGAGGTTAAATTTATCATCTCATTTGATTTTTAGTAGCGATTGTCTTGAACATATTCCAGACATAAATCTGGATATATTTGACCTTCTATGGAGGCCCACGTCACATGAAGCTGATAGCAGGAAAAGTGTTGAAGAACACTGCAAAAGTGTAGGCAGGGGGACAGAGCAGTTAATCTCAGTACCATAGAACAAATAAAAGCTACAGTAAATGTCGGAGTGGAAAAGACTAGTTTACTACACTAATGCTGGCATAGATAAGGTGGAAGGATGTTAAGTGCTGCTGGGTATTGGTGAAGTCCTTTGGCTGATGGATTTGAGTGAAACATTGGTCCTGTAATGTAAAAGGCAAGAAAGTGCTACAGAAGCAAAATGGAAAAGGATATGGATATAGAAAACTTTTAATTGCCTAAGCCTGAATAAGTTTCACAGTTTCATAGCATGAATGTCTTGGAAGAGATACAATATTACTTGCCCTAGCAACCAGCTAAGCTAGTAACTTAATTTTAAAGTTAGGCTTTCACTTTAGAAGGTGTGTTAATCTCCCTTTAAAAAGATGTGTTCATCTACTACTCTCATGAACTTGAAAATACTTTTTTTCACCTTAAGATTAAAAAAGTGTTAATTAAGGTTTTCTTAAATTTAATGATAATTAAAGGTGGAACAATAGTCTGTATAAAGACCTAGTTAGTGCGTCATGCTAAAAATACTCAAGTAATGTGTTTCCTTTCTAAATTTGAAAGGAAACTAGGCTTTGAACCAAGTCATCAGCAAATCATATAGACACTTTTATTACAATAACCTTTGAAAAATAGCTTCTTGCCTGCACATTTAACTTTATTTGATGTACTAAGTTTCCAGCTCAGTTAGTAGCTCAGTTTCTCGCTTTTTGAATTTAAGCTGAAAAAGCAGGAAACCTCATTTTCCTCTGCCAAATAATGAAGAAAAGTGAATATAAAACTGAAGCTATATCTGAAGGACGTGATAATGACCAGAATAAATTGATAATGACCAGAATAAATTGCCTCAGTTTACTAATGACAGACACACTTTATTGTCACTTAAATGTAAAGTATTTTATCACTGCCAGAGGTGTCATGACATCAAATTTACGTTTATTCAGCTGATGCTGGTTTTATATTTTAATTATATTACAGAATTCTTCAGATTTCTATCTGAAAGCACTTTGACAGAAATCACTATTAGGAAATGATGATATATTTTTTGATTCATTGCTTCTATTTGTGAAGATCATAACATGCATTCAAATTTTATTGCTTAAATGTTTAATATATCCCCAGCTTAATGGGGGACGCCTTCCCCTCCCCAAATTCCCCGTGCATACACACGCATGTGCGCACACGTGCGTGTGTGCGCGCGCACACACACACACACACACACACACACACACCCCTTTAGTTGCAAGCCAGCTCAGTTCTTGGTTGCCAACCAGTGAAAAACAAACTTTTTAGGAAAATAAGGAACAGATTAAAAAAAAAAATTTTTTTTAGCTTCATTTAAGTTTTCTAGCTGTGGGGTTTTTTTTTAATGACTTTAAGTGGAATTATTTGAAATCTGACTGAACTGGTTTCTCATGTTGTATTTAATTAGAAAAATGTCATTTGGTAGAAACCTGAAAACAATGCCTCTGATAGGTGGGGTTTTTTTGGAGTATTATATTTCTTGTGAGCGTTAATGAATGAATGTTTTAAGTAACCATAACACTTCTTTTATTTTTCTCTTTAATTAGACTTGTATGGAGGTATTAGAAGCTTTATGTGACGGTAGCCTTGGAGACTGTAAAGAAGCATCTGAAACTTACAGAGCAAATTGTCATAAGCTTTTCCCTTATGCTTTGGCTTTCATGCCCCCTGGATATGAAGAGGATATGAAGATCA
The DNA here is from genome assembly GCF_028389875.1 of Rhea pennata. Lineage (NCBI taxonomy): Eukaryota > Metazoa > Chordata > Aves > Rheiformes > Rheidae > Rhea > Rhea pennata. The sequence continues at coordinate 52,121,196 of NC_084666.1, read as the reverse complement.
CAGTTAATGGAGATAGTTCTGCAGAACCTGAAGAACTGGCCAATGAAATATGAACAACTTTATTGGAAAAAAATAACATTGGACCATATCTGGTGTATAATATTTTTGTCACGCACCTGCTGAATTGTTCTAACTTACACAGAGAACGGAAGGAAAAAAAAACGTTGCCTTCAAATAGTTTTACTTTTTTTTTTATCCTGCTGACAAAGTATATATATAAAATATCTAACATATTACTGGATATAGGTTGTTCGGTTTCTTAAAAATTAAAAGCTGCTAAAATTGAAGAAAAAAAAACCTTATCCTTTCCTACCTACCCATGTTTTTAAACTAATTTATATAAAATCTGGAGGCTCATAGCTGTCAGAGCAGGTGTGTGGCAGAAATATTACTTTAAAATTGTCTTGTGAGATTACTGTTATCTCAGACAGCAAAAATGCTGTTTTAGCACTGGATTCTTTCACTGAGCACAAAGAGTTGTTGGGGCTTTAGCATCTGACTGATTTTGATACGGGATGATTCTGTCCATAGGAAGTATGCAATGTGAATCAGAATATACAGAGAAACCTACAACATACGTGTGATGTTGTGGATGCTGGGACATACAGATACCAAGCAGAATTAAGAAACATAGTGTGTTCAATAAGCTTGTTGTGTCTCTGAAATTCACTGTACACGATCAGTTTGGTGTTCTTGCACCACAGTTTTTAACTGAAGGAACCAGTTAAATCTATATCTGTATTTGAATTAAAATTAAGGGGGTGGGCTGGGGGGAATCAACGTTGCTGTTTTTGAGATGAACCTAGCAGCATAGGTTGGCCAAACTTTTTAAAACTGTAATGCAAGAACCAAATAAAATTATGCACTGTGATGTGGCACCAACTAATTAGAAAGATAGCATGCATTTTTTTCACATAGAGTGAAAATAAAATGAGAACATACTATGGCTTGAAGTTGCAAAGAGAAGAACTCCTGACTACCATTTTGACTGATCAAGAGACTAATAGTTTAAAACCTCAGCAGGCCTTGTTCACGTTATGCAGAAAATAAAGTGCTGCAGTTTAGATACCTCTGGAACTTTTCCACAGTGTCACAGGTTTGTAATACTTGAAGCCCTACATTTCTAAGAATATATTTCTTGCTCAGTTGTTTCAGGCAAGCCCAAGACTTTGTAACTTTTAAGGGGCCCAAGATTTTTTTTCAATAACAGACCAGCTTCTTATTCCTGCAGTTACAAATGTAATTTCCTTTGTCAAACATAAGGTACCAAATATAATGCAATAAAATGTTTTGAAAAACAATTGTGTGAATATTTAAACCAGTCCGTTGTACTTTGAAAATGAATGGGTTCGGCAGAGTGCAGCTCAGGGTTGGCTTACTGTGCTGTCCAGTTATGCTAATAATGTCATTGCTGATGTGTGGATGTTGAGTATATATTAAGTTTAAATGCATTATATATGAAGGCTGAATGTCTGGGAAGTCCCATAACACAAAATGCTTTACTACTTGGCTTTTAAGTTCCACCGGTGTGATGTTGAATTTTATTTTCCAAGTTGAGCTACAGTCTACAAGTCTACTGTGTCAATAATATAGATAAGTGCTCAAATGTTTTTATAGGCTCATCACATAAAACCAAGGAGAAAATAAACTACAGCTTTTAAAAGTGAGTGCCTTCTTTGCTGCAGGATTTTAGTTAGAGTATCAAGCTTATACCCAGTATTCCTCTTCCACATCATAGAATTCAATGATTTACACATGCAGTTGAGAAATTTTGGAAGATTAGTGAGGCTTGTAGTTTTTTGAGGAAAGAACAATTGTTTGTTGTGCATTCAGCACCACTTTCTGGTTAGACTGTCCTTGTGTATGTTTATGTTGTAGTTCATGTCAGAAGTATAAGTTGCATTGCTCTATTTGTCTGTTTAAACAGCCGTGCTTTTAGGGGCTCGAATACTTTTAAAGCATTTAATTGACTCTGGTCAATTAATGGTCTGGTCAGTTATGACTGGTCATAAATATGTCTAGATCTCAGTCTCTTCTGCAGCCAGAGATGCTTGGACTGCATGTTTTCTGCAACTAGTGAAGACTGCTCAGTCTTGTTACACAAGCTATAAGCTTTTGGCCTTGCCTCTTGAGTGTTGCTGCCATTTTCTTTGCTTCTGATGCTATAGCTGGAGGCAAATGAATGCTCACATTTCTTAACAGATTGTGAATTTCATCAAGCAAACTTTTTTCCTCATTCTGTTATTTTGGGTGCTGCCTATAAATGGGATTACTTCCTGTGCTTTCTCACTGCCTATTTTTATGCTGAAGCAGATGAACTAAAAGCAAGAAGGTATTTGTTATCTTTCACTATGCAAGTGGGAAAGGATATTTTTGTGGACCTTCCAGAAGCCTCAGTTCACGCATCTATTGTGATCCTCCCCCAGACACCTCCTTGTAACCTTGCTGAAAGGCATCCATACAGCTGCTGAGATAATGCTTTCAGATTAAAGAAAGGTTCCTCATCCCCTTCCAGAAGACTGCTACTGCTGTCCCAGGAAATGAGAGAGACTAAATGAAGAGTTTCCCTGAAAAAGAAGGTTCTTTAAGCGGCATAGGAATTGTTATTTCTTCATCTTCACATCTCGCCTGTCAGATGCTATGTTAACTTTGTAAAACACCAATTGCCCTGGATTATGACTTAATTTCCAGCTCTTAAACTCTTCCTCAAAGTAGTAAAAGCGTGCTGTGCTACAGTGAAAACTTACTTTCGTGTCCCGAGATCCCAAATTGTCCCTGGTGCTAAGCTGCCATAGCTGGTGAGCAAACAGCGAGGGCATCACAACATGGCAGGATCACCGTCGTGGTCAGTGACCTACACTATCAGCCTCTTAATGACAGAATTCAGTTCAACTCTTCAAGATTTCCCCTGGAGAAAGAGATTTTCAGCATAAACGGAGCTGCCGGTGATGAAACATGCCTTGAATATTTTGTGTTTAAAAAAGAAAAAAAAAGATTTTTCCCTAGATAGTGAGTGTAGATTGTGCTAATGCACATTGCATGAAGCAATGTCAGTGTCATAAGTTGACTTAAATTTTTAATAAATAAATCACAATAGTTATTGGCCCCAAATGATACATGGGGTGCTTAGCTAACTCCAGTTTTTGACAATGCAGATGTGTTCCTTGTTCATTTGGAAAGCTATAGCATTTGGACAAAGAAAAACATAATACGTGTGACTGAACAGATGAAGTATTTTGAAACTGATCCATTCAGTAACTCATTTCTTTGCATCTTAAATGCCTTAAGAGCCTCTATATTGTTTGAAAGTTAGGTTTTGCAATACAAGTTTTAATATTTCTATGTTCACAGGGGAAGAATCAAGGCCTGATGTGTGCTGTGTCAGTCAGTCAATACAGAAGGCAGGCTTTTGTGTTCAGTTTTTCTCCTAGACTAGGGAGAAAGTTCCATGTAATTAGCGTAATAAAATTTCTTTAGTGTTTGGTTTGTTTTTACAGGTCTGGAATTGCTCCACTGTACAGTAGGGTCTAGAAGTTGGTGTAACTAAAAGTTGGTCCTCTGCCAGACTGAACTGTCATTATCTTTATAGAAGGAATACACCAGTAAGAGTAGGGTAAGATCAATCCAAGAAACCAGAGGTACAAATACAATTTCAGTATCATGTGAGCAAGTTCAAATATAAAAACTTCTGATCTTTGTCTTACATGATGCCTTGAGGGCGAGCTGGAGTTGTGATGCTGTTGTTCCCACAGAGCTCACTTTCCAAGTGCCACGGGTGTGCTTTGCACCTGTGCCACTAACAAAAACACTTGATACAATAATCCAGCTAAATGTACCTGAAGCAAAGTAATTTATTTTTTTCCATTTTCATGATAATTTTAAATATTTTCTGCATATGTTCTGTGCTGAGTATCCAGCTAGCTTTGAAATCTTTCACCTATCTTCCCTCCTACTCCAAGGAAGTTTGTTCTATAAATGCAGTTTGTACCCGACTGACAAATGTTAAATAGCTCAAACTCGGTGAAAGTGGGAGTTGTGCTTGTTGATGCGTAATAAATTCTGACCTACTGCTTTGGGATTCTGAGGGGGAAATCTATGCAGATATAGAATAATTAGTAATATCAGTGAGGAATCAATTAGTTTGTAAGCTCATTAATGGAAGCTGTTTCAGATGTAGGAAAAATGGTTGCTGAGCTTAGGAAAGACTCTCAGTTCCAATTATGAACTGCTCGATATTTTATGGAGAAAAGGGCATACACTCTCCCAAAACTGAGTCATTTCATTATGATTGTATTTTCCGGGAAACTAAAGCTACAGTCTGTAATGGCCAATTTTCATGCCTGTTTTGGGCATAGACTCTCCCTCCCAAGAGCATACAGCCAGCACTGAGAATGGCAAAGAGAAATTGATAAAGCAGCTGGGCAAAAGGAGACCATAAGGAGTTATGGGAAGGTGGCATAATAGAAATTCCGTTTTAGATTAAGTGTAAAGCAGCTTTTTTATTATTAGTGGAAAGATACCGAAGCTGAAAATGCTATAAATACAGACTTCCTGTATCAAGGAAGTTATAAATGTGTGTTACTTTCAGAGTGGTACAAGCAAACAGTAGTATGTTCAGAGAGTCTTGTTTTCTATATTGGTCTTCAAGTAAATCATGGCAGAAAACTGAGGGCAAAGATTGTCAGTTTTACAAGGGACCATATCAAAGGGTTTGTAAAAGCGCTGCAAGACAAGTATTACTAAAAAATCCAAAGCATCTTAGAATAGCTCTCCTAAGGTGTGTGTTGTTTTAATTGAAAATGTTACATTTGCTAATTGTTCATAAAAAAAGACAAAAAGTACTTTTACAAAATATTTCTGCCTGGCACTGCCCATTAAATATCTACCTCTACTAGTCCTAGTCTAGTTCAGTGACTGTGTATTTTCAGCCATTTAGCATATAACACACGAAGAAAAATGTCATCTGCCTGGTTGGTGAACAAATGTGTGATGATGGATATGTTTAGTTTAAAAATGTAATGCAATAAACCACAAATCCAGTGAAAGTCCTATTGTTGGTTCAGTGCAGCAGGATATTTATTGCTTCGTTGCTGATCAGTTCAAAAATCTTAAAAACTCCACCAAGTTAATTGCAATTGTACTGGGATTTGCTTTCCCTTCCAGCCTTCGTAACTGGTTAACAATGTTGTACTGTGTCTTTACGCTCTTCTCTGGTAATAGCAAATATCAAAACTGGCAGGAAGTCAATCGATGAATAAAAATGCTGAGTTCTGTTTGTAAATGAGTACTAGTGTTTCCTTGTAGGGGTCAGCGTCTTCATTAGATGCTTAACACCTCTTTAATAAGGATCTCTTGAATGACAGCAGTCTTTAACAGATCCGGTTATTCTCAGCCCTCCGTGCTGCTGGCAGCCCTGTGCTTTGGGGCAGGAGTCTGCTAACAGGGAGGAAGATCAACCACAGAAAGCGTAAGGTTACCTGTGGAGTCAGGCTGGAGAAGAGCCAAGCTGGCAGGCGGGTTTCTGTCGAGTGTTCCCTGCCTTATAAGCTAATTTCATATAAGTGAAAAGGCCCTTTGCTCCTACAGACTACAGAGGCCCAATGGGGAGTTTAGGAAATACTGAATGGTTGAATAAAAATGGGTGGGCAGAGGTAAGTTGATTTGAAGAAGCATTTGTTCTTTCCCTCAGATGTTCCGGGAAGAAAAAGCTCCGTAGCCTCTTCCCCTCCCATAAGGCCACAAGGCCTTTATTTCGCCCAGTTTTCCCTAATTTCTGTTTCAATCAGTAGTCAGACAAAACAATATGGGAACAGTGACAAATCACAGAAATGGTACCTAGTTAGTAGCAGGCAAAGCATTATAACAGCCCATAGTGTGCTGTGAACTTGACAGCTTAGACTACCGGGAAAAGTTATTAGTAACTACTATGTGTAATGAGTAACATTACGATTAACACTAACTACAGCTGTGCACAAAGGATTCCAGCAACTGGCAGGTCTTGTGTCTTGTTATAAATCCCTGTTTTTTGAGATTCCGAAGTGATTACAAAAATCTCCATATTCACCACTTCTGATATGAAATTAGTGCTTATTGCTGTAAGAGTTGTTTTGCACAGACAGGACTCTCCTGACTAAAAAAAATAGTATTCCTTCCTCATAAATGTTCTCATTACTTTCTTTTTTCTTTTGTGAAAGACAGATGTTCGCATTGGGTAACTGTGTGACTTGAACTTAATGCTCTTGAACTTCATGCTTCCATTATGGTAATGGCACCTCATGACTAGTCTACAAGAGGACTTAGAGTACAGAAGATTTATGAGGAGCCAACATAATCTGGCAGTTTATACATTATTTTATCTACATAAAACTGTCAGGACTTACTTCTCTACTCCATCAAGTATAATGGATCTTTCTACCCTGTCATTATGCTTCTAGAAACTGTTCTGAAGGTCATATGCACAGTAGCAGAAAGACAAAACCACTCTGCAGTTGCTCAATCCCTCAAAATGCTGAAGAGATGCAGGCTAACTGCATAGTCTCTTTATTAAGCAACGCGGTTTTAATAATCAGTATGAAAGTAAAGGTCATGTTTGGGTTGCATGACTTCGGCAATGCCTAAAGTCTCCCAAAGGAGGAGGAGGGTCTGTCGGCCTTGTAGATCAAGTAGTCGGCGGTTCTACAAAACTGGACTCAGCTGTTACTTTAGTCACGTCTTGCCTTCATGCAAATGTACCACTGGGAACGTGAAAATGTTCTTTACTTAAGAGGAAAATAAAGGGTTTAACTAAGGTGAGGCTGTCAGCTGCTTCATTCACTGACACCAGCACTTCTCTGCTGAGTATGTACAAGCCCTGACTTGTACTTCCTTTGCCAGGGCTTTTTTCAGGGTCTTCCAGTGTTTAGCATTTTCTCTTGAGCTTCCCAACACCAAGAGCCATTGCTCCCATGATCTAAGACCACCTCAGAGATGGAGTGCTGGTCCCTGAGAGGAGGAACACCTCTGCTTTGAGGGATATATTTGGTAGGAATAAAACCAGATATTCCCCTTAAGATACTGAACTGCTTTTCTTCATTATCTGGTAATTTTTCTTTCAGTTCTCTCTTTCATTTAGAAGCATTTTTTGTAAAGTTCTAGGAAAACGTTAACTCCTAGCTGTTTATGTCATGTTTTTGAGCATTTTTTTCTCACAGGAATCATCAAATGTTCATAATTCTGCACCTCACTTCACCTGCAATATCAATAAATGTCCTAATGGAATATAATTGGAAAATGTTTTTGCGTATTTGAGCCGGCAACCCGATTTTCTGCTTTATTGCGAAGTAGGCCTGTTTGTACTTTTGAATTCCTCTTTCGTCCCCTGAGGAATGTAAAGCTTTCCACCATGTGTCCCTTACTTTCTGTTTCATGTTGCAGGCCCTTCGCGGTGGGGAATGGTTTCTCCCTACAGTTAACACCTTTGCACCGTTCGGCAAAGCTGGGTCGAGACTTCGCTACGCTGGCGTGCGGCGTCCGCAGCGCAGCAGGAGCAGGCTGTCCTGCGAGCCGGGCCGCCTCACCGGCGGGAAAGGCAGCTCGTGCAAAGGACCTGATGCTCCAGATTAAAATACAGAGAGCGTAAGGGATTAGAGCGAATATGGTTTCTAGTGCCTGTCATTCCCAGGAGAATAACTTCTTCGTGCAATGCTTATTTTAAAAGCTTGTGCCAGTTCGCTTGGGTTAGCACGAGTCATGAGGAGTGAGGGGAGAGCAAGTCTTGTTTGATTAGTTCTCTGATTATCTTTTTCTAATGATTTGATTCTATGTTTTTTACAGAAATGAAGGCAGAAGGAGACCGGAACTTCAGGCAGCTCTGGGAAGAGTTTATGCGATGGAGGGTTTCCGTGCTGTGAGCTGCGCGCAGCTGAAAGGCGAGAAGGAGCGAGCAGCGCCGGAGGGGTCTGGTCGGGGTGACGTGCTTTCCCTTCGAGGCGGCAGCGTCGCTGGCTCGCTCGGGAGGACGACGAGAGCGCGAGCGAGGCGGGCAGGTGGCTGGCAGGGGCTCAAGTGAAGCAGCGTGGGCAGAGCCAGGGCAGTCCTGCTCTGACCGCACGTCTCCTCAGCCCGTCCGCCCTGTCGCCCTGGGATTTGTGGCTGGCCAGGACCATGCCACGGGGAGGACACATGCGGTGACCGGCAGTTAGCCAGGAGCACAGCGATGCTTTGGAGTTGGCTCTGGACACATCTTGAGTGTTGCACTTAGTCTACACGAAGCTGCCTCCTTGTGCCGGGCACGGTAATACAGAGCCTCGAGGCAGAGCAGAGCTGAAAGAGGTGCACAAGGCGGTGTGTGTGGTGGAAGGAAAATCTCCGCATGCAGCCAACGGAGGGCACGGAAGGACGTGAGCTACTGACAACAACGGAGTTTCGGACAAAAATCTGAATCAACAACTTGAGAAGGTACCAAGACTTCTGGCTTGGTCGCGCTGAAAGGGGCAACTGAGACCACAGCCATTCTGCCCTGTCTAAGATATCGACAGGTACACAAAACGCAGGCGTACGTGAATGATGTACGTTGGCCTAAATTCGCCCTTACATAAAACCCTGAGAGAGAGAGAATAGACTATGGAGGAAATCCTTGTGCTGGGGATATGATAAAATTGAGGAAGCAAATTCAGAGCTATGAGTCACAGGTCTCAAGACACAGGCTATTGCTGAATTTTAAGAAATGTCAAAAGAAAGGCTGACACTAGTGGTATAAATAGAAGTGGGAACTCTGAGTGAGAAATCTAAAAAACTGGTAGCAAAGGGAACATATTAACACACTGCTGGGGAAAGACAGCTTTTACCTCTTTCCCCTGTTAGCAGTATAATCAGATGTATGGGCACTGTCTGTTTTCATTAGCGTAGTTATTTTCATTAGCACAGATGCATTATAGTGTTGCTTTCTAATATGCTTTCACATGTAGCCTTCTTAAAATGCAGCTTTATGTGGCTGGCACCTTGAAGACTGATGTTCCTGTTAGATGAAATGTACCCAGAACAATATTTCAGCACAGCTCTAGCTGGAACCATGTGCCTGGGAAAGATCCAGTTAGCTGTCAGAGCTAGTTCAGTCTTTACAGCCTCTGCTTGAAAAATACCCACTAATACTGGCTGCAATGTTTTGGGGGACTTAGAAGGGGGAGGAAGAGAAGGGGGAGAAGGAAGGGTTTGCATTCACAAAAGTAACATTTATTTTATCAGACACCCATTCTTTTTCTTGTTGAAAACAAAAGTTGATATCAGCACCAACAAGATAAGCAGTAAAGAATTGAAAAAAAAAAGGGGGGGGGGGATTGGAGGGGGAAAAGTTCCTAGTTTTGCCAGTGGGTGGGTTTTTTTGTTCAGTATTTTAATTAAAGTGGGAATAGGACTATGCCTTTGATAACCAATGAGAGGTTGGAAAAAGGAGAAAAGCTTATTCTTGCAGAAAGAAACACATTTTGATATCATGACATTTTAAGAAAAACCTGTTGACAGAAAATAAAATGCACAATATATCCTCACATCAAACACAGTCCTAGGGATCAAGGTCTTTAATTTGGAACTTAAACATATGAGCAAACTGCTGGCAGAGCATGGTACCAGTAGATTTATTTATTCTTTGCTCCCCAGGAATGATTTATTGAAGGCCCTGGTGCGCACAGGTAAATATAGAAGCTTCATGACATTTGATGGACCTTTCTACAGTGCTCTTTGATGCAGTTGGAAAGCCTTTGAGCACAGTGTGTTCAACTGCAGGTACAGAGAAAGCAGGGACACGACTTGCGGTTTTAAATGCATGTGCCAGATCAAAACAGCTTTGGTGGCTGCGTGGTGATGTGTATTCCCTGTTGCCAAGGTGCACCCCAGCAGGTTCCCTGACATCCCCTGGGTTATTCAGCACATCCAGGCAGAGGGCACAAGTCATTTACATTTCTGTACGACCCAAATGTCCAAACATCATATCAAGCATTAAAGACCTGACCCAGCAGCTGTGCCTGTTCATAGCAAGAAGTTTGTCAAGTGATTCCTGATATTAAAATAATACTTGTGAAGCAGCAGCTACTGCTGTTAGCACTATCAGTCCAGTTTTTGTCTGCCAACATCAGGCAAATTCTCATAGCAGGGAACGTAAGGTTTCTTTCAGTAAGGACTGTGATGTCGTGTCCAGTGGATGAGGCCTATTAATATCCAGATGATCTAAAACACAAACTAATTTGAACAATAAGGCCCCAATCTCTCCTCAGGCATCCAAATAAATAAATAAATAAAGGAAAATCTTTTGTTTCTTTCCATTTCCTTGAAGTTTTTAATTTTATACTTTGGACAAGAATAAGGACATAGAAGTGAATGAGAAAGCCATATTCCAGTAATTGGCAGTAAAAGACACTGGGTTAAAACTGCATTCCAGTGCAAAGAGAGATGAAACACACATTATTGTGATTTAAACAGGATATGTCAATACCTGCTTTTCCAGTCTACTTTGAGAACCATACATACAGCTTTCCATTTCACTGGTAAGTGCTATTTCTGAAAAGCTATCCTCATAAAATAACATTAAGGGCAGTTCAAGCTTCTTAGACTTGCAGAGAGCCAAGTCTCGCAGTACTTTTCCTTGCAAAGCTACTGGACTTCTCCCTGCAGAAATGGAGGAGCCAAGGCCTTGCATTAAAGGACGAAGCTCCCGGAGGGAGTTCAGAAGTCAGAGGTACAGTGTATCTGTAGAAATATGAAAAGAAATTTTAAGCTGTTATCAAAGGATATTGATTAATTGAACAATAAAATTGTTCATTGAAAATTAATCAAGCCCTTGAAATTTCCACTTCTGGAGAACACAGTTCAAATGTGAACAATTACTCTGTACAGAACTTCCACTGATGTAAATCTAACACCAGTTTCTGGCTTCTAATTTTTAAGTTTAGCTTTCTGGTGGATATGTGTCCATCAAAGCCCCAAAGCAGGTAATCCATAGTATAGTGTCTTGACATGAGGGGCACATTGAGACACCTCAGTTACCACAAGGCTCCTGCTTGAACTAAATTTGATTTTAGACAGAGTAATATTTCTGTCATTCAACTGCCAGAATCAAAAGGACACCAGGAGAGTTTTTGATCCCTTCAGAGATCAAACAATAGGAGACATTCTTAGACTTGCACTTTTTCCTAGCTTGTTCCTTGACTTAAAACTCAGGAGGCATAATTTTTAGATGTAGGATACAGCTTACATTGTCATGTAACTGACAAGTTAAAATATGTCTTCAAGGGAAGACAGGAATAATCATTCCTGAAATGCTGAGCAAGTCCAGAATATCTTGCAACTATTTTCAGAATCCTCCTCTTCAGAATCTTCTACGTCTGCTAAACAAAAATATCTGTAAACTTAGGCTCTTGTACATTCATTCACTGAACACATCTGAATACTATATTAAAAGTACTTGTCCTTGCAAAAGAAGAAAAACAGAAGCTTTTTCAAATGCTTGAGTAAAAAGAAGCATTTTTAATTTATTCTATAATTAAATGCAACTAGATTTGCTAATCTCCAGATATGCAGAAAGCAACATCCAGAAATAGTAAGTGCTGGATTAAGTATAATGATTTAAACAACAACTTTATCATTCCATATATACCTCAGAAGTGGTGAAAATTCTAGTACTACACTGAAATAGCTCATATAAAAGTGACCTATGCCCAAGAGATTCTCCTGAGATTGCACTGCATGGGAATTACCGTATTAGCTTTTTTTTTCTCTCCTTTTTTTTTTTTTTTTCTCTTTTTTTTTGACCCATCACCACTGAAGCAGTTCTGGCCCTGTAGTCTGTTTTTTCACTGCTGAGCACCTCCAAGAAATTATATGATTATTCTCTGTGTACAGAATTTGCAAAGAAAGAGCACAGCTCTGACCTCCTTTGGCCATATCTCTGTTGTTTGCCAGAATTGAGAGCACTTGCATTTGTGGGGATTTCCCAGGGGTGCAGTTCCAACTGCAGAACTTCCAGCCAGGCTACTGCATCCACCTTGTTCCTTTCCTTAGTGCTTGCACAGGTCGATAACAGCGCAGTGTGCACCATTTCCTGGAAATACACAGCGGACGTGTATCTGCTCATAATGTCTCAAAACCAAATCCACCGTACAAATTGTGCAGTGTGTGCACAGCGGGTCCAGTGCTTCCCAGAAGGACTGATCTCACTATGCACGTGTTATGCACTGTCTCCACATGGGTTTGGTCTGGGAAAGTCCAGATAAAAATATGGTGGTCTTCTGCCTGTATGCTTTAAATCAGAGTTTAATCTATGTTCTTCTGCTGTTTGCCTCTTTAATCTGAAAAATCCTGAGATTAGATTTACAGACAGAAAAGATATATTCTAATTTGAAAGTAGTATGTTTATTAGGACAACAATTACTGTAAACTACAAAAGAAAGATTTCTGAAGGCAAAAGGAGAGAGGGATTAGTAAGATGCTAACTGCCTCTTTCCCTTGTATTTCCCTGAAATTTCTCTTACCTCTTGGCTGTGATGCGTAGCCAGTAATAATTATTGATCACTGTGGAATAGGTATCTTTCAGCCTCAATTAGACTTGAAAATGGTGCATGTTCTGCCTGTTATTCTGCAAAATAGAATCTCGGGATTGCTGTTCAATTGATCAAATATGCAAAATAGAACAGTTCCAAGAACAGAGACAGAGGGAGGTCCACCCTGAACGCCAGTAGCTGTGTTTTAGGCAATATGTGAGACCCTGGCTCACATCCCTGCTATGAATTAGGCACAGTACGAAACTTAAGTTAGATTTTCTAGATCTATTTTCGCCCTTAACTATTCTGTACTTTTCTTCTCCGAGTATGACCAGAAATTCCATTTTCAATCACAGAACACTTTTCTTGGAAAATCTTAGTCACTACAAATACATTCTGATGAAAAGAGTAAATTTTGACAAACTAGATTTTGGTCATTTAAGTAATTTAGAGATTTAAGCAGTCTCTATACAACTTAGGAGCTCTGTTTGGGACTATGAAGTCTGCATGTGTTTGTCCATGCAAATTGACTGACTTTCCCATCATAAATACAATTTGGAAGGGCGGTAGCACCTGGCCACTATGTGCAGTACAGAGGTAGTAACTGCTGTTCCCTTGAAATAGGCAACCACCTCACTATAAAGCTTGCGCTCTGGAGGGACAGATTTACTGGAGGAAGGAGAAAAGGATAGGATGGGTGAAGTCGCCCAGTACCAAATTTGTTGAGGCTGATCTCATGACTGGAATAATAGGGAAGTTTTTAAAAGGACAGCTAAAACTCCCATTATTACATTTACTAGCGCAAGCGAAGGCAAGCTGTTACAGGAACAGCAGGGAAATACTCAGTACCACCAATAATTCTTAAGCAAATGAGAAGCTTCATTAACTGCAGTTCAGGGTTTTGTCCCCTGGATGAAACGTGCATTCTTTTACGTAAAGAGCACTTGTACCATGAAACTCTGAGCAGTATCTCTTTCCAAGGAGTTTAGCACACCACCTGTCATAGGTCCTGAAAAAGGAAGCCTCCTCACCAGAAACGCTGACAGCATTAGAAGGATTCGGAGGCATGTCTGGAGATTTTAGAAAATAAGTGAAAGTCTGTCAAGTCTGAGCTATATGGGAAGGCCTAAAGATCCACATCAGGGACAGAATTTAAAATCTGTGCAGTGCAAGCCAGTGAAGGATTTTCAGGAACAGGAGTCCCTTCTAATACAATAAATCATTCTGCAGTAGGGAGCATTAGCAGACTGTAACAGAATTATTTAATTCAAGTCCATCCTTTCATCATCAGGCTGCGCTCAGGAATATCCTATGTAGGTAGTTCTGTTTGTCTAATGGACAACAAAACAGAAACTGAGATTATAAACTAGAAAGGTGGTTGACATTATTTAGAGGTGAAGTCACAGGCAAGGTGCCAGATGTCTGTTGTATGTATGGCACAGAGTATAGAAATGTAATGACTCCGAATTTGTGTGGCCACTAGATGGTGCATAGATTCTGCCATTTAAAGAGTCTCTGTTGTTGAAATAAAAATGTTCAGAGCTGTTGAAGAGCTCAAATCTAATTATAACACAATTTGGCCCCGTTGGCATAACCCAGATCAAACTCAGTTAAACGAGCTGTTGGCAAACCTTGCCAAGCAGCTGTTTAAACTTTCCTTTTAGCATGTTAGCCAGAGCTCAAATCAAGCATCTCCCACTAGATTTATGAAGTTTCTCCTTCTTCGTTTACTATGAGCTATAGGGATACACTTGCTTGTGCACCCCTTCCTCAGCCAAACACATTTTATGTTCTTTCTGTAAAATGCAAACCTTTCAGTGGAAGGGACAGTAAGAACTCAGTGGTGGCATTACCTCCCCATCTTCCTTTAATCTTCCTTTCAGGCCAGAAAAAAACACCACATCTTCAGTTTTGTGACAGAATAAATGAAGGCATCTTGTTTCAGGAGGGGGCTACTGGGTGACAGGACCTCTCTACAACCTTGAATTAGGTTGTTCCAAAGGAGGCAAGGGGAATAACAGGGACTGAGGTCTAAACACTCCCTGGAGTGGTTCTATTGATTGCACTAAGTTTCTTTCTTGGAGTATAAGGTTTTGATAAGGTTTAGATTGTTTTTACATCACACTGTTGAGATGAACATTTTTTCTTATTTTTTTCTTCCCAGGCTATGAGGAGAGCTGCTCCAAACTCAGTTTTTACACCTACTTGATAGAGTTTTTTGTGAGGGTATTTTTTTTTTTTTTTTGATCTAGCCTATAATGCTTTTATCTGAGCAATGACAGGCTGCTTGAAGCACTGCTCTTCCACCGCACAAGAGTTGTTCAACATGAACCATATCCAAGGAGCCATTTTTTATTTGATTTGTGCCTCTAAATGTTCACAGGCATGCATTAATAGAACAGTCAGACTCCCTATAGCTATTACGTATCTGAACAATTCTGGCTCAGCTATCACTTTACAGGCCAGATAGCTACCATAAGGGCAATACTACTTTTCCACTCATCTACTGCACCTTTTACTTTTCATTGTAGAGGTTTAAGTTGCAGTTTTTGCTGATGGAAATAGTTTTAATTTTGTTTTCTGCATTTTACCTCTCTCCTAGGTTGCAGCTCTTGGTCAGTTTATTAACAGATTCTTGAGGCAATGCCTTACTTCCCTTCTTATTGTGAGATGTCAATCATTTTTGGCTCACATGTGTATCTGTCACAGATGAACTTGCTCCTGTCTCTTTTATTACTGAAGATGACACCAGAACAGTCACACACAGAGCAGCAAGAGCATAAGGCTTTGCCAAAATCCACTTTTCTGTTGCTGCCCCAGAACACAAATGCAGTGTCAACATAATGTCTGCCAGGCAGTAGAGACAGCCTGCCCCACAACAATCCTGTGCCTGAGGGAATTTCAGCCTGAAATCTAGCACTGCCGGAGCATGGTGCCTAATGTCACAAGGTGACTCATGAAAATTATATCAGAAAAATTCCCCCATGATTAAAAATAAACCCTCGTGATTTCAGCCTTCCTCTTATTATTTTTGGCACTGTTAGGATCCTTGTCCGTGTTTATCTGTGATAAGCTGCTCTAAGCGGAAGCATGACGCATGGGACTAGGTGAGCAGAGAAAACACTTCTCGAGCCCAGTCGGTGCTGGAGTAACCGGGACAAAAGCAGTAACACAAGCGCCCCGGGAGCTGCTACTCCCCAGTTCTCCGTGGCCGCATGGCACTGCGACGGCCAGCTCCGCTCCCCGCGCCGGAGAGCAGTGCCGAAGCACAGGGCGCACGGCTCCCCCCGACGCCAGCCCGTCCCAGCACCCGCTGCTGTGCCCGCACAGCCTCGCGCCGTGAAGGAGCGCCAGCAGCTCGCCCAACGGCCGCCCGCGCCGCCAACGGTCACCCGCGCCCTCGCGGCCGGGCGGCGACCCCCGTGCAGCACCGCGCCCTGCCATTGGCCCAGGGGACGCCGTCCCGTGGGCGCGGCTAAGAGAGGTGGCGGCGCCGGTGGCAGCGCCGCGCTCTCGCGATACTCCGCGGCTCGCCGCCACAAGCCGCAGACGTCACCGGCCGCCGCTGTCACTCGCGGCCAATGGGAGTGCGCGGGGCGAGCCCCGTGACGTGGCGCGGCCGTTGGCGGCGGCCGGCGCGGGCACGGGCGCGGGCGCGCGCTGCGGGCAGCCGTTTCTCCACGGAGCGGCGGTTAACGGCTCTGGGCGCGCGCGCCCGGCGCGCGGAAGGGAGGAGGGCGGTAGCGTCCCCAAGCTCGTCCGCCCGGGCCCCAGAGAGGGCGGGCGGGCGGGCGGGCACGATGATGGCAGCGGCGGCCGACTTGGAGTCCTCGCTGGAGCTGAGCTTCACGGGCAGCGGCTCCCTGCCCGGCGGGCTGCCCCCCGCGCGCTCCCGCATCTTCAAGATCATCGTTATCGGGGACTCCAACGTGGGCAAGACGTGCCTCACCTACCGCTTCTGCGCCGGCCGCTTCCCGCAGCGCACCGAGGCCACCATCGGCGTGGACTTCCGCGAGCGCGCCGTCACCATCGACGGCGAGCGCATCAAGGTACCGGCGGCGCGCCGGGCCCTCCCCTCCGCCCGGCTCTGGCTCCGGGGGCGGATGGGGGGCTCTCCGCAACCCTGTCCCCCTGCTCGGCGCTGCGCACCGCGGCCGAGACCGGCTTCGTCGGCTGTCGGCGAGCTCTGCGCGCCGCGGCCTAGCGCTGGGCTCCGTCCTTCCTGCGGGCCTCTATCCTCCGGGGAGATGAGGCTCTGCTGTTAGCTGGGTCGGGCTGCGGGGCCGCTCCCCACCGCCCTCCACGGGGGGTGCACCCCCCCCCCCCCCGCCTGCCGGTCCCCGCTCAGCTGCTCTGCTGGGGGAAAAAGCGGGTGGGAGAATCCAGCCTTTGGGCTCCAGCATCACTATACACAGCAGCAAGGAAACTGAAAAGCTCCAGGAGGGGCAGGTCTGGGTCCTGCTGGGCTGAGGTTGTCAGCCCCTGGACAGTTCTGTTTTGCACATAGTGCTGCAGGCAGCTGCTGGGGCTGTATGTCTTTGGCATTAAACATCCTAGTGTTCATCGCTCCTGTGCCACTCACAGGTGTAGTGCTGTATTTTGGGGCTTGTAGACCCATATGGCATGTCTTCATGCTCTAGAAGTTCATTGAAGTTGTGTCACTCAGCCAATAGACTCTGTTTTGGCTTTATGTACTCTGCAACTTTGTTCAAAACTGTGTTACCTTGCCTGTATTGGAATTGGAAATACTATGAAGATGTTCGTGGTGATGAAAATTTTCTACTGTTAAGCAAAACCTTTGCTCAGCCTTTGGCAGGTATTACTCAATAGCTGCTCTTTAACTGCTGCTCTTGGACTTTTAGGTACATCTCTTCCTTTCTGGTATTTTAGTGTTTGCTGTGTCTGGCATCAGCAGCTTGTTGGCTCCCAGAAATTCTGCTTCTGTGTTTTGTTAGGAATTGCACTTCACTGGCTTAACTTTCAAGTCAATGAAGTGATGCAGGTGGCACTGTTCTGAGGCATACTGATCTTATGATGTTATAAAGAGTTATTATAGTGATCATCTGAAATATTTTTAAGGGAGACTACATGTGTCACACACAAAAAATCAAAGGCAGCGTCAAGAAAATGAGGATGGAAGGAAAAGACCAAACTTGTGGATGGGATAGAATCAGTTTCAAAATCCAGAATTTTTTATGTGGAAATTTAGGGTGGAAATAGAATAACAAATTGCATCCCATTAAGAAGTAGAACAGTATTCAGGAATGAAATGCTGTGTCAATGACAGTAATGTTTTGCATCTTTTTTTTTCTTTCAGTTTAAACTAAATTCAGTGATTCAGTGGAAAATTAGATGTGAGGAAAAATGTGCCTTTACCTTTAAAGGCAAACAAAAAAGCTCTGTAAAGCAATTAAAAAAATACATGAAATATGCCTGGTTAGCCTGGAAGATATGTGAACACTAGTGATGATCCTAATATTAATTTGCAAATTAAACCACTACTTGCTTACAAATGCAGTTTATTTGTAAACAATAATGTAGTTTAAAAACACGAACTTCTCTCTTTCTGCTTACATGTTACAGTTTGTTTCTAGGAACTGAGTTTAACAGATGCTTTAAAAAGAGAGAATGTTAGTCTTGCAATTGTAATTTTGAATATGTTATCACCAAGGTTTGGAATTACAGCTGACAGTCATATAGTTGAAAGCTGTAGTCTGTACTTGCCCATTTACTGATTAAGGAAATTGTGGAAGGCTTCAAAGTCTTTTTGCCTTTCTTTTGGATTGTTTTCACACAATATCTTTCTTTGTAATTAAAAAGGAAAACTAATAAGTGCCTTTCTGTTATTCCTTCCCTTTCTAAAACTAATAGTGCTTTGGTTGATAGCTGAGATTCTGTACTCTTAGGTCTGTTGCTATCTGTAACTAAAGAGAGAACCTCGTGAGGACATCTGCTTGTCAGCAGCATCTTATTGACTGGCTTTTTCACTGCCTCTGGATTATGCCTTGGCTTTGCTGAAAAAAGTGGAGAAGAATCTAGCTTGGTCCACAGTTCTGAGATGCTTCACACAGGTGTCATTATGTTACGTATGCTGTGATAGGTGGCTTTTGCTGTGTTCTTGAGAATGTTGCCTGTTGAATATCCTAGTTTTGGTGAGAGAAGCGGAGAGCTGAAGGAGACTCTTTCCAGACACTTTGTTTTCCAAGAAGTCCTGTTTCAACTTTAAAAGGAAATGTTGGGAGGGATGCTATGTGCCATCAGACTATGTACAACCTCACTCTCTTTTTTTTTTTAATTTGGCACCTCATCTTTACCTTGTTTGTGGCATCTCCCCAGCAATGCCTGTTGAACCAAGAAAGAGAAGCTGTCATGAGCTGAATTGCTCATCTTCTTCTGTTATTACAGTGCCGTGAAGGACGTACTGAGTAGAGGAATGTTCCCTCCTGCTTTGAAGGAAAGCATAAAGCATTAATTAGTGACTTCTCTTTCTCTCTTGTTCCCTCCCCGCCACTGGCAGCTGGATGGTCATTCTTGTGCTGCTCCAGTACGGAGCATTTTTCTTGCAGCTGGAAAAACGCTGTGTCACTGGCAATAACAGAGACACAGTTCTTCTCAACAGGGGTCTCCCACACAAGAATTTCTGTAATTCTAAGATAAGGAGAAGTGTATTCTTTTCAACAGTTGTCTAACTGATTCATCTGAAACTCTAGTGGTTAGATGTGATGAATAGAAAATTGTCAACATACGATTTTTTACTAGCTTTTGTTCTTCCTAAACTGGTGTAAAACTTAACAATGATGTTACTCCTTTGTGACCCACCTTAAAAGAGCAAAGGCTGCAGGTGAAATACAAAGGAGAAAGTCCTCATGGCATATTCTGCACTTTTGAGCTCTTCAGGTTCAAATTTTCTTTGCATCTAATAAAAGGAAGCATGTTTTACCATTTTAACTTTATTAAAAGCCAGGTGTGGTTTTAGCAGTATGTTATAAACCATGCATACTGAGGTAGTCCTTGTTTAGAAAACAGTCTTTCTAGATGCACAAAGAAGGAATCAGAAGGTGGGAGGTGATAGCTGTTAAATACTGGTTTTTATTCCTGGGAAATGTGATGAATGATTCTGTCCTAAGTTTTAGTAGTTGAATGTGCTGTTAAACCAAACTTCTAAAATGCACCTTTTAAAGTGCTGTTACCTCTATCACATTTGAAATGAAAATGTGCTCCTTGATTGATGGTGTTTGAATAATAGGGAGACAGTGATCTCTAATGTGAATTCATCAATGCACATCTATCAAAGTGATCATCATGAGTGTGTGTTTTTCAATAGGGCAGATATCTTTTTGCCAGGCAGTTTTCTTAGCCAGAAATGGAAAGGTGTGCTGAAGTGCATCTGGTAACAGGAAAAAGAAACTCCCAAAGTATGAAACTTTCAGTGCTGGAGAAAGATTTGTCTCTTCATGCAGTTTATGGTTTCATGCCAATAATACTAAAATTTTAAATTTGAGATCATATATCCAACTTTGAAAGCCCCATGTAAATAAAATCTAGGTAAATAAAATATAGTTTAAGCTGAACTTAGAAGCTATGTAAAGCTTTTATTTAATTTCCTTTTTTCTAACCAAGCTTGGCAATAACCTTGTGTATCTCTCCTTGACCGAACTGTGACTGATTTCTGCTCTGAGTGAGGTGGGGAGAGAAGTGCAGTCTCAGATTTTGTAGCTGTCTATGAAGATGAACTTCCTCTTTAAATTAGATTTGATATAACATTTTGCAAGATCATATACTGCTTGGTTGTATGCTGCTTGAGTGTAAAGGTTACCTGCCTGCACATCTTTATTCTCTCTTTAACTTGCTGTGTTCCAAATTAATGAAAGTCCTGCAGAAGTCTCTTGACTTTGTGATGTTTTATAAGCACACGGAACTAAGGGTGTCTCTTATCTGGATAGGTGAATGAATCTTATCCAAATTGAAGTGTCTGTACTTCATCTGGGTATCTAGGCTCCCTTTACAAACCGTGGAGCTGCAGTCAATTGTGCTTAGAGTACAATACAATTGGCAAAAAGCAGTACTTGCTCTAAAATGAGATGATCTGCAATTGACTACGGTTTTCTTCAGTCAGAGGCTAGGGTGACTTGCTCAGATACCAAAACTGCTTTGTAAGCGTCCAGTCATTCAGATAAACCCCAGCAATTGTCTAGTTATATGATCTGGTGCTTGTGCTACCAGATAATTCTTTTGTTAAGTGACAAAGTTCTGTGAAAAGCCAGTTTTCTCCTTTATTTAAGTTGGAACGCTGTTCCATAACTTCACTAACTTAATGATTAGGAACTTTTCTTTTAATTTTGCGTGTACATTTGTTGTAGCTAATTGATACATCTCTTTTGGCAGCAGAAACATTATCCTTTAGCTTAAATAGATCTATATAGAGAGATAAGAGTTCTATTTTCTCTTAATCTGTTTTGCTCGCCATTTTTTCCTGTTTTTCCATTAGTACTCTCCCCATCTCATTTTCCTAAAAAATGCTCAATGGAAGAGTAGACTGCTCTGTAGGAAATTTTTAAGACTATTGACAACTTTTAAGATTATTGGCACTAATCTTGTTTTTCTTAGTAATTTTAGTGACCTTCTTAGAGCAGTATCTGTATGTTTATGCATCTGTAGAGCAGAAGTTGCAAATCACTGGGCTAGACTACATAATCCAAACTGTTCTCAAGTACATTCTATGTTCCTCTGATCAAACCAGTAAAAGTCAATTCCACCTGCTAACATCTGAATTTTTCTTTAGTATGGGTGATCAAAGTTGAATATAATATTAAAGAAAAAGTCATACCATCCTGAAGCATCTTTCCCTTGGCCCTATCACACTTGTGATTTATAACATCCCGTGATTTTATTAGTGTATCTGGATTGTCATCCATTTCAGTTATTTCTGACTGATGAGTCCCCCACTTACAGGAAAGGCCTTTTTTTATTAATCACAGTTCTCGACACCTTGCATCTGATGCTGTTCAGTTTTATTCTCTTTCTGCTATTCCAGCTATGAGATGATATGCTAATCCTTCTTTCTGTCAGTGAAGCATCTTAGCTTCTTACCATCAGCAGATTTCCTTTGCACATTTCTTTTTTTATCTCAAAGTCACTGGTAAAAATGCTAAACAAGATAACTTAAGACACTTCTGATTTAGAAATAGATATACTGAAACATTTGGATTAAAGGACTACAGAACGGTGTTCAGGGAGAATAGTCTTCATCAAAGGACAATACTAGCTATGGAATAGATAGTGGAATATATTGAATTTTAAATCTTTCTAAGAGTTCCTGCTCAAAAGTTAAAAGCCAAAATATTAATCAAAGCGCTTCAACAGTCAGGGATCAAATCTTTAGAACAGAGAGGAAGTTAGGATTCAGCCTTGACCCAAACATCAAATGTTAACTTTAAGTGTTAACACGCTAAGGTGTATATGGTGTAACCATATGCTAATTTATTTGTCAGCCTATACAGTTAATTGTGGGTAAATTGGATCTGACTGCTGAATATTGCAGTCGCCTCTTTCCTGAAAAGCTGATTTCTTAAATATTACCACATTCAATAATTGCATGATTTTATAGCGTATCCTACACATCTGAGAACTCCAAGCTCTCATTCTATCAGAGTGATTGATACATTTAACATTTTTGTTAATACCCTAGTCTTTACATCTGCTTGTGCTTCAAGATAGTTTTATCTGGATCTGAGATATTTGAAAGTTTTACAGATTTAATGGTTTTTTTTGTTTACTATATAGTTTTGTCATTGACTGCATAGACTTCGAATAAATATTGATATTTCAGCCTATTTAGGACAGAATGATATATACCTGGAAAGATCAGTATCATCTTAAATTAATGTAAGGCCTTTACTTTTTTTTTTCTTTTATGGCTGCTTGTACTTGTGTAACAGCAAACCACAGTATTGTCCTAGCTTAATCATTAAATAAGTTTAAGGTAGAGGTTCATAGGAAGGAGAGTTTGATTCTAATAGATACACTGCAGATACAGATTTTTGTGCCTTTTTTTTACATTTTTTTGTTCATGTGTGTTTTGATTTCTTCTTACCCTTGTGGAATATACCA
Source organism: Rhea pennata (assembly GCF_028389875.1). Lineage (NCBI taxonomy): Eukaryota > Metazoa > Chordata > Aves > Rheiformes > Rheidae > Rhea > Rhea pennata. Next base: position 52,098,577 of record NC_084666.1, on the reverse strand, counting down.
CAACTGGCATTTACTGGATGCTAAGTACAAAACTTTGAGGAAGATGTTATTTGTGGCAACAGAAATTCATGTCAGCTGAGAGCTGTGCTGAGAAATGTGTGTTACTGTTTCCTCACATAAAAACTGTATTGGCTAGATTTCAATATTTGTTTTTGTAAAATCTTACAAATTATCTATTCTAGTAAACTTTCAGAAATTTGTATTAGTGATTAAGCCTCATCATAATTTCTTCATAGCTTCAATTGTGAGCAGATGGCTCAGAAAGCAAAACTTTCTGAAATTGTTTATGGGAGAGCCACAGTTTTCTTCAGCACAAACTTTTCAATATGATTAATTCAGAGGAGTGAATTTGTGCAACTGGGTGATGTTCCTAGCTACAGATGATTTACATAATTTTCCAGCATGAGTAAAAAAGCAGTTCTGCTTTTTCCTCTTGTCTTTTGCCTTTCAGATTCAGCTATGGGATACAGCAGGCCAGGAGCGCTTCAGAAAGAGTATGGTGCAGCACTATTACAGGAACGTACATGCCGTTGTGTTTGTGTACGATATGACAAACATTGCCAGCTTTCACAGTCTGCCATTGTGGATAGAGGAATGCAAACAGCACCTTCTTGCCAATGATATACCACGGATTCTTGTTGGAAATAAATGTGATCTGAGAAGTGCTATTCAGGTACCTACGGACTTGGCCCAGAAGTTTGCTGATACTCACAGTATGCCATTATTTGAAACCTCTGCCAAAAACCCAAATGACAATGACCATGTGGAGGCCATATTTATGACACTGGCTCACAAGCTTAAAAGTCACAAGCCATTAATGCTTAGTCAACCCCCAGATCGCAATGAAATACATATAAAGCCTGAACCAAAACCTGCCATGACCTGCTGGTGTTAAATCACGCTATTTATTCAGCTATCACCTTGTCTGTTTGCATATGCTTTAAAGATGTGATCTTGGCAAAGTTCCAGGTATTGGTAGCAGTTATAGCAAATCTCTTCCGCACTTTAATGTGTTTTTTCTGGTGTAGATGTGCCCATCTCATCTTCTTGCACTTTGTAATGTACTTTCCGAATTACTGATTTTTCACTATAGATATACAGGAAAGTAAACTTTGAAGTGAAGTTTCGACAAAGCAGTTCTACTTGAGCTCTTGCTGCCTGAGATCATTTTTGTCACTTGTGGTAAGGTTATAAATAGTAAGCCTATTTACTAATTTTTTGGGTTAGTATTTCATTGGAATAATGTTGGAGGAAAAGTATTCTGGGACAACAGTTAACTTGTTTTTTGAGTCACTGATTAGGGTGATTTTTGATATCTGAAGAAATTTGGTGAGTGCTAGCAAATTACTAAGCAAGTACCTTTTATTAGGACAACAGCAACAGGACTGTGAGATAAAGATTGGGCTGGCAGTGAAGTGCATACTGTGAGCTTTAATGCCCTGTTGTTCCACTGTAAACCTTGTCTGTCTCTTCATGGTAATGGTAAAGTTAAAAAACTTGTCCCTACCTCCAGATAACTATTTAATACTTACAGCTTCATTATTTCTTCACAATTAGCACGTAAGACTAAACTGTGCATTCCTTCTTATGGAAATTATTGTAGCATAGGACTTGGGAAAATTTGAGATTATAATTATCCATGTTTTTTCTGACCTACTAAAACTTCCGTGTTCAATGAGGTCTTACTTGTAAAGATGCTGTATTTAGGCTGAGTATCTGAGCATAAAAATACATAAATGAATTATAATTTGAGTGAAGCTGGCAAAAGCTTCCTGGTTTTCAAAGGTAAGGTTTCCAGAGGCTATTAGTCATGATGGATGTTTTTAAATATCTTGAAAAACCTAGCTTTTTTACAAATCACTTTGATTACATTTTACGGATGGAAATACTTAGGAGAAATGTTACTTCTGATGCCCATTGAGACATATGAAATTGTGCCTTAGTCATAGAAAATGTAAAGGCCACCATATATTAATGATCCATATTGTTCTGCACCAGAACAACTGATCTGGAGGCCTCTGGTCCACGCAAAGGAGCTCGACTACAGGCTTCCATCGTTGAAGGTCAGTTTGCTTGTGTAATGGTAAAACAGTACCTTCTACTTAAAGAATAGGGAATATGGGAATTCTTTAAAACACTTCTGAATAAAAAACCAAGTCAATTTTGAAATATGGAGAAAATCTGCACAGGCAGATCATCTGTTAAAGATTTTGGGCTAAAACTTGCTTCTATGGTATTATGGATTTAAGTTGGGCATCCTGGCATTACTAATAAGAGTTTTTTGTTTGGTTTTGTTTTCTGTTTTTAATCAGAAGAGAGAAACTGCTTTTTTAGAACCATCCTCCTCTGGATTCTCTTGTTTGCAACTATTTTAATTAAGTTCTCTTGTTTGAAGGTCAGCTTTTGTAATGAAAATGATGCTAGGTTGCACAAAATTACATAAAAGAAAATGTAAGCCATAGAATTTAATCTATGACTTCATATGCCATGATGGAACAATATTTTTGTGACTTAATCTTCAAAGGAATTGAAATAAAAATGAGGATTTTTATTTTGTAATGTATGGTGTCTGCTGACTGGAAAATAAATGTAAGGGAAAATTTAGAAGCTGCCATTCTAGTGATTACATTAGAAATAATTAAATTATTGAAACAAGATAACTACTATTAAGCTATTAAAATCAGTACAACATAGTTCAACTGAAAATAATACTGATAAAACGAAAAATGCATTGACTTTTCTCTTGATAAGAAAGAGTATTCAATTTGGCCTAATGTTATTAGAATATTTAAAAATTTCTGAAAAAAATACTAAATATTTTTTCTCTATAAAGTTACTATGACTGAGACAGTAATTTTTTTTTTATGCAACATTGTAAAAGGGAATTTTTTAATCCACTCTCAACATTAAATGACTAAAATTTGGTTTACAAGCCTTTCATGAACAATCAGCTCTTTAACACTAGTGTCCTTAATGGCTTTTTTTTTCTTTTAGAAAAGAATTGATCTTCAATTTATTTGTATAGTATTACAAATGAGCGTGGTTTACAGTCCTCTTGGACAGTTTATTTTTCACTCATGTCCTTAATCCTTTTTTTTTTCAAAGGGATCCACCTTAAGTATTTGTATAGTATTAAATATTTCAGCAAACTTTCTAATCCTTTTTTATTATTTTTTAAGATAAGAAAACAGAATGAAGAATTCTAAAGTCAGTCAGGTTGGGGGTTGAGGTAAGGAAATCATGTAGATACAATGTTAATGTTAAATTTGACATCAAACATCTGTTAATCTGTTAAATTTTATATGAATTATTCACAATCTGTAAATAAGGGCCCTTGTGTTATTAAAGTTGTGTGGAAATGTAATCTTGTGTTCAGCACAAAGCATGTTTTGATGGTTCTCCCATAACCACATGGTCATTAATCCAGAATCTGATACTCTTCCTGGCTTTCAGTAGCAATGTTCTACCCACAAAATTGATGTCAGAAGTAATGAATACTTTGCATATGTATTTTCACCTTACCAAATTGTAAAGTTGGGCTATTTTGTATGTGGGCTTGTGGGAGGGGGGGGGATACAATCTCAAAAACCTAATAAACTGGCTTTGCCACAAACCATTGTCACTTGTTTCAGTAATTATGCTAGAAATTATGACATCACTTCTTGATAAAATCCATAATAAATTACAGTAAACAAGGAAAAAAAAACAGCCTGTAGTTTTTGTTTGTCTAGACAGCAATTTTGTGAAAGACTGTCACAATACTTGGATTATTCTCAGTGCTTTTTGCAGTGTATCTCAGTTACTTTGGAATATCTGAAGCGCGCACCTGCTGTTTCAGAATATGTTTCAGAGGAGTCTTCTCCATTACTCTTCTAGTCTTGCCCCGTGTGCAGGAAAGCTCTTAACTTCACTTACACCCATGAAATCTTAGTTATCTCAAAAGGTGGTCTTATATATAAGTTTGCATGCACGCGCAGCCCAGCAAGAAATCCGTTCTGGCTGATGTTAAGCTGGTTTTTGGTAAATGTCATAGCCTTTTCCCCTGAAAGACTATCATCACATACATATCACACGTGTGTTATCACAACTGTTCCGTTATGTTCTTCTTAATCCACACTTAATAGTGTACTTAAAAAAAAAATAAACACCTTTTAAAGATGTTTTGCACCTTTAAAGGTGATTTGCAATCATCACTGGTTACACAGACTATTAATTTTACTGAATGATTAAAATAAATGCATTTAGTGAATGCATATGCTGTATGTTTCGGGGCTCTGGAATGACGATTGAAGGCCTTCGTAGACTACCAACAGTGTGTTGCAGTTGTCAGTCCTTCTCTTATCATTATTTGCAAGGCCAGTGTGAATCTATTTCATTAAATTACTTAGGAAATGCTTTCTATTTAGGAAGGCAAGAGGCTGACATACAACATCAAGATGTGTGTTGGTATACATACATATACTTTGTCTGTGTTAGGGTTTTTCTGTCATCTTCAGCATGAAGCTACAGCTAAGAATTATCAACATAGATAAGTGTGCAGATTTTTTTTTAATTGTGCTGTAATGTCCCCCAACACAAAACAAAACAAACTGTCAATAAGGAGTCTGAAGTAGGTTGTCATTGAAGAATTTTAAAGTTATATAGCTTCACCCTTGTCATTTTTTCCAGCTTCATAAACCAATAGTTTAAAAAGACAGCTTTTCATAGTTGATAAGAAAATATGGGGAGCCCCCATGAAGCTAGTATTTTTCACTTTAATGTTATTTCATCTCCAAATATTAGCTTCATGCTCTAAGAATTAGTAAGCTCTGATTTTGATCAAAGAGGGTAATTTGGGAGTCCATACAAGAATTAGAATGTGAGCAGCCTTGCTTCCTAATCACACTTTGGCTGGTCGCACCTTTGTCTGTAACTTAAAAAGGCTTTGCCATAATGAAATGGCAAGCCTGTCCATCAGAAGAAGCATCAGTAACCATTTTCTCTCAAATGTAAAGACAAAATGGTAAGTAAAAGTACAACACTTCTCTGTGGTTTTTCGTTAGCCTTGAACCAGAAGTTGCTGGGTTTGTGTTCATCTCCCATAACAGGTGATCATGCATCTGGATGGCAGCTACCACATTTTAAAGCTGGTCACAGACTGTTGTTCCCTTTTTCATCCATTGTTGTATGAATTAGCACAATTGTCACCTTTTAATGGTAACCTTGCACTCGAATTTTCCCTGACTGATCATCTACTAACTTGCTGCTTTTACAGCTTAATTGGAAGTCATGTTCCTTGCTCACTTTTGGTAAATATTTTCAGTTCCATTGGCGTACGTAACTCTAACAGTCTTTTTCATCAGAGTCGTGCTTTCAATGCCAGTGACCTATTTTTCATAGTATCTTGACACCCATATAAAAAGCAGAGCCACATGCCATTTTAAAGTAATGTTAATTTTAAAATGGCAGTGTGTATAGGAAATCAGATGATGTGCATCCAGAGTCAACAGAAATCAGACATAATCTTAAATTGTATCTTGTGGATAGCATTAACAACTAGCATTATTATTGGAAGAACTGAACTGCTAGGTCTGTTTCTTAGTTGTAGACTGAACAGACTGAAGTCAAAGAAACGCATAAAAAAGAACAAATCTCAAAGTCTTATTTCTTCATAATGTGCTTAAAAAATATTTTGGAGTAGGTTGTGGGGTTTTTTTTGTTTGTTTGTTTGTTTGTTTTTTTGAGGGGAAGCGGAAAGGGTCTGTTCACCCTGCAAGTTGCAGTGAGGACATGAGGACTCATACAGCTGAAAGGAAGCACCAGTGGTGTAGCATTGCTAGGGGGAAGTAATTGCTGCTGCTTTCCAGGAATCGCCTGGACTTCACTGAGCCATGTACACATGCACACAGCTGCAAAATCAAAAAGGCTGACAGTGTGTTCAAGAACATACTTACAGGCAGCTCCTTGCGGTCTGGGAAGGTGTTTCCAGAACCCGAGGAAAGGCAGGTAAAAGCTGCCAGTGCACCAAAGATGGCGATGGAAGTGCATAATCCTGCTCATTGCCACTATTATTTAAATGTATTGTATTTCCTGCCTTTGTTGAATCACCATTGGTTAATGAGAATTTTGGGTGATAGAAAACTTAAGTAATAATGTAAAAGGAATTTTCCTGGCAATATCAGTGACCATTTAAAAGGCTCATAATCCTCTGTCATTCACCCTCCTGCTTTCTCACCCCTGAAAAACAGCACAAAATTGATGTAACCTGACTGAGGCTGAGGGACTCCTGGAGGGCAGGTGCACCACAGTCTGGAGGAGGTGGTGTGAGGATCATGACGAGCTGATGGATGTGGTTACGACTACAAGCTTGGCAGCAAGGATGGCAAATACAGTCTTCAAGTAAGCAGTCTCAGTACTTGTTGTGCCTCTTTGAATGGCTTGGGGTGTTGGAAAAGAGGTCCTCCCTCCCTAGTTAAGAGCAAAAACACTCCATGGTGCCTCCAGCAATGGCAGCTGTAGCAGCCCAATCTGCCAACAGCAGAAAGAGCCCTCAGCACCCAGGCAAATAAAACCTCCCTACCACCACCAACCCCCTTTTTTGTTTGTTTGGTTAGATTCGGGTAGCAGAACTGGCACCTGACTTTATGATCAGCCGTATGAGAGCTTATATTACCACCATCAAACATTCAAAAGCATTGGCCTGCTTTCTTCTCCTAAACTAATTATATTTCCTCTGACATCCATGTTTGTTTTTTTAAAGAAAGAACTGTGTTTTAGCTTTGTGTTTCCTTGCCCATTTTGAAACCTGTAGGGTGCACCAGGGTCTCATGTTCCTTTTTTTCCATGAAGTGATGGTGGAGCCTGGAAACAGGCATGCTTTTTTCTCTCTCGTGGGCAAGTAGCCGATATGGATCAAGTCTGTCATTTCTAGTGCAGGCCTGTGGAGCTGGAGATACTTCTAGTTATCTATATTTTCTTCCCTCCTTCACCTGTTTTTAACTGTATAACATTGTGCTGCTAATGTACAGCCTGCCAAATGCTCTTAAACTACAATACTCAGTCTTCAGCAAGGGGGGGCGGGGGAAAATCCCAGGGCTACGGAAAGAAGCTAGCAGGTTACAAACGCAAACAGAAATACGTATTCCCTTTGGCTCCCCAGGTAAACTGGAAGTCCTTGCTGTGGCATGTTGGGACTTTTACTTAGAAACGGCTACATGGGGTTAAGAAGAAGCCATCCGTGTTGACAGAGGAGAAGTTTACTGTATGGGGGTTGGGACTCCAAGCTACAGCTGGTGGGAGGCGGTGAAAGGGTGCGCTGTGCTTGCCCTGCGCAAAGGCAGCGTCCCCGCGCATGGTGCCGCCCGCTGCCGCCGGCACAGGCTGGCTCGAAGGCAGGGGTTAGGCTGGCTTTCTTAGCTGCTGTCCTGTAAAAGCCTGGTCATCCCGTGTTGGAAAATGCAAATGACTCAGGAACATGCAAGGCATTGCTGCTGTTGTCTTTTTTTTTTTTTCTCCCAACCTTCTTTCTTTCGTTTGTAGGCCTCAACCCCTGGTTGCTTTGTTTATTCCAGGAGGGACACGCAATGAAAAAAAAAAGGTTAAGCTTACTCTGAAATATATGCAACAGCTTGCCATTCACTTCAAGCTATTTTTAACCCCCTCATAAATTGGAGGCAGTGAAGGGCTGCTGGCTTCATCAACTGAAGATTCAGCTACAGAGAGGAAAAGGAAAAAAAAATTGCTAACTAACTGATGTGTGTGTGTGTGTGTTCAGTTCCTGTATGTGATTATTCATCCTCATCATTACCATGCAGTACTAACTTCAGTACTGTGTGAGTATTTCAGTCACTGTGCTGCTGCTTTTCACAAGCACAACGTTGGCAACCGTTGCCACTGGCGCGCACGTCTTGCAATAATTGTGCTTTTCTTAAATGGCAGCAGCATCGGAGGCTAAAGGAAGTAATGCGTTTCCAAAATTTCAGCTTTTACCATATATGCATATATATGTATATGGAAAACGAAGCCAAGAACCTGTATGTATATGCACACATATTTCAGTGGCACGGGGTTGAGGGTGCTGGTGGGGCAGCTGCAGAGGCTGCGGGGGCCTCCGGACCTCAACGAGCAGCACCTGGAGGGTGGCTGCTCCTGGGAGCGTTGGAGAGGCGCTTTGCACTGGGGCAGACAGTTCACAACGGTTAGTTGCTAAAAGAATAATTTTTTCTTTTCTCTGCTTTTTTAGCGGGGCGGAGGGTGGGGGCTCCCGAAGCCCTGGGCCCGCAGGACACTGGACGGCTCTCGCTCCTGAGCCCCCGCGCTGTGGGGCTGGGGCAAGGGCTGGGCAAGCAAGACCGCCCCACGTAATCCTTAGCCAGCCAGCGGCTGGTTTTGTGGGGCAGGGGAGAGGGGACTTAATTTACCTGGGCTGGTTGACTATAACCACTACCACTAATACTGAGTAAAATCAATGTGACCTGCATCTTTAAACATTTGCAGTGTACAGAAGTCAGAAGACTAAATATAAAAAGAAACTGAAGTCTTTTTTCTTTTTTAATAATAAAGCAACATATATATGAGCAAGTACAGGTCAGTTTTAAAATAAATCTGAATGCGTCTGATGGTGCCCAAGCTGTAGTTGTGAAAGAAGACATTGTTGCAACAGCTTATGAGAGCACTAGGCAAAGTGCAAGTGAAACTGGTTTATGGTGGTGTTTCAGTTAGACTGACCTGAAGATGTGCAGGGCAAAGCTATCGATTTCTTTACAGAAAACCTGCTGAGGAGGAGTAGTAAATGTCATTTGCTTTGATAGGCTTTCCCTCCTCAAATAAAACTTGTTAAGCCTAAGTACTAACCACCACTTGTATGTGCTAATAATAGCCTTGGAGAAGAAATCACTACAATAATTTAAGCAATCATCATCTGTGGCCAAAAAGTGTATGCGGTACTCTGCATATCTACGTTGGATTTTCTGTTGACTGTACGGAAGAAAATAAAACCTTCTTCCTTACAAGTGCAGGCTGCTACCTCTTTCTGGTTTTGGACCGTGCCTTTGTTTTGATTAGTGCCACTGTTGTGCTTTCCCATCTCTTTTTTAAGGCTCCCTTCTGCAGGCTTTTTCACCAAGCAGCTCTCTAATTTTGCATGTATCATCACAGGTGACTGGAGAAAGGAAGCAATCAGCCAAGGAGGTTCATACAGGAAACTGCCAAAACAGAGCCACTGAGACCAAGGAAAGGCTTTGGTGAGAAACTCTCTCTTTCTTTATTTATTAAGATGATAGATAATTCTTCTGCTGTAAACCAGAACTTTTTGTAGTAAATAGCTTATATATTTTCTCTAATAAGCAGGAAGTATGCATTATTGGAGTCAGTTCCCACATCAAATATCATAGACCAGTTGGTTTGCTTGTACTGAATTTTGACCTAAAATCTAGAAGTGCTTCATGCCAGAGCCGACAGGTATGGGGGGGGAGGGGGTGGTCTTGCAGAACTGTGATTTAAAAAAAAAAATAATTTATTTTTTTTTCCTCTTTTGGCTTCTCACTGCCTTTTGCTAGCAAAGGGGACCAGGCTCGTGTCCAGCAAAGCTGACTTCCTTCCCCTGCCCAACCCTGAACCCCAGTGTTCTCACCCAAGCCTGGCAGCTCTGGGTTATGAGACTGGAAGTGAATTTACTTTTTTTTTTTTTTTTTTTTTTTAATTGTATGTATGTTGTCCAAAAAAAAAAAAAAAAAAAAAAAAGAAAGAAAAGAAAAGAAAAAAAGAAAAAGAAAGAAAGAAAAACCCCCAAAACTCTCCAAACTTGTCTCTCATGTCTCTCAGCCCCAGCATTGTGAAGAACCTTTTCCTCCCCCTCCACACACCTGCACCCCCCACCCCCACAATCATTACTGCAGAGGAAATGGCTTGAGCAAATACTTTGCCCTTAGTTGAATATTAACTCTCAGAAACAGCCCCCCCAATTAGCCTTCTGATTACACCTCTTTATTGTTAAAACTATTGTGTGTGTTGGCTGTGCAGCACTAATGGGGCTCCAGCATTCTTTGGTTTACAGCCTGGGGAGTCTCCATACTTGCTCTGCGTGTCGGTGAATGAGGTAACATTTTGCTAAGATTATCTAAAATAGGAAAATATTTTTAAACTTAAATGGCTTATCTTTTCTAATACAAACAATGCTAACATAAGACAAGCATGAAATGCTTGGTAACCACATAACTTTGATTTATAAGACTGCATAGCGAGGGTATATAGCTCAGTACACAGGTGAGGTACTGATGTCCAACTTACTTACTTACAGGCTGCTCAGTTTTAGCCAGGCAGAGGAAATTATAATATGTCCTAGAAAAGAGCTAGATAATAAAATGTTTGGCCTCGAGGAGATTTGAGGCACATTTGCATGTGTCATTGCCCTTCAAAATTCTGAGATATTTGCATTTCTTAGTGGTGGAAACAGACAGTCCTTGTGCATGAGGTGCAGCACTTGTGTGCACAGGATTTTTGGTGCAGAACACGCTGTGAACCTGGGCACTTTTTTTTAATCCCCTCCCTCCACTCGGGCTTTGCTTAGCTTACTCTGCAGGCATCTGTTAAGGTGTCTCAGCTGCTACAGTCACCTTCTGATAGGCACCTGCGGTGTGTCAGGCCCAACTCCCTCCCAAACTGGCCTTTGCCCAAGACAAAAGGGGAATGTTTCACCGTGACTCCGGCTCTGTGTGGTGGGAAGGAACAAGGAAGCTGGCTGGCTTACGAGGCTCTTTCTTACCACCAGGGAAAGGCTGCGGGGAACAACGGAAGAGGGCCTTGCTACTGGAGAGGTTATGGCTGTGTGTGCTCGTAATGAATAAAATACATCTGATTTCCAACGGAGAAAGCTGGGGGTGAGGCAAGGTGTGAAATGTCGCTGGAGACATTGCTGGGCTCTGAGAAAGAGCCGTAACTAGCATGCAGTATAGACTACTAAATATAGCACTGGCATCTGCAATCATGAATGTATTTTCTGCAGTGCTAGCCAGTTAGAGGGAGTGGCATTAAACCGGTATATAGGTTCCACCAGTTTCGATCTTGTAGCTCTTTCTTTGGGTAGAAAGAATTGTTGGAATTAATTATGAATATTTAAGCCATCTTAGGTGTCTTCACACCACTGCTGTGATAGCAATTTTGCAATTGCACCTTTGGCAGGATTGCAAAGGCAGGTTGGAAAGGAAATACAGACATCATCAGGGGCTTTATAGCTGCTGCTGAACAAATTACATACACTTTTACTTAGAAATAGCGTAGAGCACATTTCTTTTACGCGCTGGTGCTTCAGTATGTACCATTAAGTATGTTTCATAGTCAGTGAGGTGCATTTGACACTGCCAGAGGTCTCTTGGGCTCACCGGGTAACTTAGCGCCTCTGATTTACAATAGTCTCCAAGCTGACTGAGAGGAACGAGCCGTGTCCTCGGCTCGTGCACGAGCGCCTTCCCAGCGGGATTTGACTTGCATCAGCCTTGTTTGTAGCCGTTGTGCAGGTCAGGTGCTGACTTCATAGCCTCATTAGTAACTCCTCATTTCAGGAGTAATCCCCCTGATGTGATGAAAATATTTCTGCATTAGAGCAAGTTTATTTTACTGTTGAAGTTTGCTCTCTGCATGTTTGTAACAAAATCTATTAGCTTTGTTAAGGTATTCTGAACACTGTTGTATTATGCTAGGTATGCATCATTTCATGCTATTACGGATAGTTGCGAAATAATGCTTCTGTATGGGAGCAGTGTGTTTTAGTAGCAAACTACTTTTAGTAAGTTACTTCCTTAAAGGAAAATTCTGATTCAGAATAAAGGAGAATCAAAGACAAACTGTTTTTTAAATTTTTTAGCAATCATAACCTCTCAGGGAGTCTTACTTTATTTTAATTTCTAAGGACAGTGGTTTGTGCAGATATTCTTAAAATTTAAAAAAAAAAATTCATCAGCAGTCACTTGGAGATATGCCAGAAGCACCTGAGGATGGGGAAGGGAAGGTAGTCATGCTTTGTGCTTTGATGCTTGCTGACAGGCGCTATGCCAGAGAAAAAGGCACAGCATCACTTTTTTTATGTTACAATGTTGTGAATAACTGCATTAAAGGCAAATAATGTAAGGAGTCCATCAACCCTTGTCAGGGTTGAGTTGAAAGTGGATTTTGTTTGGCTAATTGCCAATAGTTACCATTCACAGTGCTACAGTTTTTTAATTGAACATTTTTTCCTCCTTCTCATACAAATGCAAGTAGGATCCTTACTGGGGGAGTATCTAAGTTACCCTGGAGGGGACCTACTGCTAGCGATGCTGCTAGGCTAGGCAGATTGAAAGCAGTGGAGGAAATCCTTTTTATCTAGTGGTTCTGTAGATTCCTGGCTTTGGTGTAACAGTTGCACTGCAGGTAAACAAAAACAGCTATACTCTTGCAAAGTTTAATTTTATTTAAGCCTGTTAGAGCGACTGGAAGCTGAGCCGCTGTTTCTTGTCCTGGTTTCTTCCCCAGAGCAGCGCTCATAGCTCAGGGTGCAGGGCACGGCGCAGGCAGACTTGCAAGGCAGCTCCTCCGTCTCCACCGTTTTTTCTCTGAGTCAGTGGGGTTTTTTGGTACCAAGATCTATAAAATCCATCAGGCTGTAAGAAATGCTATAAGCTGAATAGTTCTTATGAAGCTGGATGTGGTTTTCTCCAGTTTGATCTCCAGGTTAGGTTCAGTGATTTAAAATGCGGACATATCTTCAAATGAACATCTGTAACTACCTGGACTGTGTTTTAGCTAGTGCAGGCAGACACACAGAGGCGTTTGGAGCCGAATCCAGAAAGAATTTGGCTATCTTGGTGCTGGGCCTAACTTCTGTTTGTCAGAGTGGGAACTACAGCCCTAAACCAGACCGCTGTCCTGACCGCTCAGGCACCGGTGCGGCAGAAGGGGGTCACGCGGCCGGGGAAAGGCTGCGAGAGGTCGGTGTGCAGGGCGGGTGCGGCTTGGTGCCTCGCACCTTCATCACGTTGCTCTGCTATTCAGAGCAGGGACTGGACTTTATAATCCTGTTCTGGTAAGGGTTAAAGTCGGTTACTGAGACACTTGCTAAGCATCTTATGTACAGGGTGGACCATGCCAGGGTGAAGGGGTCTGTTAGCAGTTATTCAATATGCAGCTTGGACTGCTGGTTTGTAAAGCTCTAAGGAAAAAGCATAGTCAAGTACAAGATATCATCTTTTGCTGTAATATCAAGCAATTTAATAGAAATTAACTTTCCATCTCTGCACCCGACCAACCTTAAGAGGCCAGGGAGACTATACAGAAAGAAGTTACATGGTCAGGATTTGCTAACCTGCATGTACCAGGATATGTACTCGCTTCAGTTGGATATCATAATGCTAATTCTCATTACTATAGCAAGCTGTGTTGGAACCAGCAGTGTTTTAAGTGTGTATGTGATAAATGCTAACTCAGAGGAGCAACTGGCGGTTTGCCTACGTAGAAGAATGCAGAGCCTCAATTTAGGTGTCTGGGTCTCTTTACTAGTGATATGAAAAATCCTTTGGCATCTAGAAAACAGAACAATTTAAATCCCGTTCCTCTCGGGAATGGCAAAGGCACCTTATACGCTGCAATAAGATAATTACTTGAGATCCTTCCTGGAGTTTCAGGCCTAATAGAATAATCCTTACTTACCCTACTGGTAACAGCAGGTAACATCTTTCCCAAGATGAGAACTTAAACAGGACTTGGAAAGTAAGTTCATGTGATATATTAATCTATGTAGGGGGATAAGTAGATTACTTATCAAGGCCTACAGGCACTTCTGAGCCTACCTGTAGGTAAACTGTAAGTGCACATGGGATTTTAAGTACTCAGGAGCCAGTTGAGTGGAAGTCAAGTGGGAGCTGTAGTTTGTTTACACAGAGGACCAGGGTGTAAAGCCCTTGGACTAAATCTGGTTTAGCAGAATGAGCCTAAAATTTTTAGGAATGAGCCTAACATTTTTAAATCTCAATCTCCAAATTCCAAACAAACAAACAAACAAACAAAAAAAAAAAAAAAAAAAAAAAAAAAAAAAAAAACCCTCTAAACTGAATTCAGAGCATCTAAGTTACCCTGTAAGGGGAGTTATTGCAAATGAAGTTCTTATCGTAGTCTAACATTATACTTCATCTCTAAAATTAGGTGTCACTAAACACTTCCACACCACTGAATCCATCTGTTGATAGAGGTACCTGATTGGTAAGGCTTTGTATCAGAAATATTTCCTGCCCCCATCCTTGCAAGAGCAACGGGGAAAGTACATTGATGCTGAATACTGAAGTGGATCCTTTGTGATAGATAATTCAACAGGGGAGGGGCAGAAATCAAGACAGTAGTTGAGGAGGAGGAATGTGTTCCATAACCAGCTTCTTTTAAAAAATAACTGGATTTAATATTTGAATGTGTAAAGCTAGCACTGCTAGACAAATTGAATGATGAATTCTACTAGAATAAAACATGAATGAAATACAAAAGGTGGAGAAAGCTAGCTCATGCTTCCCAGAGGCAATGAGGTATTTTAACTTTACAGCATCTGAATAGTACAAAATTATTGGCAGATCTTTCCCTTTGCACTGTGGTCTTTGCTGAACACTGGGCATCATGAGTGCTCTCTTTCTGTGCAAGTTTTATTAAAAAAAAATCTTTAAAGATGAAGAATTTCTTACATCTGTTTTGCCACACTTTTAGACAAGTAGTTTTAAAATGTTCATCGCTTTTTCAAGCCATTCTGATGTATGGTGGAGGTTTGGATATGTCTTCCTCTGTGTCTAAGTCTTGAACAGGAAACTGAACTGGGGAATTAAAAACACTGTTCGTGGGACCTGTATGTGGAAGGAAAGGAAGAAATCATTAAACCCAGGATAGAGTCTTGGACCAAATCCCGAGTTCCTTTGGCTCAGAGTATTTTGGTTATCAAGATTTTGGCCTGTGAGGTAAAGCTTATCTGAGATGTTCCTTCCTTGTCCCTGGTGACTATCTAAATACATGGATGGAGAGAGTTACTCACTTTGTACAGCGCAGACCATTTCCACAGCCTGAATTTGGTCATCATTAGGTTGCAACCACTCCTGTGAATGAAATAACGCCATCAAAAAACTCATTCTGTGGGTTTGTTCCAAAAGATATATCTGAACTCCTGTAACAAGTCCATGTGATTTGCTCCTTCAACAAACCTGAGTTTGAAAGTTGGAAGCAGCCTTACACTGCATACTTTCAAATACTTGGTATCTTAGTCAAGAAAAGTCTTTGAAATGCTGTGCCACAGTGCAATCATTGATTTAAGGGGCAGAGAGGAAAGAGAAATGTTTTAAGTAGGGGAGCAAGAATTCATAGGAAATGGCACCACACTATCTTAAGCACTAATGGTTTGGAAAATTAAGTTAACCTTCAGTAGGTTTTATGCGACACTCTGAATAAGAAGGGAGGAAGTAAAAGGAAAATATAAAAACTATAAATGCCTTCTAACATCACCTTCATTTCTTAAAATTAAAGTGCAGGTAAGGTTTATAGAAGAACATCTTCTCCCCACTTTCTTCCCTTCCTAGCCACATCCAATACAAATAACTTAGTGCTCCTGAACTCCTCACTCACCATTCCCGTTACACTATCGTAGCACGAGCAGTGCGGAAGACTTCGGCATCCCAGGTAAGCAATAACTAGCACCACAAACGCACTGCAGACAGATGCAATTAACATTGCTATGTTGGCACCCTTGACAACTTTATTAAGTACATACTTCTGTAAGCAAAAAAAAGCAAATGTTAAAGCCACATCCTGAAAAATAGAATATTTTTGATGGAGAGCTTCAGCCTAAGTGCTGTAAGAATGTTGCAATTACATGTTAGGGTATTGATTTAAAGTCAGTCTTAGTTAGGGCTTTTCTTTCTGTGCTCTGTAGAGCAAACCAAGTGTGAAACTCAAATGAAAAAGAGCAAGCAGAAAGATAAGGTTTCTTACTGCATTTAAGACCCTATGCACAGTGTTGGATCTGGAAATAGTTGTACTCTGGTTGTACAACTCTGAAAATGAGTTGTATTCATTTAACAGTGAGCACAAATCCATGGAACAACGGCTCCTCTTCACCCCAAGTCTGAAAAACATCTTGCTGTATTACATCTTACCAGCCTGATATTTGAATTTTTCCGTCAATAAACTCATGAGTAGCATCATCTGCTTCCCGCAGGAAGTCATAGCTTGTACCAGGTTTGAGGTATGACAGGGCCAACTCATTCTTTTCAGGTTTACTGCGTGGGATACTCTTGAAATAATCTCTCCCTTTAATCAGCTGACCCTTTAATCAATTTATCTATTGAGATCTATGCTGAAATGGATTTAAGAGCCTAACAGTTGCTGCATCAAACGAGGCCAGGGATACATTTGGTAACTGTCCGTTCTCATGGCCAGTACTATGATTTTTGCTAGAACAAAACATAATCTTGTGCAGTCAATCAGCAATAGTAGTTAGCCTGACTTCAGCGTGCTTGGGCACATACCCAGTTGGCGCGCGGCAGGCAGCCGTACGCCGGCAGGTCGTTGGATGTAGGCCAGACTGCAGGAGAAGGCAGGTCTGCGACACTGCCCAGCGCTCGGATTCCCGGCTCGAGAAAAACGCCACTGCTCTCGAGCAGTCGGGCGTCAGCCGCCGCGCAGAGCGGCGCCCCGGCTCGCTGTAGGTTATTTTGCACAGACGCTGATACTAGCAATGCTGCAGCAGCTCTGAATGGTAAGAGCTGCTATAAAAAGTCTGCTTATGCCTGTGTAGGTTTTGTGGGTTTTGGTACCTAGCTCGATATTTACCTGTAGACTTGCTCCAAAATTTTTAACACGTACTGTGCTGCAGGCATCACTTCAAATGGTAATTTAAGCATACTGTAAATCTTGTTCCAATTCCAAGTAACATCTCATTTGTAGATTAAGACAGTCATGTTAACCAGTAAGCAGCACAACTGATACTTACTGTGTGGACAGCATGGACTGGTATGGGACTTAACTCCTCCTCTTCACCGTAGCTCAAAGTTAGTGAGCTATAAACAATTATCATGAGGATGGTGACACAAGAGACCATGGAAGCAATTATCACTGCATTCACCTACACACAAAAATCAAAGGGAAACAAGAAGGTAAAAAGGATCCCCCGACAGATTAACGCAAATAAAAATGAACAAAATATATTAACGAGTGTGACAGGCGCCAGCCTTTGATCTCCCACAACACTAACAAGTATCCTACAGTGACAATCACGTGGAAGCCAAACACCTGTGCAAGAAAGGCTTCCATGATACTGAACTTAGGAGATAAAATTTAGCCTCAAATCTTAACTGCAGGTGCTAGTTGGAGCAAAGATTTTGTTCTTGCAGTTCACTCATAACCAATATATTCCTTTGGAATTTACACAGCTAAAGGGAACTGTCTAGGGAATGCACTAGTCAATTAACTTCCTATTTTAGTGTACACAGTTCTTAATAACTGGAAGGATACCAAACAAGGTATTCAAAAGCAAACATTTTTACTTCTTTTTGTTGTTGTTTTTAGAGCCAGAGCTCATGTTCTGCAATAGAAAGTGAGGTAACACTGCATTTGCATTTTGCTTGAGAATTTAGCAGTTTTTATGAAAATAACTCACTAAAGTTCTCAATCCTGCAGCAAGAACCAACTAATTCATTTTCTACCACAAATGTGCTTGATTGCCTCTAAAAAGGTTTTGCCCATGTCCCATACACACGCAAACCCCCAAACCTTACAAGAACTGGATTCTTCCTCTGAGAAGAAAATAAAGCCAGAATGCCTGGGACGCCCATGACCTGCAGACCAGAAAAGCAGTTAGTTACTGGGAGACAAGTGCAGGTCCTGAAGATAAACTACAGGATAAATGAAAGGCCCCCGTTTTCAAGGCTCTTATCAGTATGAAGAGGGAAAAGAAGTGCTGATTTCTTGCGCTTTCCTCTGAAGCATCTTTTGGTGGCTAGTGCTGACAGCAGGACACTGGATTACGTAAAATCTGTCTTATCTAAGAGCCACCCCCATAACAGCAATCTCCAGGCTGGCTTTATTCAGACTTCAGCCCTATTATTGGGCCAGCGTCACGAAGTACTGAAAGCCTGTCCCGCTCTGCCGCCCACCAGGCGCCCTGCAGCGGAGGACAGTGGACTGCGAGGAGACGGCCACGCGCACCACTACAGCCACCCCGCAGCGCGCCCGCCCGGCACGAGCGGCACCACCAGGGTAACAAGCACCGCGGCTGTATCGCCGGTACGCCCAGAGCGCCTCGGCAAAAGGCTCTTCCAAGTAAGACAAAAAACATTGAGTCTTAATAAAAACTTGGTAGAAACTACTTGGTGAAGCCCAACCTTTCCTAAAGGCCTGTTTATTCCACGGGAGTGAAACTGGCCCTTCGGTCCCAGTTGTCTCTTTCCCTTTCACACAGGGAAGTAAAATGTTTTTTGTGCTACCTCTCTTTACGTCATTAGGGATAAAAGTTAATGATAACCTCTATGTTTTTACTTCCCGACATGCTACACTTTCCTTCACAGCTGTCTCCAGTGTAACTAGTATCTCCTTAAACTACTCAAATACTTTAGCTAGTGTTAAAGGTGAATGTCTGAATTATTAGAAGTTCAAGCACTGGAATAAACAGCAGCCCTTTGAACAGGGCAAGATTTTTTCGTTTAACACCACTTTGTCACTGTCACACACAGAGAGTTTCACGCTGGGTTTCTGGGGAAACCTGTTCTTTTGGACAAGCTGTTTGACTAAGGCTGAAGAACAGGCAATTGTGCAGTAATGATTTCAAGTGACTTTGACACTGCAATTGGTATCTCTACGCAGCTATCCTGTAAATAGCTAAGATTAAACCAATGAATCTGAGCTGCTGAGACTATCATAAAGCCAGAGATCCGGTTCAAACAGCCAGCACCATTCCTGGCTGCAATGCAGGCTTATTAGCAGTTTGCTCTGTTACACAGATTATCGCCAAGAAGTTAATCTACATAACGCAGGAAATATGTTGGTCTTGACAGTCTAGAAGCTCCCTCCTAACCTCTACTGACCTTTCCTTGGTCACTGCATTTCTTGGGGAGGGCAGGATGAAGAAAAAGAAAAAAAGAAAAAGATCATTTGTCACGACACCTCCTTTTCAATAATATCCAGTAGAAAATGTTTTCATTTAGCTCCCCAGGAGGGGTCTTTCTGCAGCAGTTATCCACTCTTCCGCCTATAGCATAGTAAGCAAACCTCTATCAGCTGGGTTTGAAGCAGGAAGCTGGGCAAGAGCTGGCAAGGATCCCTCCCCCTCCCCAATCTGCATACTGATCACAGAGGTGGAAAAAACCCAACCCAAACATAGAAAATACTGTGCAACTTTACCATTCCAGCCCAAATTGGAGCTCTGGTTTTGCTCAGCAGAGATTCTGCTCTGAAAACGCCGTCTATGAACCCGCTGACAACACACACGGTGCTGAAGGCGACCTGGAAGAGACCCAGCACCACCATGTTCCTCTGGTTAAAGATGAAGTACCGGTAGCGATCCATTCTGCTTTAAGTCATACATGAATCCACCTGCTCGCAGACTGGAAAGAAGCGCTGTGATCCTGCAGAAAAAGGCAGAATAATGACTTTTCCTAAGCAGGAGGAAAAAGGTACAAGAGGGCTGGCACTTCGGCAAGCATCATCTGACGAATTCCTGGCATGCCTTGCCACGAATAGGCCGGGCGGTTACGGCACCGCAGTATCAAACGTTCAGCACCGAGTACAGAGTTCACCGTATTTATTGATATTTCTTTTGACCGGCAGCAGCGAACGTGGGTGAGCAAAGGTGAACGATCTCCACGCTGGTGCAGCGAGGCGCCCAGGTCACCATTTCCGAGGCTGCGGCGCGAGGCGCGCGCTCCTCTCCTCCGACTCCACAGCCGACCCAGCCCTTCCCTCTTCCAGCCTTCTGCTGCCCAGCAAGGCGGCAGCGCTCCAGCCCTTCAGGCCTCGCTCCCTCCAGCACATGAGCAGGGAGGGAGGCAGGAGGGAGCCCCGGCCCGGCCCGCACTCACCGGCGCTGCTCTGCCGCCGCCGCCCGGCCCGGCCCGGCCCGGCCCGGCGGAGGCGGCGCCGCCGCGGGGCGGGAGGGGCCCGCCCCGAGAGCAGCGAGCAAAAGCGCCCGGCTGCGCGGGGGCGGCTCCTGCTGCGCCCGGCCGCGCCGCGGCCCGGCCGAGCTTTGGAGACGGGAGCTCCGGCCCCTCCACCGCGCCGCGTTACCTGCGCTGAGCGGAGAACGACGAAAAGGGCAGGTGCCGGGAGGAGGAGGAGGCTGCAGAGCCGGGGCTGCTCTGCTCTGAGCTCGCCGTTAACGCCACGCGACCCTCCAGGACCAAATCCTGCCTCTGCGCCTTACCACGAAACGCGGCTGCAACGCAAACGCATGCAACGAGGGAGAAAACAGAGGATTTCCCAAACCCATGATATACAAAAAATGAGGAGAGAGGTTGTTCTGGTCAATTGAATATTTTAATATCTGCATTGCCTTCATAGCGCAATTAAAGCAATCTTTAAAATTCACTTATTACAAATGTTTGTCAAGTCTATTTTTCTCCAGAAACGTTTTTCTTGCTTCCTTGCACATACACACAAACACACTATAAAAACCTCATTCATAACATCAAGGAAGGGCAATCATCATTCATGTAAACATCTTTCTTAGAGTTATCCATTTTTTTAAAAGTCATGAATAAACCTACAGATGTTCAGTAAGGCTCATAGTTCTAGTACAAATGTCATAAAACACCTATCAAGTACTGTATACAAGTTAAATACTCTGGGGTTAACTGTTAATGCATGTATAAGCTTACCCCAAGGATTATTCTTTAGCACTTAGTTCTTCAGAACATAGACACCCAAAAATTATGGGCTAAAGAGTATTAAAATAGCAGAAGGCCCAGCAGAAACTGTTAGTAGTACACAATTTTAGTCTGGATCTTAGCTCAATAGTTAAATTCAGTACAATTACAGTAGGAAAAACTTTATAGGAGGAAATCGGCAGAAAGTAGAGACGGGTGGGTTTGTACAATACCACAGAGGGAAAAGCTGAGAGGTATGTCCTAGAGGGGACTGGCCTTGCTATTGCAATGATTTACGACAGCTATGTGTACTGCTGCATAAATATTCTTTCTCAAGTAGCAGAAATGATCATTTGTCATTGTAAAGACAATTTGTTGCATTCCTCCATTAAAAAAAAAATCGATCTACTTATTGGTAATCAATTACACTTGCATCTTACAAAAAGACATCCTTTTAAATTTGGTTTAGATCTTACTGGAACTTTTTTTTTTTTTAATATTCACTCTACCATGAAAATATTTCATACAAACATCAGTTTACATACAAATATGTTAAAACTTGTGAAGAAGGTCTTCCCACACTCATGATTTTATGGCTTGAACATTTCATTGCTTAGAATTTTTGTATATATAGTTCTCTTGGAAAAAAAGAAATAAGTACTTACAGGAAAACTAGCAGAGAAAAAGGGCAGGAGCTTCAATTGCCTGAAGACAGAAGAGAGCCAAGAGGAGGGTCCATTCGACAGATAGTGACCTTAGTGTTCAAAACCTTTGATCTGGGGCAAGTAAACATGCACTCAATCTTGCACCTTTTTCAAAAAAGAAAATCCTTGGTAAGGCTGTTTACAAGAACTACTTCCAAAAATATAGTTCTCATGTTTCTAGCACACAAAGCACAAGGAACAAGTTCTCCCAGGGGCACAGGTAAGTGTGAAGCTCACACTTACATTCACAGGTAAAGCTGCTCCCATGTCTGTGTTCCTCGTGCAAATACTCTGAGCACACGACAGCACGGTGTGAGCGGGCAGGAGGAGTCTAATGCAGCATCTCAGCACACAAGGAAACACGTTAGCGACACTGTTTTCAAAGCACATTTTTAGGTGCTGGGAGGTGAATTCATCAGGCGCCCGCAGCTTCAGGAATTCTGCTGGGCGGGCGGAGAACAAAGTAGCAGATAACTGGCTCTGTACAACTTGCCACCTCATCGCAAACATGGTGTTTTCTAAAAGGCTGTCAAATTAAATGAAAAGATAAAAATCATGGAGGTCTCTAGGACAGAATGACATTGTACAACTCCTGGCTCAGTCTAATTGGTGAGCACTGGGACAGGTCAGCACCGAAGGATAAACGCCACCCAGGAACAGTGACGGGGACAACCGATCCACATACAGGGCTCCCTACCTGGCCTGAGGCCACCTGAGATGGAAACAGAAAAGTGATGTTTTCCACCACTTCTCAAGTTCTTGCAACAGACAGGATACATTGGCTACTCTCCTCCTCGAGCTCCTGGCAGAGCAAGTGTGCAAAATCCTCTGACAGCGCTCTCACTTCCATGTGAGCAAAGTACTATGACAGCCCCCGAAAGAAACTAAAGCCACTGCCAACTGGGTGCAACACTAAAAGCTTGAATCTGAATCCACTAAACTAATGAGAAGGCTATCCCGTCGCCCCTGAAACGTGCGGCCTCACAAGGCCAAGCAATGAGTCATCCAAACACCACAAAACCTGCACGAAGCTCCCTTGTCACCACCTGTGATCGGCATCTGGGAAAAAGCAAGGACTATCCCAATGGCTATTGTCACAACAGTAGAAAAAGGTCAGAATAGAGTACTCTCATACCTAAAAACATCACTTCCATATATTTGTTTTGATTTTTTTCAGCAGTTAGGACTCACATTCACTTCTGAGGAGTAAGGTCTTTCTTAATTATTACAAAAAAAAAAAAAAAAAAAGGAAAGAAAACAAAAGAAGTTTTTTCAGATTTTTGGCGGTTACTAAAATCAGGTGTTTCAGTGGATCCCAAAGAGGTCAAATCACAGACCCAATACAAGATGTCCTTCCCCTCTAGGCCTCAGCCCTTCTTATTCCTGTCCAACAAGCAATGCAGCAGCAGGTGGTGCCCTCAGCTGTACCTCCTCATGCACTCTGGTCTCCAAGATTGCCTGCTGCTCCAAAAGATTAAACTTCTGTGTTCCCAGTAACAAAGCACAGAGCCGCCTTGGAAGGAAGATCATTTAAGTTTTTTTTTTTTTTTTTTTTTTAACAGGTGATCAACAGCCTCTAATACAGGCTGGTATATGCTCCTTCTCATAAAGGAGCTCTGAAAACAACCCTGTTGCAGGATCTAATTTGTGTCGAGATTCCGCAAACTTCAACGCAAGCGTGGAAGGTGGGAACCAACCCTCATCTGAAAAACACAGCAGTTCCATATTCTTTTATGCCGTTCCTTAGTCACAAAAGGTAAACTGAGAGCCAACTGGTGACTTAGGTTCAGCTGATATCTATCAGCTCTTCCTCTTCCAGTGGCTGTTCCAATAGAACAGGTCTTTGGCCAGACTCTGAGGAGTGCAGCTTCTCTACTCACTGCATATTCACAAGTAGTCAACTGTATTCAATGAACTCAAATTGATTGCTTTGCAAAGTGACGATTTTGTCTGCTCCAAATTAAAATCAAGTTTTGGTGTGGATCTGAAGTGTTACTACTGATAAATAGTTTTGCTAAGCCCCCAAAGCTGAGCTGCAGTAAGTAAAGCAAGTTAAGGCATTAATCTGAGTTATATAACTATCTGGTGTCTAAACCTGTGTTTACCAGCTCACTACTCTTAGAACATCCGAAGGACGCACTGAGTTCTGGGCCCTTTCACTATCTAGTGGTAAACACCATCCTGAAAATCTCCAATCGAGGAGACCACAAAGGAATAAAAAAAAGCAATTAAAAGGCTTGGTCCTGATTCAAGCCAAAGCAGTTTTATAATCAAAACTTTTATAGAAGGTTGGTCACTGAAGAAGGATCTGTAGGAGGACCAATAGATTTTTAACAGAGCAGAGAGAAAGAGGATAGTAGAGCTAAGAGAGACACTAGCCACAGTTGTGGCATACCACCAGGCTACAGGCATACACAAGACCAAGAGAATCTGTTTGACTATCACCAAATTAATGGCTTTTGAGAATATGCAGTGGACAATTTGGGGCTTTTTTTTTCCCTAGGATTTCCCTACCATAGGATGCAACCATCAAACCTGATGTGCAAACAGCATCTGTCTTGTGTTTATCTAAAAAACAACAAAAAAACCAAAAACAAAACAAAAAAAAAAAAAAAAACAGGCAATGTGAAGACAGACATACCTATTAAAAAATAAGCAAGTCTATGTTATTAAGAGACAGCGGAGGAATCGAAGATAGATTTGAAATGGAGCAGAAGGAACTCTGGAGATCAGACCACAGATCTCTAGCTGGCACAAAGAGGCAAGTGCTCCAGAGCAGGTTATCACGGCTGTGGAAGGAGTTACTGTCCATTCACTGCAGGGTTCAGCTTCACAGTTTCCTCCTCCTCTTCCCTGCACTTAAACACAAGCCTATATTTTGCCAACTTTACGGTCTTGGAAGAATAATCCACGAGATAAACAAAACAGCTTCCTACCACCAACGCAGGCCTTTCTGCAAATGGCAGAAACAGCAACAACCTAAATAATCATCTGTGGGCAGGTAGGGAAAGAGCTCAAAACACACATATTTCTTTCTGAGGTTGATCTGCTGAAGCTGTACTGTCAATCAGCCTTTGACAACTCTCCCCCATGTGCGAGGATCAGTTCTGCTTCTCAGTGTACTAAGCTGAGTCACTGAAGTATCATCTGTGTTGGCCACCTGCCGCTGCTGAGGAGCAGAGCCACGGCCAGAGTCTCCAGAGCGAGGAGGTGGGCTCTGACAAAGCTCACATTCAGATCACTGCTGGGAGAGCATGAAAAAGCTCCGAGCCCACTTGTCCCCACAGAACGCACACACACAGAGTAGCTTTTGTGCAAGCTTAAATGGAGAGGTGTTGAAAAAGCTTCGTGATCAAACAGTTGCAGAAACTAAACAGAGCCTCAAATTAGAGAGGTCCTTATTAGTAATTCCACAATTTTGTACACGTACCAAAGCAAGGATTCTCAGATTGCATAAAATAGCAACCTCATCCTTCCACTTACATGTACCATCCCAACACATTCTTCAAGTCTAGCTCCCCAGAGAGCCAGACATCTCCAGCTGTTCAAGCAACCAACCAAAGTGGGCTGCAATAGAAAGGTAGGTCTAATTTTCATTTTTTTTTATGTTACATATATACAAACACTTCCTAAACTACAAAGATTTGAAGAAAGTGTTGCAAATGCATTTGAATTGTTCCTAAACTGCTTAACCCAAAGAGAACGTCAGAGCCCCACAAGGGCCCCAGTATCTAGACTGAAATGATACTGTTTTTCTCTCTTCTACAGCATTAGGCAAGTCTGGCACAGTATTTCAAATAATGAAAAATTCCCCTAACCCTAAAAAAAAGAAAACAAAAAAAAAAACCTCAGAAGACAACCCTGCAGATGAGTATTCACAAGCCACCAGTGTTGGCTGCAACAGAGCTATAGATTAGCTGTCATTTCTAAATGAGTAGAGTGATGTTTTTACATTCATTGTTTGTCTTTCAAAAGCAATCCCTTCATATCTACATTTTAAAAACTTAGTTTGGTATCTCATACTATATTAATTTACTGTGTCTTAAACAAGTATTAATAGAAAGGTTGCTATAAGGCCATACTCTTTATCAACTGAACACATACAAAAGATACAGCCCTCTTTAACAAAGTACTACAGCCTGCCCTCAGATACACACACTTCCTTTAAGTGAATTCATATGAGATACTTGCATTTAGTGCTATAATTTTTGCCTTAAGAATTGGCCATTTTAACAGATAAGATACACAAACCAACTCATGGACACTAATGCAGTTGATGTGTTTGCCCTTCAGAACATACACTTTTGAAAGTCCTTCAAAAACTGAATTTGTTTTCTCCTTTCAGAAAATCTTCATGCAAAGAACAGCTTGATTTGTGTGTGATAATCATAAATTAAATAGAATAAGCCAGCCATAAAGGCCAGATAAATACTACTTTTGGACATGTTGCTAAAACTATTTAGAGAGCCACAGAGACCAACACACAGCATTCTCACATACACATAAAAGCCTTTCCGCTAGTTAGAAAGGATTTTCTCCTGCAAAAGAGGACTTGTAGAAAGAACAACATTCAGACAAGAGGAAAAGGGAGTTAAAAACCCAGCCTCCTATATGCTAATAAATAAACTGCTCTATTGCAAGATTCAGATCAAAGGTTTAAAAAGGCAAAATTATGCTACTATTAGAGAATATCAAAATATTACTGTTATCATCACAAGTGGCATATATGCAAAATGCAGTTGCACAATAATGCCTAGGCAGATAGAGAGCAACACTAAGTCTGCCGACTATAAGTGAACGATATACCCATTTTAGTTTTCTGTCTAGTCTTTTGGCATCTTTGCATATGGTGCAAAAGCAGAAGCTACCAAAGAATATCACATCTTGTATAGAATATTAAATAATTTCTCCAGATAAGACTGGTGCAACACTAGCTAATTTTAAATCTGCTATGAGTAACACAGTCAAACCTAGTTAGTATGCAAGAAACTTATCTCTTAACACAGAATGCAAAGTTATGATGCAACAGCATGAACAATCCCTGGTTGTCCAGTTTTCAGTATAAAGGTAGTGCATAGATCCAAGTTTCTATTTCAGTTTGCTGAACTGAGAAGGAACTTCCATTTCACTTTTGCTGGGCAGCCTGGAAAGCTTTCAATTCCAGCTGGTACCACTCTGGTGCTTCCGGCCCGTTCTGGCCCACAGGGTTGTGATCGTATCCGTAAGCCACTGTCAATTCTTCATCCTTCTCCACAGCCCGGATGGTACGGATACACTTGATTGGCCCAAAACGAGGATGAACAAACCTAGACAACACGGAAAAACCACTTTTACTGAACTTGCAACTGTCAATTGACAGAGTATGTTTAGCCCCTCTAAAAATACTTCTAGAAGTCACTCACAGTTGAGTGAGATGTCACATAACCGATCTCAGACAAACAGACTGCTTTGTGTTTAGAGTCACCCTCATGAAGATTTAAGTAATAAGGCTACAAATACTGCTATATTGGAACAGTTTTGTGCAGCTCTGTTACTTAAAGTTTTTCAACAGTCTTTTAATATTGGTTGTTTTTAATACATAAATAATAATAATAAAAAAGGCAAATCTGCCATGTGCCTTGGGCTGGCAGCAGTAAACATCTGCGTGATGGGAGAACAGTATAGATTATGAGAGACTGGACAGCATGAAGAATTGCTCGTCTTCATTTCCCCAGTACAACTTATCTACAAAACAATCATAACACATTTCTGTACATCTCCCCCTAGGGTCTCACTGTAAAGGAAAACAGCTTATTTAACACAGGACAACTATTTTCTATGTAAACATCTACATGTCTGTCCACTCTGGGTCCTTGAAAATATGTGCACATAACACAGTTTTCTAGCGGTCTGCACCAACATGTCAATCAGGAAGATCCTTAATTTTGGTGTTTCGGAAATGACAGTACACTTGGTGGTGCTAGTCAAGTGTTCACAGTTCAGCAAATATGGTGCAGTCCTAACCACGCTAGGATTTAGAGAGCTGTGCTTGTATATTTTAGGATCAGTGACAAATATAATGCAGTTGCAAGTTTTAAGACACCCCCCAGGCTAGTCGCAAACACCTGCAATGCCAGGCAGGTTTCCAGCTTAATCCAGGTGAGCAGGAAGTCCTTTAGCACTTGAACTCCAAAACCCTTGGCCCCACCGCTCCCCATTCAGCCATCCTGAAACATCCTAGAAGCCCAGACTGCTGGGCTGCAGCATCAGCCCTGCAGCCCCGAAAGACAGAACTACTCACGGGTCGTAAATGCAGTTAGGAGTGAAAGAATGGTTGGCCTTATGCCCCAGTGAGGCACAGTACTTGGCGGCGTGGTTGTAGGGTTCTGGCACGTCTATGACTGTTTCATCATCCAAGGATATTGTATTTCCATTGAGGGCCCAGTCTCTGCTGTCTACCTAGTTTGCAAGGCAAAAATCCAGTGTATGTGTGTGGGAGGTCAACTTTGCCATAAGTTCGAAAGCAAACATACTCAAATAAATGCCACTGAAGCTTTTCCTGTATGAAGCATTAAAAAAAATCTTGATTTTTTTCATTTGTTTTAATATAGGCAAACATGCACTTTCTTTCAATTAAACTCCATCTTATTAAATCTTATGAGTGTCTGTGTTGGGGAGGGGGTCAAATCCTACTATAAGAAAAAGATTTCAGAAGCAGCAATGAGAACTTAGACTGGCTTTTTTTTCTCCTTTACCTCCTGGTGTGTAATTCGCACTCCATTGTAAAAGGACATAACTGTACGAGCTTCTGCTGCTATTTTTGAAAATAATCCCTCTCCAGCACTGGAAATGAGAGAGACATCAACATACACCCTAGAAGAGAAAAGGACAGGGAATTAGCGGTCAGTTACAACTTTAATCTTCAAGAAGTAGTATTATTGTTTATCAATACTGGCAAAAAAAACTAATAATTTGTGCAATTTAAAACCTCCAAATGCAACCCTTCTTCCTCCCTCTCCTTCATCCCCTCCATCTATTCGGGAATATGGAGATGGAAGAGGGGAATCTTATCTATTACTTTGCAAAATACTGTAAAAAGTCAATCACATATTTGCTTTCAATGCTCTGTGATGGCTTCAATTCAGGAACACACTCAAAAATCCATCAGAATCCCACAGGTCTCCACTAAACTGAAATTGATGGAGTCGATAGTGTGTAGGTTCCCAGGCTATCACTCCACTGAGCAGGAGTTTTCAAGATGAAGCCCTAGATCTCCAAGTATTTGATGTAAATTAATGCCAGTATTTTACTAATCACTTATTTAGGTATTTCAGAGGACTAGAAAAGAAGAACTACAACCAAGATTCCTACAGAGCAAAGTCTCTGAAAAGTTTGGTCAAAAAGTAAATTATACAATGTACTGTGTACTAGCCACAGAGAAATACAACAGGTAATACCAAGCGACTAGCATGAGGCAATCTGCTGAGATATGTGGCATTTTGACACTGCAGGGCTTTCACAAACAGAATCCCACTTTCCTCTGGCTTGATGTCCTGCCATTGCTACATCAGTATGGAGGGGAGCAAACTTTGTACAACACATGCCATTCAGTAAGAGACACCAAACTCAGCACATATCAATCTGAAACTCATTATACATCTAGAAAAGTAAGGACAGAATGCTTTTTTGCTAAGTATGTTGTAGATGTGGACTATTAGTGGTGTTCAGGCCCTGATCAAATCTGGCTTTGAAATACTAAGAAGTTATCCTAGTTGAAGCTCTTAAAAAGTAAAGCTCTGCTCTATCTACTAGAGTGCGATTTTAATGTATAAATCAGAAAAATTCCATCAAGTCAGATGCTGACTAATATGCAGTAATGGTCTCCATATGACAAACCCTTACAGATATTATTTTTTAAGTGAGCAAAGGCTTGCAAAATCAGGTCCTAAATGTGTAACAGGCAAGAAATATAGACATTTTGAATGTGAAAGAGGAGGAGGAGGAAAAAAAAAAGAAGTCTACCTGTCTGACTCGTAAGGATCAGGAAGAAGTGCATTTGTAGAAATGCAGGATGAAGTAGATTTGTCAAAACTGTATACTGGGCCTAAAAGATAAATCAACAAAGTGATTATATTAATGGACAATACTAAAAGCATGCAACTCTTCTAGCAATCAAGACATTCAAAAATTAAATTTTAATGACTGCAAGGAATAAATGCTGTGCTTCAAAAACAGTATTACATAGAGCTATATCCATAAAACAAAGTTTTTAAGTGAAGTACTATTTTTGATTCATTTTTCCCTTCTTAACATACCATAGGAGTAGCATATCATCACAAAATAAGTGATAGCTATGTTCTTTAAAGTAATACTTTTAAGGAATGACTGGACGATCTTTCAAGACCAACCCACACAGGGTCTTGAATTAAAAAATAAAGCAAAATTTTAAAAGTATATATTAAATAACACATTCTTTCTGAAAGATCTTGGACCATTTCAAGTAACAAATCAAACTTGTTCTGGTTTAAAAACTAGAAGAAACTTAAGTCAGAAGATCATACTGAGTAATCACAAAATACATGTGTTGCAGTCATTTATTTCTTGCCATTATTAAACAACTTGGTGGGAAACCTCTGACTGTATTCTTACACCCCTCTGTAATCAACTGCCAGAAGATTATTAGGCATTGCCCGAGACGCAGGTGGAAATAAAAAAGGGTGAAAAAAACCCAGGATATTGCAAAGTTTGATAAAAGGCCATTGTCCATGGCATCTAAGTTCTAAAAATGGATCTGTTATAACTGAAGCCAGCTACACACAAAGTGCAATTGTATCCTATTTACAAAGCACAACTGTACCCTCTCAGAAGATCTGTTTTAAGTTAATTTTGATTTACTGTCACATCTATATGATTTAAAAAATAAAAGGCCACGCTTTTTTTCTACTTCTCATTCCCTTTTTACTGAGTTCTTATTTCATATTGAACAAGATAGTCTTTACTGGCATGATAATAAATATGTTAGTTTAACTGATGTTTATTTGTGTGGTCCTGCCCACAGCTTGACCATCTCCCTGCAAAAATACCACTTACACCTCATAGCAAACAAAAAAAAAAAAAAAAAAAAAAGAAAAACTAAAAAAAAAAAGCTCCAGAACTATAGGCCCATATCATCACTGCTCTGGAGAAAGCACACTGGCTGCATGGGTTGAAGGCATCACCCTGATGCTAACCATCTTATAACCATTTTAGATCAGCACAACTACACAAGAACCGATGGGAACTGGTGAATCATATTGTTACAGGACAATGGAATCAGGTGCATTAATTCCAAGTCCTGTGTCCTTTCAGCCCCATAACACAGATGCTAGAACATCCACAGTGGTAAAACCTGCTTGTACAAACTCAATTGATAGAGCTACAACTGAGCCACGGCCTCCTCCTCCACTTATAGTTATTTCACTAACAAAACAAAATTTCCAACTGTGCCAGCATTAACACTGTTAAGCAAGGTTTTCATGCTGGCATAGGTGACAATGGTAAGTGCGTCAGGCAGGACTGTGCCCGTGAGCATGAGGGAGAACAGTAATGAAAAGCAATTCAGTAGCACCACCACATGGGTCACTTCTCATTTTTCAACCTCTTAGAGGCGTTTTCTTTTTTTCCTCAAAGATTTCCAGAGCAAAGGAAACACTCAACATGCACATGCACGTCTGACCAACTTTATAATTATCCTTACAGCAGTAAGAAGATCTATTAGAAAGAGAGGTTCTCACTAGCAAACTTATTTCCCCTTCAGAGTCAGCCTTTAGAACCCCTAATAGCAAATGGGTTGGAGATTGAGCTGTTTGCAGTGAAGGGCTGGCAGCAAGAAAGTTAAGTTGCTTCATTAGCTGAACTTACTGCCTGGTACTACTTCAAATTGAGGTTTCCCATCTTCTACAGATGTCAGAGTTGCCAGTTTTGCTTCTATCATTTCTCCATCTATGAACCTTCCAGAATATGCAGTTTTTCCATCAGGGTACACATAAGCTATTTTCTCTCCAGTCATCTCCCCTTCATCATTCACTTCTCCCACAAGGCTGCCTCCATCCTGAGAGCATGTGCGAGAAAGAAAAGGGAGAGCATTTAGCTATATGTTACTATCTTTAGTAAATGACAAAGATGTTTTCTGGCTTTTTTAAAGAAGCAATCTAAAGTACAGCAAGTTCAGACGAGAGCTTATGAAAACTAGTAAGAAACACACACGCACACACACACATGAAGAAGCTGGGTAAAGTCTAATTCCAGCCAGGACAAAACTGATGCAAGAAATGGCCTGGACCTTCTACCTTGTTTGAAATAGCAAAACCCAAGTTTTTTCCTTCCATGTGACACAAAAACACTGAGTTTCAGTTCTCAGAATTTTTATGTGAACAGTCTGTGAACCAAGGCACAAAGCCAAACACCAACTTTGTCTACGTTTTCTTAGCATGACATTGTGCTGGAGGAGAAAAATGCTGCCTTGTGCACTGTGAAGTGATGGTACATCGAATGACTGAAGCCTATACAGCACCAAGGATTCCTTGGGGGACTAAGAAGCTTCTCTGTCCCCAGCATCCCATCAGATGTGAGGAGGCACATAATGAGAGCAGTTTACTGAAAGCCAGCAACCCCTTCCCTTCCAAGCATTATGGATTTTAGCCCTGGGCTTTGCCACCTTTAATATGCCTGTAACTCAGGTTAGATTTATTTATAGAATTGCAGAATGAGAGGCATACATTAGCACAGGTCTAACAGCTTCAGATGTTTACTTCAGAAAGGACAAGGAAACAAATTCAAATAATGCCTTAGCACCAAAACAAGTAGGTATGATGTGGAACCAGACTTGTTTAGACCAAGACCACTGTCCTCAGACTCTATTTCAAAGTGGCACCACTTTGTCCAACTCTCAGGCTGAAAGAGCTTTGAACATACCATAGAAGTGAAGAGTGGACCTTAAGTTTGGGTGAGAACTTATGCACCTAACAGAAGTCATATATAAGCAATTGCTTTCACGGCTAAGATTTTTTTGGAAGATCTTCCATCCTTTAGTCTTTCAAGACAATTTATTTTTTACAACCTCCAAAGACTGACATTTCCAGAAGACATAGCAACATTTTGTCAGCTAGAAGATGAAGTAAGAGACATATGACATAATGGGTCATTATTACTGAAAAACTGCTATTTGTATGGTGGTGTAAGCTAAGCATTTAGATTCTAGCACACACACACTTAATGACAATAGTGAAAACCAGTTAATATAAGGGCTTGCTTGTGGTATGAAACCATACGCACAATTAAAGTGAGTGCAATAGATAGCACAAAAATAGACTGCTTTTTGACCACCTGTGTAACAACTGCATATATTATTACATACAGATTTCTGGGACTCCAACAACTCCTGTTATCTTCAAAAGCCAGATCTGTCAAGGTATTTGTTGTTAAGATGTCACAAACAAACTGCCCATTGGATGTTCCCACTTCCTCAGCACTTATTCAAGATAAAATTTCTACCAAATTGAAAGGTTCAAGTACTGAATAAGGCTGAATAAGAATAATAATTAAAAATATAACAATCATCATTGCCCGACTTTTCAACAGCTGGGTCTTAGTGATTATTTTTTCAGCCATGGGAAAAAACCCATGTGGAATGGTACTATTCTGCAGTAAAGAGAGCAGGAGATCAGGCTTACCGGGTAATATATCCAACAAACTCCATGTCGAATGTTGTCTTTATATTGCCCTTTAAATATCAGCCGCCCGTCACTGTCATACTCCTGGGCTGGTCCATTCAGTTCTCCATCCACGTATGTGCCATGAAGGACCACTCCATCCTCGTAAGTGTAGATTCCCTGACCTTGCAGGGCATCATCAACATAGTAACCTTCCAGTGTGCTGGTAAGGGAAGAAAAGAACAGTAGAAGACAATTCACCCCCTTAAGAAGTACATCCAACTCCCTGATCCCAGACAGAGCAAAACCCTCCCTCTGCACTGCTCATTCTATATATTACTGTTAAAGAGAGGCTGAGGGGAAAGTTTCATAAAAGTCAAGTTCTAGGAACAGCTGAACTACTGAAGCCTGGTCTTCTATTGAGGTGTACCCTACAGCCTTCCTCTAAATGCTCACCACAACTGCAACAATTGCAGCTTTTTTTCATTTTTTTCCTGTGACCTCTCAAACCTCATCTCTACCGCTCTTTCACAGGGCAGAGGAGAACCCAAGCCACACCTGGATCAGAGTTGCATGCAGATGGACTGGCCTTGCAGGAAATGCATGCTGCAAGGCCTGCAAGCTCCTGCCAAAGCTTCTGACAGCCAAGGGGTGCTGGGACAGCAGTTTGAGGGTCTCTCTTCCACCTCCCACTAGTCATCACTATCTTCAATGAGTCTTTGAAACTCAGATGCGTTTGCTATTTTCAGCTAAATTTGATGGGGGCAAGGGAAAGGGGAGTAGGAAGGTGAGAGAATGAAACAAATACAGGTATAAGAGCTAGGAGGAAAAAGAATCACATAAGCCTAATTTCTTTAGAAAACAAAGATAAAAATACAAGCTTGTTTCTACTGACTTTTGAAGGAAAGAATAACTTACATTGTCCTTTCACTAGGGTGCATTACAGATCATTCTACTGCATGTACACAGCATTCTTAACCTAAATCACACTCTCCAGCATTTTTTTATAGGGTGGGACAGCAAATTAAAGCAGCAAATGGACTGCTCTTGGCCCAGTAAGAAATTGTTGTAAAGTAGGCTGCTCTCACATTGGATTTTTCCTATCTCCAGTCTTTGGACCTTTTGTAACATTTCTTTGGTGACATAAAGTTGAACTGTCACACAGGTGGAGTGTAACACAGCACTCACTGTAACATGCCACCCGTTCAATGTTAGTTCTTTACCAATAAACTGAGCAGCAATCTCTACCAAATCAGCTAGAACTGTCATTTTTCATGTATTTCTATTAAAACAGAATGCAGCTTGTCAAATAGAACTAATGCTGCATTTTGATTTAAATGACATTTCACTTCAGTTTTGTCTCTCAATCCCTTTAGAAGAGGTGTAATAAAACCTTTACAATTTGCTTTGTTCCCTTTCTTAAAAAGGGCAGCTGAGAGAAACTACAAAGAATGAAAGTGTACCTGACTAGATCCTCCTTTACAGTATTTCTTTCTCAGGTCCGAACTAGCACAGAAAAATACAAACTGTTCAGCTTGTTCCCATAATATTCTCCAGCATATTTAGCTAACACACACATACTTCCACTGCTGCATCATTCTTTTTCTGACATAGACATCTATGGTAGAAGCTCAAACCTATGGTAGAAGCAAATGACACCACTTTCTCCCCTTTTATTACAGATCACCAAATTTGAAATTCATTGTAGCTGGCAACATGCACAGAGCTCACATTTAAGATTATTCTTTAAAAGAAGAAACTACCCTTAGTTTGTGTAACAGAACAACAGAAATAACAATCATATTCTTAGCTTCGATCATATTAATTAAAGCTAACAAGCTGCTAATTCTTTAGCACTGGAAACAAAAACTTACTGTAATTCAAATCTCTGGGGTTTCTTTCATTGTTTTAAGCTCTGTAACAATGTAAAAAAGATCCATCTCTTTCTACTTTCAAAGTTTATAAAGAAAACTTACAAAAAAAAAAAAGTCAGAAAAAAAATTCTTAAGTAAAAACTCTGTTTTTCAGTCCTGCCTAATAAATCAAGTTTTATAAACCTTTTATACTTGCTACCAGCCCCCTCCCACCTTTTTAGCTTGTTTAAAACTACAGTGCCTATAACCGGACACAATACTTAGAACTAAGGCCTTACCACCATCAAGTGGTATACCACTTGGTATATATGTATATATCAAATAAATAAATAAATATTTCCTGTGTCCTGCATATACACAATCTTATTAATACAACCTGAGCTAGCCTGTATTCCTCCACTTTGCTTCTGAGATTATCATATTGGAGATAACGTAAACTCTTACTAAAGTAAAGATTTATCAGGTGTACTGTCTTCCCATTACTTGCCAGACCTAGAGGATATCTATGATATCCACCACCTAGTACTTATTAGGGAGAAAAAAAAACCTTACTGCAATCTGCTTCCAGGTACTGAAGTTACAACAGCTAACCTATAATTCATTTCTCACTCCCTTCCCTCCCATCTCCCCCTCTGTATAGAAACATTGAAAACTCTCCTAAAAAGAATGCTGTTCTCCACTGTGATTTGAGATGACAGTTTACAAGAGAGTTTCTAATTTAACAGAGAAGAGCAGCCGCAGTTCAATGCCAAACACAGCTCTTATGCTCAGAGTTATTGTGCAGAGCGTTTCATAAAGTGCAATTCAACAAACATTAGCACCAGCAAAAGCTGAAGTACAAGATTCAAAACAGGGAGTATGCTGGAGGTGAAACTTCTCTCTCCAAAAGAATGTGGTGGGTTTTGTTGCTTTTTTGTAGGGAGAGGAAAAAACAACTATGATATTTCATTCCAAGTTTTCACTTCCTTAAGTGAAACAGGAAGGGGGCAGCTGCTCCGATAAAGAAGGGAAAATTTCTAACTGAGGCAAACAAGGCAGATAGGCAGCCAATACTATTTCCCAACACTCAAAAAATGAAAACACTTATATTGTTGCCAATCCAGCGTCTGATAGGACTCAACTATTCCCAAACAACAGACTTAGAGCAGTTCAGTTTTCAGCCTTTACTGGCAGGCCTATGAGGGAATGAAACCAGAGAGGGAGCATATCCAGTCAGTGCTGAAACAAATGAGCTTACTGCAGCGACGCACACAATACTGCAAGGGGAAAGATGTTTTCAGAAATTTTTGAAATCTATTTCTCTTCGTAAGGCTCTATTGTAAACACTCAGCCTTGCTCATGGCACAGTTAACATCCTGTTTTGTGCCCAGTCATTCTTCCCTCAACATGTCATGACACCTGAATGTTCACCTGGGAGCAAACGAATCTCTCTACCTAGGCACAGCTAGGTAAATTGCAATGTCATTAGTAACTAAAGTCATCGTCACAGTTAAAGCTGCTTTAGCTAAATTAAAATCAGCCTGGACTTAACTTATATTATAAAAATATCTCATTTTCCAGAAACATATTACAGACTATTTTTGTATATTTTCATTTTGCTAGTTCCTGAAGTCACCCAGTAGCCAACTGTTCCATTTTAAAAGTGTTATGAGAATTAAAACTTAAAAAAATAAATAAAAAAGAAAGAAAGAAAAGAAAAAAGATTTGGTAACACAGAAGAGGTACAAAAAAGGCTCTGCACAGGGAGCAGCAGCAGCCTAAGTTTTCTTACACAGCACTGCCTGTACCCTGGACTACTTGGACAAGCAGCTCTACAAATAAAATAGTGGGTCAGTTTCTCTAGCTATACAATCAGTGATTGCTCTGCTGAGACCATCAACAAGCACACAAGTGTTATGTACATGTGTCCATAGAGATGTTGTCTGCCAAAAAAAAAAATGCTATTTTAGAGAGGTCAGCTGCTGGGCAGTAACAATTTTCAATTATTCACTCAAGATTTAATAAGGCCACTACTAGCAACAGGTGGGGTTTTATTTTATTTTTTTTAATCCAAACTTGGGAGGCCTAATCAGCTTCTGCATAGCTCAATAAAAATATTATCTTTCTCATGGAAAAAAACACAATCTCCAGCATGAAGCAAATGCAACACCAAGTATAGATGAGGAGGTGACGCAGTGAGACAGCACAATACCTCCGCTCCTGCTCAGAAGTTCGCTGAGCAGGAGGAGAGAAGAATCGACACAACTGTCAGTTTAACGGCTGCTATTCATAGTGCCACCGACAGCTGCAAAACCATGAAGAATCGTGTCATTTTATACATCTGCTGCTCCTTCTGAGGAAGTTCAGAGCAACTGCAGAGAGAAATGCTGCAGTTATTGGCGGGGGGGGCAGGGTAGGGGGAGAAGGTGGAAGAGATATTATAAGGTGTTCATAACGAAGGTTTAAGAAGAAAACACACACATACCACCTCATGCCCACAGAGGTACAGACTAGCACCATTTTACTGCCACAGTTCCCAGCGAAGAGAGTGGCAATTATAGGGGATTTTCTGAAAATGAATCAGGCCATAAGCAACTTGCAGAAGATTAGGTGGAGTTGGAACAGAACTATATTTAATTCATTCCTTTAACTGTTGAACAGTTTCCAAGACCAAGCAGATGGTAAGCTTCTCTGAAGGTCTTGTATCTATCTATACATGGGTCTGGCACAGGGAACTCTGAACCCAACAGCAGTCTGTATATACTGCCATAAAACAAACAACCAAAAAGCCCACTACTCTTGTAGTTGTGGACTTGAACTTTGTAATCTAAGCAGTTGTCAGCATGGTTTTTGATGGCTTTGAAGACATTCCAATTCCTAAAGTCTCTAATTAGTCAAAAACTTTACAGTGCTAAAAATCATAGAATCATAGAATCAGTAAGGTTGGAAGGGACCTCTGGAGATCATCTAGTCCAACCTCCCTGCTCAAGCAGGGTCACCTACAGCATGGTAGTCAGGGTTGCACCCAGGCGGGCCTTGAAGATCTCCAGAGAAGGAGACTCCACAACCTCTCTGGGCAACCTGGTCCAGTGCTCTGTCACTCTCACAGGGAAGAAATTCCCCCTCACGGTCAGGCGGAACTTCCTGTGCTTCAATTTCTGCCCACTACCTCTTGTCTTGTCACATGGGACAACTGAAAAGAGTTTGTCCCTGTCCCCCTGACATCCTTCCTTCAGATACTTATACACATTAACAAGATCCCCCCTCAGTCTTCTCTTCCCCAGGCTGAACAGGCTCAGCTCTCGCAGCTGTTCCTCCTACGGCAGGTGCTCCAGCCCTCTGATCATCTTCACAGCCCTGCGCTGGACTCTCTCCAGTAGCTCCATGTCTTTCTTGTACTGGGGAGCCCAGAACTGGACACAGGACTTGAGATGAGGCCTCCCCAGGGCTGAGTAGAGGGGCAGGATCACCTCCCTCCACCTGCTGGCAACACTCTTCCTTCCTAATGCACCCCAGGACACCATTGGCTTTCTTGGCCACTAGGGCACATTGCTGGCTTCATGGTCAACTTGTCATCTACCAGCACTCCTAGGTCCTTCTCTGCAGAGCTGCTCTCCAGAAGGTCAGCCCCCAGCCTGTACTGGTGCCTAGGGTTATTGTTCCCTAGGTGCAGGACCCTGCACTTGCCCTTGTTGAACCTCAGGAGGTTCCTCTCTGCTCAGCTCTCCAGCCTGTCCAGGTCTCTCTGAATGGCAGCACAGCCCTCAGGTGTATCAGCCACTCCTGCCAGCTTGGTATCATCAGCCAACTTGCTGAGGAGGCGCTCTGTCCCCTCATCCAGGTCATTGATGAAGAAGCTGAACAGGACTGAAACCCAGTACTGAGCTCCGGGGGACGCCACTAGCCACAGGCCTTCCAGCTAGACTCCATGCCACTGATGACGACCCTCTGAGCTCTGTCTTTCAGCCAGTTCTCAATCCACCTCACTGTCCACTTGGCTAACCCACACTTCCTGAGCTTATCCAGGAGGATGTTATGAGAGACAGTGTCTAAAGCCTTGCAGAAATCAAGGTACACAACGTCCACTGCTCTCCCCTCATCCACCCAGCCAGTCATTCCATCACAGAAGGCTATCAGGTTGGTTAAGCAGGATTTCCCCTTGTGAATCCATGCTGGCTGCTCCTGATCACCTTCTTTTCCTCCATATGTCTGGAGATGACATCCAGAATGAGCTGTTCCATCACCTTACCAGGGATGGAGGTGAGGCTGACTGGCCTATAGCTGCCTGGGTCCTCCTTCTTGCCCTTTTTGAAGACTGGAGCGACACTGGCTTTCTTCCAGTCCTCAGGCACCTCTCCAGGTCTCCAGGACCTTTCAAAGATGATGGAGAGCAGCCTGGCAACAACATCCACCAGCTCCCTCAGTACCCGTGGGTGCATTCCATTCGGGCCCATAGATTTGTGGATGTCCAGCCTGCCCAGGAGGTCTCTAATCCTATCCTCCTCAACCAAAGGAAAGTCTTCCCTTCTCCAGACTTTCTCCCTCACGTCCACGCTACAGGATTCCTGGGGCTGCCCTTAGCAGTGAAGACTGAAGCAAAGAAGGCATTCAGTACTTCTGCCTTCTCTGTATTCCTTGTCACCAGGGCCCCCGCCCCATTCAGCAGTAGGCCCACATTGTCCCTAGTTCTCCTCTTGCTGCTGATGTATTTGAAGAAGCCCTTCCTGTTGTCCTTGACATCCCTTGCCAGACTCAATTCCAACTGGGCCTTAGCCTTCCTAACCGCATCTCTACATACGCTGACTGCATTCCTATAATTCTCTCAAGTAGTTTGTCCCCTCTTCCACATTCCGTGTATTTTCCTCTTCTGTCTGGATTTGGCCAAGAGCTCCTTGCTTACCCATGCAGGTCTCCCGCTCCTTTTTCTGCACTTCTTACTCATAGAGATGCACCGCTCTTGAGCTTGGAGGAAGTGATGTTTGAATAGTAGTCAGCTCTCCTGGACCTCCCTTCCTTCTAGGGCCTTAACCCATGAGATTCCACCAATTAGGTCTCTCAAGAGCCCAAAGTCCGCTCTCCTGAAGTCCAGGGTTGCAGTCCTGCTTGTTGCCTTACTATACATAATGCTCACAATGATGGATTTTCCTACCAAGGAACAATTCCTGGCATCATGCTACACATAAAATCCCCAAGCCCACAAAGGCATTGTGTCAGCACTGTGGCTAAAGTAGCAGATGAAACCTTCCAGCTATAACTTCTAATGAGAAAGCATATTCATATACTCAGGAGTGGACAATGAATATAGATCAGTTTTATATCACTGTAAACAGGATGGAAAAAATGAAGAGAAGTGGAGAGTCAGTGTCTACCTTCCATCAAAAAAGAAGAACTTGCCACGACCATTCTTTTCTCCGTGCACGAAGTTTCCCTCAAATCTGTCTGTCGATGAATAGGTGACTGTACAGAATCCATGTGGCAACCCATCGTCATCTAGATGCCCTTAAATAAAACCCAAACAAAGAGCAAACACATTAATGTTATATATAATTGCAACCTTATTCTGATTATATAGACATTTGAAAAGCAGTAGCTCCCTGCTATAAAACAGTGGTCATAATTCAAATCTTTCTGTTAAGAACAGTGATCAGTGATTCAGTGCAACTGAAGTTGGTAATTCTGTAATACACTTCACCGAAAAGGATAAAATGAAAGGGATGAGGGAAAGGAGAGGAGAAGGAAAAATGTTTCTAAAATAAATGAGGTTCACACTACTCACACATGTTAATATACTTCTACAAGAATATAATCATTTTTATTATCTAAAATATGTATTTTCTGGTAAGAAGAGAATGGATTTTGAGTAAGACGGGGTTGTTTTTTTTTTTTTTTGATAAACACGTCTTAGAAAACATGCTCTTCCACCTCAAAGCTATATCCATAGAAATTTAAAGAAATAAAAGCATGTAATATTTGCAACACTATGCCCTTGTAGTATGTTAGTCAATTTTCTATTTCAGATTTCTAATCTTGCTTTCTAATGTTTTATATGCTCACATTACACCCCTCCCTTCCCTTTCCCAGCCATATCAGCTTTCCTCATTACAGCTGTCAGACATGAGGAAAGTGGATGGGTGACACACTAGGTCCTCACCTGCAGGGGTTTGTATTTTACAGATTACACCTGGCAAACTCAGATTAAGTTACAGCATCAGACTCAATATCGCACAGCTCTATTTGCCTGGTTCAAAGCCAAAGAAAAACAAAACAGTGGTTTAACAACAGTTATTTCATTGTTTAGCTGTGTAAACTAGAGTCCTCAATGCTGCTTCAGCAGAATATTGCTCTGATTACAAAACAAGGATTCTCAAGCTCAGCATGGCTACCTTCAACAAGTGATACACCAAGTGTAAAATGTTCCCATCACGATATTTTAGCAAGTATAAATTCTGCACAAAAACTGATAAATAAATGAAAACTAGCATATATTTATGTTCTTCCAGGTTTCTAAATAAAAACTGGCCTCTAATCCCTTGAGTCTCTTTGTGGTTTATACAAAGTCTATTAGAGATGAGAGACATACACCTCTACAGGCTTTGGGTCAAACTCTTTGCTGATCAAATTTGCCAAAGGCACTGAAACAGAAAAGGTTCAATAAACGTGTAGAAAGGCAAAAGTAAACTCCAAGATGATGTGGAGCAATTAGAGTCCAGGCTGATGCAGGCAACAAGAGGCACTTCAGTATTAACAATCCTGGAGTCCTAAACCCAGAGAGAAAACAAACAGTGCAAACAGTAGTGACAAAAGCCAAGTGCTTAAGTCCACCATAATTAATGGAAGTTTGGTTTTGATTTGTCTCCTTAAAAGAACCCCAACAGCAGCAGACTCACACTGCAAATACATCTGCTTTCAACTGCGTGAGCAGCAGAAATGCAAAAAAAAAAAAAAAAAAGAGGAGTTCAGCATGCTGACTGTGCAGTATCAGAGATGACAAGAAACAGATCAACCGGATCTTCTCCAAGACCCTGCAGATACAAGAGAAGCCCGAACCCTCAAATGCACTGAATCAGGAGCAGACAGTCTGTGTGTACCGGATGGGGAAACGGCGACTCCTATAATGGCAAAGGCTGGAAGCTTGTGACTTCCTCCACAAGGAGGGCCAACCTGGTAAGAACTTTGGGGAAGGAAGCTGACAACGCACCATCAAGTGAGGAAGCGTTGGCCTGGTTTGACAAACGAAGGGGGTGGCCTGATGTGGACAGGGGAAATCACATAATCAAAGAAATGGCTGAAGGGGGCCACCTCACATGTATGTACACAAATAAGGAAGCGCCAAGAGGACAGCATGATGGGGGAAGCTCTTGCACCTCTTTGGGGAAATCAGCATAACCGGGTGTCTATCTGAAATGCCTGCACACTAACACAGACAGCATGGGGAATGGGAGAAATTAGACGTGTGTGCGCAGTTACCAGCCTACAAACTCACTGGGATCACAGAGATGTGGTGGGACAGCTCCCACAACTGAAGTGCTGCAAGGGATAGATACAGGCTCTTTAGGCACCTGTGAGTGCTGAGGGAGCTGGCTGAGGTCACTGTGAAGCCACTCACCATTATCTCTGAAAGGCCGTGGCGACTGAAGGAGGCTCCAGAGGAGAGGAAGAAAGCAAAAGTCACTCGTGTCTTCTAGAAGGAGGATCTGGGGAACTACAGGACCAATCTCACCTTGTCCCCAGGAAGGTGATCAAGAAAATCCTCTTGGCTTCCACATTAAAGATAAGAAGGTAATTGGGAGTAGTCAACATGGATTTACAAAGGGGAAATCATGCCTGATCAACCTAATAGCTTGTTGAAACATCTAGCTTGATGAGTGAGTGGAGAACAGCGGAGGTTGTTTACCCTGACTTTAGCAAGGCTTTTGACATCATCTCCCATATCCTTATAAACGAACCGATGAAATTTGTCTGGAACCAGACAAGTTGTACAGACTGTATAAGTGCAAAATGAGTGGATTGAAAAGTAGCTTAACTGCAGGGCTCGGAAGGCTGTGTTGTGGGCACACAGTCCAGCTGAAGGTCTTTAGTGGTGTATACCAGGGATTAATACTGGGGCCCACCCAGTATTGATCTTGCCCATGGAACAGAATACACCCTTAACAAGTTTGCAAATGATATAAAAAAGGAGAAAAGTGATTGATATATGAGATGATTCTGCTGCTCTTCAGAGGGACTTTGACAGGTTGGAGAAAAGGGCAGAGAAGAACCTCATGAAGTTGAAGAAAGTGCAAAGTCCTGCACCTAAGGAGAAAAAACTCCATGCACCAGTACAAGCTAGGGGCTGACTGACTGGAGAGCAGCTTGGCAGAAAAGGACCTGGGAGTTCTGGTGGACAAACTGACCATAAGCCATCAACGTGCCCTTGTGGCAAAGGCGGCCAATGGTACACAGGGTGCATTATGCAGAGCATTGCCAGCAGGTTGGGGGAGGTGATCCTTCTCCTCCACTCAGCTCTGAGCTGGAGAGCCATGTCCAGTGCTGGGCTTCCCAGGGCAAGATAGACATGGACCTACGGGAACAAGTCCAGTGAGTTAGGCCACGAAGATGATGAAGGAACCAGAGCATCTGTCATATAAGGAGAGGCTGAGAGAGCTGGTACTATTCAGCTTGGAGAAGAAAAGGCTTGGGAGGGACCTGATGAGGTGAGTAAAGGAGACAGAGCCACTCTTCTCAGTGGTACCCAGTGATGGGACAAGAAGCAATGGGCACAAACTGAAACACAGGACATTCCATTTTAACTGTTTAAGCATAAGAAAAAGCTTTTTCACTGTGAGGGTGACTGAACACTGGAAGAGGCTGCCCTGAGAGGTTGTGGAATCTTCATCCTTAAGATATTCAAAACTCAACTGGACGCAGCCCTGGGCAAGCTGCTCTCACTAACCCTGCTTTGAGCAGAAGCATTGGACTCTATGATCTCCAGAGGTCTCTTCCAGCATTGATGACTCTATAAAAGCCACTGAACTTCAGCGCACTTTGTTTTTAAAAGTTTGTATAATACATTTTCTTTAAAACTTGTTCTGTAAAACAGAGAAGTCCTGTAAAACAAAAAAGGCAATGAGCTGCTCTCCAAACAGAAGAAAGGCTTCTCCTCCTTGCCCCCAATTCAGTCTGGACACTCCTTTTTGTAGGAGGGAAAAGTTTTTAGCAGTTATGTTAGTTTAATGAAAAGGTCAGTGAAAATTATGATATAGACATTTATTTCAGAAGAAAAACACCCATGTAAAAAATTACAGTTTAATTAAAGGTTTGAATTCATAATTTATGTATAAGAGAATGATACAATGGTGTAAGCTAACAGATGCTAAACAGTACACAACCAGTTTTGCCCTCACTATAACAGAAATTTTTTTATAAAACA
Source organism: Rhea pennata (assembly GCF_028389875.1). Lineage (NCBI taxonomy): Eukaryota > Metazoa > Chordata > Aves > Rheiformes > Rheidae > Rhea > Rhea pennata. The sequence goes on along the minus strand of NC_084666.1, from coordinate 52,054,111 downwards.
TTTGGATTGAAAAAATAATAATACTGACACATTGTACTATATATTAAAAAAGAAACGAAAGAAACTCACTACTTTGTGATTATTTGGTTTTGTCAAGATTTTGCTGGGACACAGAACTCAACACAAAAGGTGCAATGCTTATGTGCACCATGCACACCAGTAATTTTGCATAGTAAGATACAGATCATCCCAGAGATTTAAATGGTCAGCTTTGATCTGATGGCTCCTATACAGAGTCTTAATCTCACCCATAGCACAAAGAATCCAATTCTTCTAACATGCTAGGTTTTCCCTACCAAAGGGAAAAGAAAAAGAGAGAAAAGAAGAAGAAGCATGCAAGCCCCCAACAAAACAAAACAGAGACATTCAGTCTATCTTAATAGGATTAAAGAAAAAAAAAGCAAGCAATTTCAAGTGTAATTACATACATGCAAGTTTTCTTATATGGCTGAGGCCCTATGCTTTAACTCTATTCCAGAAGTCAATGGAAAAATTTTCATTATTTCAGAGAGAGTAAAGCAGAGTTTTCCTCTCCGCCTTCTCAGTACTCTCCTCCATTTGCGAAAACAAACCAGATTACCTATATATTTTAAAAATTATTTTAAAATCTTACTTTTGTCACTTCAAGGTTCTCTCAAAATTTCCTTTTAAGCTCAGATCATGAACTTTTCAAGAAAAGGAATTACGCTTTTAAGGGGTTGTTCACAATACAACAATTTGAGGCCACCTACCAATGACACTGATGGATAAAAACCAGAGATAAGTAGTAATAATACTGACAATAAAAGGCATTTATTTAATAAAAGGCATATAATGTGCATCATCAGTAAAAGATTCTGGCCACAGAGATGCCAGGCTGATGTTTTAGGAATAGCAGTTGTAATAAATAAATATATTATATACATATTATATAAATATATAAATAAATTTATATATATGTGTGCACACACACACACATATATATATATATATATAAATGCCTGGAAGAAAAATTGTTTGATTTCTGTCACATTTCTAACTTCCTTTAGGTAAGTGCAAGAACACCCACCCAGTCTTCTCTCCCCCAAACAACACCCTGCTTCTGTGTCATTCAGAAAAACGCACACTTTCAAATATACTGCTGAATAATACATTCTTTCAAAGCTCATTTCCTTAGCTCAGAGGTACACTAAGCAGATTCATGATGTGGCAGAGGGCTTTACCTGCAATACGAGCAACAAAACTCTGACTCTGCTTAAGATACAATTGCAAGATATCTTTTGGGGGGATGGTGAAGAAAGGGAGGAGAAAAGACATATCTATTAAGGCACACTGCACACCTCATGCACAGTGTCCTGCATTGGAGAACCTCACCTCCCTTGCAACTTTTTTACACAGCAAATCTTTTCTATGGCTCTGTTACCACATACCTACATAATAAACTCAGATGCTAATAACAGCTGCTTAGCTTATGTCTGTTAAGTTACTCTGCCTCGCGCCATGTCTTCTTTAGAAAAATGTGCACTGAGACCTAATTCTCCTGCCGTAATATCCAAATAATGCATCACTGAATGATGAGCATTACTGGTATCTTGTCACAGCCAGCTCCCTACTTTGTACATTTAATTTCAATAACTAAAAATCTAGGACTACTCTTTGTAGCCAGAATTATGCCCTGAGAGGAACGTTAAAGGAATACATGCTTTTATTTTGAGTTGGTACATTCGTTCAATAGCTGCCCAAGGCAAATCCTTACTGTGTTCCTAGATGCTTTACAGGGATGACAGTATGTTGCTGATTTGTATTCTTGCATGCCAATATTTCCATTAGTAATGCCTTTCAGAGGGGCATACCTCAATTTCAAAACTCTTAAAAGGTTAATTCTCCACTCACAGAAGGCTAGCACAAAAGGAAGCACGTATTGCCTCAGAGATGGGCCTTCCGACTCCCAGACTGGTCTTTCTGCTCCAGCTCTGCCACTGGTTTATGTGACCACAGTTACTTCCTCCATTTGTATTTCTCTTTTCCATTTGTATTACCATAATTGTAAACTCAGGGAGTTACTGTGGTTCCCTTTTAGCATCTTTACCAAGGACATGTGTACCCTGACACCCAGCTATCACTGAGGGAGGTAACTCAGGCATGGGAAGAAGGATTCCTACTTTGCACACCTTGCCACCAAGGTAAAGGACAAGGCTTCTTATGGTCTAGGGTTTTTACTCTGATAGTTCAGGTGCGTCTACCTAGCACTGAATGGAGAGGCCAATACCACCTACTGTACTATGCTATGAAAGATGCTGTGGAAACCAGAGGTACAAAACAGGTTAATGACTCACTGTGTCATCACTAATGGCACTGACTACGCAGTGCAGAAAGCAGAAACTAAGTGCAAATGTGTACACATGATTCAGAGCAACAGTAGTGAAAAATGATTTTTTTAATATTAAAAACAAATTAAATGTCACTACTAGGTTCTGTGGCTTGAGCCTTATATTAAAATATTGAGATGTAATAAGAGAGATCAACCAACCAACTTGGCTGTAACCAAGTTTCACTAAGTGCACTAGAGTCCTGCAGGCTGGTAGGCTGCGAACCGCTGTAATAACAAGCACACCTAGAACACCCTGAAACTGTCATGTGATGCAGGATCTGCCCAAAAGCCTCTGATGCAGTAACTTTTGAGAGCTGTGTTTATACAAGCACTTAAAATAAGAACGTTCGTACACTGAGCCACAGCCCTATTCCACACCAGGGCTGAAACAGGGCCCAGCCCTTAAAATAAATAAATACATGGGAAGGGCCGGCCCGGAAGAGCAGCCGTGGCTGCTCCCGCGATGCCCTCAGCGCGGACCCGCGGCCCGCAGGACCCGGCCGGGCAGGCGCGGCGGCCCGGCGCCATGTGCTCGGCGGCGGCTCCCGCACGCCCGCTCCGTTGCATAAGCCGACTGATGTAATGCCAGCCCCGCTCCGCGGGCCCCGCCGCCGCCTCGCCTCCCGCCCGCTCGGCCACCCGGCGGGGCCGGCGGCTGCGCCGCGCCCGGCTCCCCCGCCCCCCGCCCGGGCGCGGCCCCGCGCCGCGCCCCGCTGCACCGCGCCGCGCTGCGGGGCCGGGCGGCGGCCCGCCGCCTTCCCCGCTGCCGCCGGCCCCCGCGGCCCGGCGCGGCCAGGAGGCGGCGGCGCCGTTACCTTCCACGGTCTCCTCCAGCGTCTCCTCGTCGCTGTCCATGGCGGCGGCGGCGGGGCGCAGCCGCTGTAACCCGCGGCGGGCGCGCGCTCCCCTCCGCCGCGCCGCGCCGCGCCGCCCGCCCGCCCGGGAGGAGCCGCCGCGCGCGCCCCCGACGGCGGCGGCGGCGGGGCGGCGCCGGCCGCCCCGGTGCGGAGGGAGCCCTCGGCGGGGCCGGCCGCCCCCGCGCAGCGCCGCCTCGGCGGGAGCGGAGCGCCGCGGCCCTCCGAAAGGGGCGGCTGAACAGCGGCGCTTAAAGACTCGCCAGTCTGAGCTCCCTTTGACTCGCGTTTGTCCGCACAACCGCGTTAAACTGAAGCTATTTACACGGCAAACGGGGACCTTACGAGGTCACGCGACTCCAGAACCCGAGGCTCAGGGAAAACATCAACACTACAAACATCCGCCAGCAGCAGTAACTCTGGCACACACACCAAAAAAATCCACAGATAGGGATACATGCACGTATACGACTTAATATACAAAAGAAAATACTATGGAAAATTTTCAATATATACTCAGGTCCCTAAAATTTAGTACAAAGTGGTACACAAGTAGGAAATAAACAAAACCCATGCAGCCCGGGACCCTCAGGGTACTGAACCTTGTAAAACACTGGCAAAGCACATGTGCAGTGGTTCTCCAAGTTTACATTTTTACAACTCACCTCGTAAGACAGACTTTCTTATGCACCCATAACTAGCACCATGTCACCACCTGTTCCTGGGCTACACTGAGAAACACTTTTTTATCTGATACACTTGATACTGAGAGATTTAATTGCCAAACCGTACAGGCTCCTGGATTTCAGTTTTGCACAAAGCGCAACTCAGGAAGTCCATGCGGTTTGTGAGTTCCTATCGATATGATGGAAGTGCTGTAGCACTGAATGCCTCAGCGCATATGAGGGATCTCATTCCTCTCTAAAGGTTGGCAATGCAGCAGAGACCACCTCAAAGAGAAGCCTGAGTGTTTCTAGGTCTTCCAGACACGCCATACCATGGGAGAGCAGGAGGCCCCTCCTTTACCCTACAGGAGATTGGGGCTGGAGCACTTGCTCTACTAGAAATGGGGCTCTTTCAGCCTGCAGAAGAGACAGCCTCAGGGGGATCCAACAGCAGCCTACCTGTACTGCGATTAGTGAGAAAACTGAGGCTCATCACAGTGGCGGAAGAACAAGAGGCAATGAGCATAATTCAAAACAAGACAGGTTCTGACCACGTACAGGGAAAAACCTTCACACCATGAGCACAGCCAAGCAGCCGAGCCGGTTGCCCGGAGAGGGTATACAGTCTCCATCCTTGCAGGCTCTCAAGCCCGACTGGATAAAGCCCTGAATAACTTGGTCTGATCTCAGAGCTGACCCTGCTGTGAGCAGGTTGTACTGAGACCTCCTGGGTCCCTTCCCACCTCAACAACTCCGAGTCAGTGTTAAGTCAGCCATGTGCTGCCAGGCTATATCAGGCATTGCTGCGGTCAGGGACACCATCGCATCAGGAAAACAGGACAGTTAAATCTTAGAGAAACCAAATAATTATATACATCTGCAGAAAGAGAGTTTGGAAATCCTAAAACAGGAGAATAATGAGGTTAGTATTTGACCTAATTGACACAAAAACTTGTAAAATATTAATCTCAAGAATCTTGGAGAAGATTTGAGAATTACAGAAAACTCAGGCAGAACAGAAGGGCTTGCTCTTGTATCATGGATAGCTAATTTAACAGAACCATCAGTTTTTCTGTTCAGGAGAGAGAATTTGTGGTTTGAAGCCTGGATTTACAATTCTGATCTAAACTCACGAAAATAGAAACGGAGGCAAGAGAACAAGGCATATTTTGTGTGCGTCTCTGAAGAAATTAATCGAAACTCAGAACATACACAACATTGGAGTTCTCAAAAGAGATGTGCTTAAGCTGTTAACATATCTGGTGAGCAGAAAGGAGATGAGGCTATAGGCCTGGAGCTGGAACATGTGGTACCATTTCCACTAAGAGATAATAAAGAGCAGGTATTCAGGAAGCACAACAAACAGGAAAGAAAAAGGAAAACAGCACTGCCACGACCTACATACACAGATGAGAACATGGAAATCAACAGGATGTTTAAACACAGCAGTGTGGTGAGTGCTTACTTGCAGAAGCTCATCAGGATATAGGACAGCAGCATTCACACTAAAAGCCCATCCTCTTCCCAGACCTTTTGCCAAAATGACACTGCAAAAATATTAAGGTTACAAGTTCTCAAAATATAAGAACTACCCACCCAAATTTAATGTGCCCCCCCACATTATCTAAGCTATTCTACTATTTCTAATTACAGAACCACATATTACTTTTTCCAGAGATATCCTGCCTTGTTCTATGATTACAGTATTTCCTTTTATCCTACGCATTCCACATCAGCTTCAGGCCTTACTTATTGTACTTAATCCAACATCTTCACTAGATACAAAAGTAACACTTGTGCCATGGGAGCTTCTGCAGTTCTCCCTGTACCCCAACTTCCTCACACGTTAATGAACTTTTTGCAACAGAGCTATGGCACGAGATATGTTATCATTTCTATTTTACAGTAGGAGATCTAAGAGACTAACAATAAAATTATTAAAGTTTAAAACAAAGGTTAAAACTATCAAGGTAAATATCAAGTATCAGATTGTTGTCAAGATTTCTTAGCATTACATGTCATGTCACACATTCAGAGTCTTATTTCTACTAATTTTAAATACAGCTGTAAGAACAGCGTAGCAACACTAAGTAAAACTAAAAGTACTATTCTAGCATTCATAGTAGATAGTAAAAAGTAGGAAAAAATTAATACGAAGTTACAAGAAACTCCATTCACACCCACTGTCTACAACCATACTGCTGTATAAGAGCTTATTCCACCAGCACAGCCATTCCCAAGTGTCCCTTGTTGAGCAGAAAACAAGCAGCAACTTGCTGGGAGCATTTTGATGTAACCAGCTTGCCCACCTTTGGATAGGAACCCTCCCAGAAGAACACTTAATAGTCTGTGTTTAGGAGTCTCAGCAGCTTAGATTGCTTCACTTGTTTTGGCAGACTGAAGAGGTATCTCTAGGATTTTTTTTTTTAGCTTTCTTAACTGTCTAATTGGACAAGCAGCGAAGCATTTTGTGACTTGCAGTATGTCTTCCCACCATCGAGCGCTGTTCAAGTTTGTTTAAGCAGCTATGAACTGATGGCCTTTTCTTCTCTAAGCAGAGGCCAGTTTGTTTGTTTTGTCCTCAGCCAGTAGACTGCTCTCGCTCCATCAATCTAATCTGATTAGATTGCATCAAGCAATCTAATCTCACTGCTGATACAATCCCTTGCTTTACCTTTTATTTAATGCTAACTCCTGGAAGGAAAAAAAAATAAAACTGCAAGAAATACATGTAAACAAATGTTTTTCACAAGATAAATTTGATGCTTTGCCAGAGCACTCTGTGCTCTATCCTGACCATGATAAGGATCCTTCGCAAAAGTAGCATGGGATATGTAATGAGAGAGAAAAATGCACAGAACAAAACACTGAGGCTGAATGTGCAATCTCCGTCACTATGTTACCTAACCGGAGCATTTGGGTTTGCAATAGCAATAACATTCTCTTTTAACACGGCTTCTTAATTAAACAACAACAAAGTGCACAGTGACTCTTAGCTATGGTACTAAGGTCACAGAAAAAACAGAGTAACTGGGAGAAGCATGATATTGTCACCTATGAGAAGGAGGTATGTGAGGAGAAGTGACTGTTTTGCAGGGAGGACTCAGAGCTGCTTGCTGAGAACAGCAAGAGGAACTGAGACACTACTCTCTCTCCGGCCACAGCCAGATTTTGGAAGAAAATGTTCTTTCTCTGGTCATCCTCTACACTCTCCCTTATGGCTTTCCCCCTCTTTCTCTTCTTCTGGTTCTTTCCCTTCTTTCACTACTGAACTCTTCTAGTTCACCTCCAGTCTACTGCTTCCTCTGTTCCCTTCTACACTGTAGTTTTTGCCTCATGCAACCTAACCACAGCTCAGGTAAGGTCTGCCACACTGTAACAAACGTTTTCTCCTATCTCGAAGCAGACAGGAAATGACTGCTTCCTAAAACGCTTCAAATACTAAAATAAGAAATAATCCTTACAACACTTCAGGTTGTTGCTTGTTCAGGCTACAATGCTACGTGTTTACAAGATACTAGTTTCAAGAATGGTAATTTAATGCTTAAATCAAGGTATAGTGGGTTGTCCTTTGGCGATTCCTGAACTTCTAACAATACCATTCAAATATTTATAACACAGAAAGGGCTCCTCTATCACATGGAGAGTTTTGCATCTCTGTAACAAAGAAGCAATATAATCTTTTAATCCACTTTATATTCAAAACACTATCATTTTATTCTTACTGCTGAAGTTTGTTTTCGTTGTTCCTGTTCCTTTGTTAGAAGAGATAAAACAACTGTAGCTGACACTTCTGGCCAGGACTGTCACAACTTGCATACATGCTGAAAGGCTCTAGTGCTATGAATCTGATGAAACATGTAATGTCAGCATACATGGAAGCAGCCATCTGTGGCCACTTTTTGTAAGAGGGTCCCAAATTGGCGACTGCTGTGGCTGATTAGGCCTTCGGAGCTGTCTGTTTGGGTGTGAACACCCTGGGACAATGGGTATTGCTGGATGGCTGGAAAGTGCTTTTCTCCAATTTTTCTGCAGTGGGAGGGTCAGAGCCAGGCTTAGACCGAAGAAACTGGGCTGTTAAAACCCCAGAGTCTGGACAGGCCAAGAAGTATCTTATCAAACACAGAGAACCCAGGTCTCCCACTGGATGAAAGTACACCTGATTTTCTGCCTAACTCAAGCCAGACCTAGCTGATGAAGGAAAGGCTGATTGATACAAGCTGTGGACTCCTCATTGCCCAGAGGATACTGATTGAGTAGCTAGGTAGCAAAGAATACGTGTACAACGGCATTGTGTCCAGCCTTATAATCAAGTCCCAGGTGCATTTGAGGTGGATTTCTTTCAATCTCTGCCACTAAAAATTGTTCCCTTTTGCATTCAAAGAGAGAAAAAAATCACTGAACCTAAGGAAGAGTAGAAGATTGGCCCTGTAACCTAGCAATATGAGACTCACCTCAGATAGGAAAGAGTAACATTTGTGTTCAAGTTGTCAGTCCAGAATGAATACCACTCTGGTCCTCCCCATGTCTTGCTGGCTACTTTAGGTAGTTTACCAGCTTCAATGAATGCCATTTTCAGTTGTCAATTGTATGGGCAGCCTAAGCATCTAACTCAAGGAATTTATGCAGATGATTCCCTACCCATAGATTGCATTGCTTCTGATCACTCAAGAAATTCAGAGAATAGTTGCTTAGGAAAGGAATATATATATATATATATATATATATATATATATATGTTCTCAAATTCTTCCATCATAGTATCACAGCATGTACAAGCTATGTTCAAGGCTCTCCATGTACGTATGAATATTCTGTGGGTAGCGACCCCGTGTCTCATACTGCTTATGCAGCTGCATGTTGTTCTTCCTAGCTGCTTGTCAGTATGGATCTAAGAATTCCCTCTAAAACTGAACCATCTACCAAAGATTGCTATGTTTAAGCAACACTCCTGAGAAGATGCCCTATGGCTCTTAGTAGTAACAATACAGTAACAATATGCACCTCTCTTCCATGGTTTCTCACTGCATGCATCAAATACTGAATTTGCTTGATACAATTAGCGAGGGTACAAAATTTTTCACTTCTGTATTTCAGTTCTCCCTTTGCTTGGAGATAATGGAGGAATAGGGCAGGTAAATCTCATACTACTACAAAAAAATGAGTTACTACTGAGTTTCTTCTTGAGCTCCTTTCCAGCAAAAGGTGCCCGCATCCTGCTATATCTGATTCAATAGCCTGCCTGTAACAAAGCCTCTAAATTCAGAGGCACAAAGAAGTGTTCACATTAACTAATGGAGGCAATGATGATGAAAATTTCTGGTGCAAAGCTGAGTTTCAACTATTAGTCCATACATTTTCATTATGGCTTATCAGTAGAGTAAGCCTCATGTAACTGGAAAGGTTTCCTTAACGTATACATTTCTTACTATCCTTAAGATCTGAAATTACATCTTATGCCACAAAATGCGGAAGTTTATCACATTTTCCAGTCTTTTGAATATATATATTATGTAGAAGCTGCTCTAATCTAATTCTAAATCAAATTCCACCTTAATCTAGGAGACAGTGGTTGAGGCTCTCCATCCTCCAGAACACAGTAAACAGAACACAGCATATTATCCACAATGACATTCAAGTTCTATTCTAGTCTCTAGCTTAGCGGGACTCTTTCACAGGCCACGAGAATTTAGAACAGAGGGGGCAAAACTAAGGTCAAGGTAGATGGAGGTACATGAAGAAACTGCTACACATACGGATGGAGGAAATCGGGTGGAGGAGAGTTCCTTTCTAAAGACAGGGAAGGGATCCATCTTTCTGCCCTTGTCCCATCATTTCACTAAGTTCACTAGTTCCTTGAATTCAGTTGTAGCAAACTGTCTCATACCTATACTTACTGGAGAACTGAACTAGAATACAATGAGTGGAGCACATGTATTTGAAATTTTGGTAAACAGCTTGTTTGAATCCAGTATTCTCATCAGCCAAATAATTAGTGGCTGGCTCCACATAGTGGTTTCTCATGTAATTCCACTGAGTATGAGTTTGATATTTTGTATTTTATCTCTCAGCATAGCATTATATTAGTTTTCCAGTGAGGTGCCATTTGCAAGCCTGAACCATCTAGAAGCCTGTACAGTAGAACAGCCAAAACTGGCTGGAGTCATTCTGGGCACTGCTGAGCCCATATATGGTTGGTGACTTTAGGAATTAGAAAGATGTTGTGCCCTAGTACATGTCAGTGAGTATGATGTTGGGTGTCAGCAGAGATAGGTAGGGCTAGTGTAATAGTGACCAAGTCAGAGATTACTTTAAAAAAAATAGCAGAGAGCTAAACGTAACGGAAATATTATACCACCCAAATCAGCATCTGGCACTTAGAAAATAAACACGGCCATTGTACAGCCTTGGCTGTACACAGGAAGAAAAAACAGAAGTTTTATGGCAGTCAAGTTTATGACACATGGTTACGGAAGATTCAGCCAGTTAGAACCCTGACTTCACTTCCCTTCCAGAGCCTCCTTCCTGCTAGGACAAATCTCATTATTTTTTTTTTCTCTGAAGTAATCTTATTTTCCTCAACCCTCAATAAATTGGCAGTACTCTGAAACATACAGGCTTATCTCTTGTGCTCCGTCACTCCTACAAGTATCATTGATTATATCAAGCATTTTGGTGTATGTGTCAAAGATAATGCATACTGATGAGATGTAGCAGTGTAACTGTCTTTCTAGGGTGCCATAATGGCAAAGATGGCTCTGTGAAACATCTTTCAGAGGACAACCTACCAATCTCATCCAATTCGTCTTGAACAAATAAGTAAATTTTAAAGCAGAGGACTAACAGAAGAAGAAAAAGGCCATGTACTGATTTTTATTCCCAGATTGCTCCTTTGCATGCAGCTTTTTTCTGCACAGTACCTGTCTGTTGCTAAGTCAAAGTCTGAGTTACTGACAGTGCTGCAGCCCAGTTCTGCATAGAGCTAAATCCTGGAGCTTCAGAAGAATCTTTTGGCGAAGGAGAAGGCCAAAGGCAGCCTCAGATCTTACTGTCTGTTTGTTTCTACAAAGCCCTTGCCAATATTTATTTGCTCATCTGGAAGTGAGGGTTAACCTTAACCACTGAGAGGAGACTTTTAGAGCTATGACAAATCTGCTAAAAGTTTCTCTTTTCAGATGAAGTTGTGGTGAATGAGATACTGTACTTTAAAAGCCCTTGTTATACTGTGTCGTGCACAGCTCTGTCATTTTGTATCACTTTGTTAGCTATGACATTGTGTTACTCACAGGCTTTGATTTCAGTTACATAAGCTTCTGTGTCAGACTGAGATGAAGCCAAGCTGATGCACACAAATAATGCTGGACTGGTACTGTAAAAAGCATGACTAACTCTAATCTGAAACTTTCTGGCACTTGTTTACAACAAGATTGGTTCCTCTCTGCTCCCAGTTTTACAGTCTGTTCTCTCTGCAGGATGTGTGAGGTTAATGCTTAGCTTTCCATTAAAATTCAATTTGATAATTGATACCAATCATTTCTTCTGGGAACTGTATGTGCTTCCTGCACCAGCTAGTGAGAACCATGGACTGTGCTGCACTTTGGAAGGTGCCATTACATGCCACTCCAACTGCTGAGTCTTCAGCTTTCAGCACTGACAAATGCTCTTCTTGCACTGTTTTCTGTAGTTTCATGTAAGCTCTGTCTCACAATGCAGTGACCACGTGTCTGGAAGTGCAGTGAGTAGGCTCTTCCTCGGGCATTCCTAGCTGGCCTGTCTCTGCATGAGCCAGTTGTGAAAGTAAACCAGGCTACACATAGGTATTTAAAGGGGCCTGTGCAGGGAGAAAGGAAAAGGAGAAAGAAAATGACTCCTTCCTGAGGATGTATACATAACGTATAAAGGCAAACCTAGTATATCCTGAAGAGATTTGACTAGGTAGGACAAATCACATTCACCGGAGTATTTGCCCTCTGGAGTCCCAGCTGACAGTTTGGGTTCACATGGGAAGACCATGGTACACAAAGCTGTTATCTATGTGCACAGGTCAAGGAGTAGAATAAAAGTTTTAAAAGAACAATGGAACCCATAGCTGTCAGCAGATAATGCAGTAAGCAACATAATGGCAACCTGATGTCACGCAGGATGAGTAATATGACATGGATAACATGTACACGTGCACACGTAGCTGTGTGTATCCTATTCTTTTAACCTCTTATCTCTGCCACAGTGATTTTTGACAACTTAGTCTGCCTCAGCTGAGAAACAGATGGGAATGCTTGGCATTTATGTTATCTATGATATAAGTAACATGCTGAGTGTGTGTATGAAACATGCCAAACATCTATTCCTAGAGCAGACCACAATTTTATAACCCCACCTTTTTAAAGTCAGCTAATTAGAAGAGTTGAGGCTGTATCTTTCAAGTATGAGGGCTCTTATTACTGAAGAAAATGGTGTTCTGCTGAGGAGAAACACTGAGCTCTAGCAATTGCACCACAGTTAGGAGAAGTATACTTGGTGCTTGATAGTAAGGCTGTATTCCCTCCCCTCTTCCTCCAGCACCACTGTATGCTCTGGTGGCAAAGCAGGCAAAGGACCTTGTACTCTACAGCATCTTAGCTTACAGTGTCAAAACAGGCTTAGCCAGAACAAAAGCAGAGAGAGGCAGACACTGCATAGCACATCACTGTATGGTTCCTGGTGTTTCTTTGAAGACAGTAACCATGGCAGGGCTGAAGCAGCACCCATGCTGTCGGTACATCGCAGGAGAAACTCTTGCGGAATGGCCTGCTAGTTTCTGAGCAGAGGCAGTGAGAAAGCCACAGCACAGTTGAGTTCTAGCTCCACAGCAAAAGCCTGAGATTTCTAAAAAGCTGATGGCACATTTAAATGGGGAATGCTTTTCCTATTCGTAGCCAAGACTTTGTGGGAATCAGCAGACAATGTGTGCATCAGCAGGACTGTTCACAGAAGCCCAAGTATCCTACATCCTGTTGGCTGACAGACTGAGGCTCACACAGGGCAGCAGAGGAATTAGTTCTCTGGATACTCTCTAGAGAATTTGCAACTGAGCAAAATCAGCAAAACCAATTTTTAGGTTTATAAAGTAAAATTAACTTTATAAACCTAAAAATCTTTTTAGGTATATACTTTTAAAAGTATAATGCACAAAGAGGAATCTCAAGTCACCTAATTAACCTGCAAACATACCAGTAGTATTAGCAATAGAAACTGAACTAATTTTCATTAATTTGATGAGATCTACTTCAATTGTGCACTACTTAATTCTGTCAAAATTCCATAGAATGTACGTATGCAGACATAGAAAGCTTTCTCTCTCTACATATATACCTCAGTTTTCATTGATTTTCCACAATGTCTCAGGACTGTTTTTTTCCAGAAGCTAGTTTGATCTGCTAACAAAATAAAACTGGGGTTCAGTATAATGCAACACTCTCTAAACACATGCCTTCAATCCACTGAACTTGGTAATTTATTTTTTTTTTCTTCCAGACATTTTGGAGGCATGGCTAGTGTTTAGAAAGGCACTGCCAGAAGAAACTAAGAACTTGTTTGCTTTTATTTAATCTCTGGTCCTCAAATCTATGTTAAAGTGCTCAATAACGTTTAATGTATTCACAATCACTAAGAAAAGTAGGATATCAAAATGCAGCTCTGAATCCATGGAGTCCTCCGATGCAGAAGTCAAGTGCAAATTCCATGGGAAATACCAGTTTTGTTTTAGCTGCAATCTAACCACATCAGATACCACTCTGTGGTCACTTAAACTCTTTAGGCCTTTGCTGAAAACCTGCCTCAACAAAATATAATTTTTTTGGCATGCTGTGTTAGTGGGACCTGGTATTGTCCTATTACTCATGCTCCAAGGTTGCACCTATGAGCAACTGCTTCCCACCAGCCATTCTTGGGCAGATTTTTCCCTGGTAGATTTTTTCATTTAATATACACAAGCCTCCTTTTGAAATTCTCAGGACTGTTTTGATATTGTGTTAATTCAGAGCCAATGTTAGATCACCTGTGCCCTGCCATGGCAGAAAATGAATGCTGCTGCTGTGGCACAGCAGCATACACTACATGCTTTCAAATACTGGTGAGAGCACTTGCTACATTTTTCTTAACAGTGATGCTTCCAAATGTATGCTCCCAATGTAGTAGTGAATGTTTTAGGCACCCATCCAGTGCTGAAAGAAGGGTTGCATTCTGATCATTTTGCTAAGAGATGCATATAATTCTGTCAGTAACAGTCACCAAAATAAGCCCTCTGCTTACAGTGTCTTGTTAGCAAGGGCAGCCACACATCCATCTGCACACAGATACCACTCCAAATAACTCAAAATTTGGGTTAACTTTCAATTAAAAATGTAGATGTCGGATCTCTTTCTACCTCTGAAATGTAAGGTTAGCAATATCACTAGACCTGGGGGCAGACAAGATGTTTCTTCGATGAAGAATCTATTCTTGGCTCTGTGATAGACTTCCCATGGAGCTTGCTACAAGTCACTTCAGGTAAGATTTTCCACAGCATTTTGCCCTGGTCTACTTACTACCCTTGACTTCAGGTTGTGCAGAGGAAAACAATTCTAGATACTTAAAAAAAAAAAAATCCTCCAGCAAGTCTGACTGCAACCTTGAACTTGAAATGCTTCTCCTTCTGACTACAGAGCTTCCCTCTCTCTCCCCCTCTCCATACTTCAGTGTTTCCCCCAAAACACTGCACAGATGTGAAGATGTAGGATCTCGTCCACATCTGCTGTGAAACTAAACTAATGTTTGTAAATCATTAAGATCCTCAAATAATTATATAAATCTGAAGTATTGCTCAAGGCTTCTTTGGTTGCAGATCTATCAAAAGAGAACACAGAAATGGACAGATGCACGTTCAGGGAGATGCCTACCTTCACCAAGTTTTCCACTCTGTTCCACTTCTTTTATCTGGGTCAATCCCAGATAAAATTCCTCATTACCATGAGCTAAGCCAAGTCCTGTGCTGACACATACCCTATCATCCAGAAAGCTGAGGGCCAGGCTTGGCAATTCTGCTGGCCTGTGCTTCAGGGAAAAGAGACAATACGAAGGTCATTCATCAAATGAACTGAGTCATTCTCCACTTACTCCTGGAAGCACTGTGACCAACAGTAAATGCTTGTTACAAACTCCTTTTCCAAAGGATTAACTTTCACTGCAGGTGGGTGAGGTATCTAGGTTTATATCATACTCAATTTTAAGATGGATCTCCTTCCTCAAAGGAAACTAAGCAAACGCCCAGCTCTTGTCTTTATTTCTAAAGCTTCAGTGGTTTTGTTAGATACATGCATGAATACGGAAAAAAATTATTTAGCATAAAAAAATGAAAAGTACTGGGCTTGATAGCCCTAGAGTGGACTCTGCTGTCAAGGAAAGAAGCTGTTCTGATGGGTGGAAGTGAGAGTCCTGCATAGTACTGAGACACCATGAGAAAAGGCACTGCACAAACACAGGAGAATTACAAACCCTCATTGTGCAGGAGCGAGGGATAAATGCACACCTTGGTTTGTTCCAGCTATCTTTCCTCCTGAGATATGCCCTATTACATGGAAGGACACATTCTTTGATGTACCCATCACAGGTGGGACCTTATGCTAACATAAAATGGGAAGGTCAGCAAAGGTTAGCATAACTTCTGAAGCTCTTGATCTCCTCATCAGGGTGCTGACAGCCAGCAGCTACAACACATTCACATACCTACTATGGTAACTCATGCAGTGCCTCATGGAAGGGAGGGCGGAGCACAAATCTTGGCATACTTTTGCAATCCTACTTGGTGATCGCTTCTGTTTTGCTTCAGGGGAAAGGGTGGGAGTGAGAAGCAACCCACTGACTTTGCAGCCACACAGCATCAGGGGATGCAGTGCAGGAAGGGCCAGTGCAGTTGTAAGCAGTTACTAATGGCTGCAGATCTGCATGCCCAAGCAGCTTATCAAATTACACCTGGGCCTGCATCCCTCTCAGTAATCAAGGCTCTGCTGGCAGTTCCAATTACAAACTCCTTTTGTCACAGGTTAATAACTAAGCTGTAAGCACTCAGTCCATAGCAGCACACTCTAGGGGGGCGGGAAAAAAGTAGCAAATTCTTGGATCTTTTTTTTTTCCTTAAAGCGTGTATTATTTCCATGATTTTTTTTGGAAGAATAGGAATTGCAAACAACAACAGAAACAACAAAAAATGCAGCAACAAGCACAGAAGCTCTCTGGGCTTGTAAAATAGTAATTTGATCTGCTTTTTGAAAGATATTTCAGTAATTTTTAATAAAAATATTATTCATCATTCACAAACTGTTCACCCTGCATTTCAGTGTTATTACCTGCTTTCCTAGTATCATGATGATCCAACAGTAATATCAGACTACAAGCATAAGGGCTAAAGGACTATATTTTGTAGTTTTTAAGCGTGTAGCTTTGAAAAGTGTCTAGATTTTTATTAAGCATTTTGACTGAGTTTCAAATACCAAGAAAGTATGTGCCTGCTTTTGCCTCTTGGTCTCCCTCTCACTTCCTGCCTGTTTTGTACCTTCACTCATGTTTCTCCTAGTAGGGAGAAGTCAGAAGTTGTGCACCTGCACATGCAAGAGTTCAAGATTATTTCGGGAATCTGCTATCCAAACAGCAGTCTAGGATCACTGCTTTGCCATCCTGATAGATTGAGTAAGCGTGGAAGGTGAGATACAAGTGCATTTCTGCAACCATACAGGCACGTACGCACACACACATGCACTTATCTGCAGTAAGGTTGAGGACTAAAGTATTTAAAGGATCAACCTAATAAGCTTTGGTGATTCTCTAAGTCATGGTGTCTCTAGAACATTTTATCTTTGTGCTCCCAGGAAAGACCCATAGCAATTACAGAGAGAGATTTGTATAGGAACTAGTGAACACAGACTTGCAGTTGTGGCAAATCTTAATACTTGCCTAAAAAATATTAAATAGAAATATACCATCATTGCCATTTTGTATATGGACTCAATAATAGCAGTGGCAGCTAATTAGTTCCTGTCACCAGAGGGCATCGGAGGACAAGCTGATTTTTTAGACAGCATAGGCTCTATCCCTTTAGTTAAACAAGTGAATATTAATGAAGTCAATGGACCTGAAACTTCTCTCCTGTCAGAGTAATGCTGATATGAAACCAGTAACTTTGGCACAAGCAAGCAGGGAATGGGGCCCTGGGTTTGTCCCATACAGCTGTAAGCTAAGGAGTGTCTTCTTGCTCATTCCTCTACATGTGTGCATGCATCTAGGGACAAGCTTCAGCACAAATGAATAATGTGACCATATGGTGCTTCAGAGATTGCCATGTGACATGTTAAGACCAAGTCATAAATATGCTGGGATGATTCTTGAGCAACTATTCATCAACAAAGAAATTACAGTATTTGACAATCAGCATCTTGGATTCCCCAAGTGCATTACAACAGGTTATTTCAAAAGAGAGTGGAAGAAAGCAAGGTTAAAATGGAGCATTTAGTGACCTTCTTCCTAGAAAGAAGTGAAGAAGGGCCTCAAGAATTATCAATCCATGGGTGCCCCAATCTGGTCCAGCTGCCTTGTGGTGCACCGGCACATATATGGAGCCTGTGAGGCTTTTCTAGGCTCAGGCCAGTGCCTGCTATCTCCTGGTCTGATTCATGAAATTCATTTCTATGTTAAATACAAGCTCAGAGGTTTACAGCAGGAGATGATCTTCTTAGACAGCCTCACTTGACTGAAGGGCACCACTTCAGATTAACAAGGGAATAAAAACAATCTGAGACATGAAACAGCATAAAATGTACTTTCTTTGCTGGGAAAATGGCAAATATATTTCACTTACCAGAAAGAGATACCATCCATTAAAATCAAACAACAAAGCTTTCTATGCATTATGAACACATTGCTTTTAAATGAGAGGAAGCAGGCCAAGTCGCCCTCATCTGTTATCACTGTAAAATAGCAATGCTCATTTATAGACTATGACAGTGGCAAATTTATGCTGCATGTCAGATCCCCAAGGCTATGAGATCACTGACTTCAATTACAGAGTGAATACTGCTGTGTAACAGTGAAAGGTCTTTGAGTCTGAAGCAGAGATTCTTGTGCTTTTAGAGCAAGGTCAGCTTAATTCCCTAATAATAATATTCCAGGTTATAACAGGTAATGGTTTAATTTGGATCATACTCTTCTACCTTTTTTCTTTAGATATGTATTTTTTTTTCTATTCCAGTTGTTGCTTCACTTCATTCTTTCTATATGCTAGACAACTGCAATACTTAAACAAAGGAGGGAAGTTAATTTGATTTTTCAGGTATAGAGTATTGTCAACTATACAAAATGCAAATAATCAATCTACCTTTTCAGTATATCACATATGCAAATGGTAGCAAGCATACACCGGCAAAAATGATGACTCACTCATTTCTCTTTGAGGTGGTCTCCGAAAAATCAGTACTAGAAGTTGACACACTGAGATTATTTTGATCAGAGGAAGGAAAGGCATCTACCCTAAAGCCCTTACAGGGAAGTTGTCCAAGTTGTCCCTGAAGTTTAAAATACAGGAGATCTAATCTGAATTCATAGCTTCTATCTACACAGAGACCTGCATCAAAACAAAGTGTATCTCATGCTCTGTCCTGCTTAAGTTGCCTTATTCTTCTCAAAGCTTATAATTTGTAAAGACACATTTTCTCTTGAGCATTATAGCCTTAAATTTTATCATACTGACAGCAGAACAGACCCAAAAAAACTGCATGGATTAAACAAAGATGTGTACTTGCTGGGAGACCTCTTTTTTTGTACTGATCTAAACACTTTCACTAGTGTTTTCAGCAGGAAAATTTTCAAGAAAGGGTAAATTTATTTCTTTTGAAACTTAATTTTTGCATTTTAAGCCAATCTAAAAATAAATTTTGTTCCAACTAAAATCAGGGCTTTAATTTCAAAATAGAAAAACATTTGGGATATTAACCTTTTTCCCCCTCTTAAAAATTAATTTCTTTCAGGTCCTCTCTGGGGAAAAGTGGGGTTGAAAGTGAGTGACAGGTAAGAACAGAACCAAAATCTGAAAATAATACTAAGTCAGTAAATTCCAAAAGTGAAATTTTGATTAATAAGGAAAATAATGCACATAGAGACATATTTCTAAAATTACCTAAAATGCCTTTTTTGTTTAAGTATCATAGATCATGAATAATACTGAAACAATATTAGAGTACATTCCAGTATTCTTTGCCCAGAGTCATGTTATGCTTATTGTGGGCTGTGGGTATTTTATACGCGAACACTGCTTCTATAATCACATCCACACATGGTAACATGCATATAGCTCTAACCACTAGGGAAAATACGGGAAATTTATATGGTGATGCACTTGAAAGTTAAGATAGTGGAAATGTTACTTTTCTCAGCTGCAACTCCTGATTCTGGCACGTATACATTTCCCTATTATTTTACTTGTTGCTCTATTTCTCCAGACATTTTTCTTCTGGATTAACAGACCAAGGCTTCCCAAAGGAACCGTACTGGTCAGAGAAAATTGACTAAAGCTTGCCTCTTGGTCCTCCTCTGGGGTAATGCTACCTACTTCCCTGAACTTCTTGATGCATAGGAAACACATCTGTCCTAACTCCTGTGTGCAGATGCTTTTCCTTGGCTTCACTTCAGCAAGAAACCCACAACCTCTCATCTCCTCTTGGCTCCCTTCTCATTTGGGGATGCAGGCGAGGGAACAGAACAGCCTTGGATAGCAGACATTGCAATTCCAACATATTTCTTGCAAGTAGCAAGGAAAACCT
The DNA here is from genome assembly GCF_028389875.1 of Rhea pennata. Taxonomy (NCBI): domain Eukaryota; kingdom Metazoa; phylum Chordata; class Aves; order Rheiformes; family Rheidae; genus Rhea; species Rhea pennata. The sequence goes on along the minus strand of NC_084666.1, from coordinate 52,034,418 downwards.
CTACACACTTCCCCTATCTCCACAGGGGCTTCAATAACTTGGAAGCAGTAAACTGAAGTACAGTTTTGAAGTAGACTTGACTAATTGAGATATTACTGGTCAGAAATAGTGGCTAATGCATGATGTGCTTGTGTGTAGCTCCCACTAGCGCCCACGGGAAATAGTTTCTCTGATGGGTGGGAGAGCTGGGACTGCAGCAGCAGAACACTATCCAACAGGTCAGGTGCTAGGGGCTACACAGCCGGCTGGGTTTTGTGACAAATTTTGACAACAGCAACTAAATTTGGAATTAATAGCGACTTTCAGTTCTTTCTCACTTGGTCCTTTCTATAACACAGACTGACAGTAAAGTGTCAGTCTGAGGCTGTGGTGGTTTGTGTCCTGCAAAAGGACTGTGTAAGGCACCTACAAAGAGTGAGCAAAGGAAAGCAAGGACAGGAGCAGTTAGTATGTGCTACTGATTACCCAAAGTACAAAGCAAAGGAAAATCAAGCCTCTGAAATCCAAGAAAGTACAGTATGGAATACTGCTAGTGATAGGCAGAAAAGGGACATGTTATATTTGGTATCTATACAACAGGTAATGCGCAGCTTCCCAAGAATATCCCCTCCCTCCTCATGAAAAGGACTAATGGATTTTATGAGCCAAAGGGGCTTTTTCTGTCAGGAGGTGAGAGCGTGCTGTGGAATGGAAGAAAATATGGTTGTCATACACAGCAGGGAGAAGCACTACACACTCATGTCAGAGGGCCAGGATCTCAATGGAAGATATTTATAGCTCTGCCTCTGAAGAAGATAAAAGTCGTTCTGATGCTCAGAAAGAGAACAAAAAATGTTACCTAAAAATAAGCGCCCCAAGTCAGCGCTACCTATTTCTATGTTCCCTGTTTCAGAGCTGGTTAAATGAACTACATAAAGGGACATTAGGGTTGTTCAGAGAGTAATAAGGCCATTTTGGAGTCAGAATGGGTTTCATTTTCCATTCTGCTAATTTATCAGCCGAGTTTATCTGTATCCTGCAATATCATCTCTCATTGCCTTGGGGAATTAAATTCAGTCAGCACAGGGATGTTAGCTGACCCAGATGGTGATTAGAGCAAGGTGATCAAGGATGAAAGTACACAACAATTGCACTCCCACAGTACTTGGTTTAACTTCTGCCAACTTCTGAGCTTTACTAGGTTATGCTGTCAGCTGACACACTTTACTGCTAGCTCCTGTCCCTCCTGCCTTCCCAATTTGCATCTGATTCAAAATGTAGCCCCAACTGTATTAACAAAGTTTGTGGGTGTTGCACAGAGGTGTGGGGAAGGGACAAGCAGCCACAAATGAGGAGCCAGTTTGTCAGACTGCAGTCTGAGAGTCTAGCCCTTCAGTACTGCCTTGCATTAAATAATGACAGCTCTGCCTTCAGCAGGACTACAAACAAATAATACAGTGGTTCTCAATCTTTAAACTAGTGAAATCTGACCTGAAAAAGGAGTAAGAAATACAGCTTTTCAACCTTCCTTCCTTCTTGGAAACAATTGATGATTGGTGACAAAACTGAAATGAAGTGACTTTGCTATCACTAAATTAGTGATACTCAAAAGCAGAGCTGAGCGAGAAAATATTTACAACCCCATCTTTTTAAAAAGTAAACAAACAAAAAAGCCTCTGCTCCACAACAGAGATGACTTTAATGCTCCTTCACAGTTTGGATCCCTATGAGGTGGGTGTTTCTGCTCCAGGTGAGTTCCTGTGTTGCTTGCTGCACTGGGTTCTGCATGATATTCAGTGGCAGAACAAATAGGGCTATCTAGTCTGCCAGCCGGTTACATGCAAGCAGCCTTACTATAGATATTTGATTAAAATAAAGGAGGGGTTTCTATTCAGGAAATTAGAACAGTTCCTCTAGCTCAGATTGCTGAGGGCACACACCAGTAATTCTGGTATATCCCAGCAGGGGGCAATGGCAGACATACATGTGATGTGTGACAGTACAGCACCGTTACAATACAAAATAAAGTTCCCTCCTACCTGTCAGTTCTTTTCACAAACTAGGAAGTCAGTCAGTACTAAGAAATGGAATAAAACCTATCCAGAGCTGAATCAATGCTTAGTAGAGGCTCCAGCAGCACATAACTAGCCAACAGCACAAACAAAGCATTCCAGATCTACCCTAAGTAGCAGAATTTTGTTAAAGTAAGGAAAGGCCGAGGGAAATACCTCAGCAGAATGTTCAGAATAAGATCAGAGAACACATGTAGTCTGCCTTCCTCGCTGACATCTTTTAGCAAAAAAAAGTCAGGTGAAGTAGTATTTTTTCTCTGGCACATCTGCAAATGCAAACCAGACTTAGTTAGAAATGCTTACTGTGGAAGATGAAAGGGTCAACAAAAAGCATGGCTCAGACATCAGCGACAGATCTTGGTTACTTTATCTCTGTTCATGAAAATGTTTTCACCTTATAATCTTGATGTTAGCATTAATGTCCTTTTGAATGGGACAGAAAATGGTTCAGAGCAGAATTTGTTAAATATATGTGTATCTAAAAATGAGAGCCACAATTTGAAGCACTTAAGCCTGACTTTCCTACTGGGTTTTTGCACTTCTGAAGATAAAGCCTTGAATATTGCAATTTGGGGCTGAAAAATAGACATGTCTAACACTAGAAACCACTCTAGAATACATGGACAAGATTATATGCCATGTGCACCAAAATGCAGTGACCATTCATTAATTGTGCAAGTATGCCACAAAAGTATGTTAGAAAGTCTATTTTAAACAAAGAAGGATGTAAAGAAATGTTTACAAATCCTTTCATGGCAATAACCATAAATAATAAGTAAATGGTAACAAGAGCAACTGCTGCTGTAACATTGCTTTCATTTGTTGTGCTTGCATCAGCAGGTAGTGCAAGGCGAAATGACTATCAAAGGAGAGAGAAATATGTTGCTAAGCAACACAACAGTGGATGGGAGATCCACTCTCCTGTCATGGAACAGACAATGCTTCATGGGTCTCTGGATTTCAAAATATAATTGCTCTAAATGCAAAAAAGAGGCTGGAAAAGTTAGCATCTATCAAGGGAGAATGAGTAGCAGTAGACATGGGTGGAGTGAGTGAACAGGAGAGAAAGGACAAGAGAAGAGCCTTTAACTGATGAGGAGGGGCTGCAAAGAAACAGAAGAAATGGTAAATATAATAAATACAGAAATAAATGGTAAATAAATACAGAAAAGAGATGAACTGATACACAGAAATGAGCAAGAACTGAACAGACAGTCACAGAATATACTAGGAACATCACTGGTTCTAGAAAATTAGGATTGAAAGCTCCCTTAAATGTGAAAGGGTTGGATCCGACTTGCATCTGCACTGGTTGGCTAGAGAGCTGAAGGAATATGACAGAAGGAAGATATTCTCTACCCTTTTTTCTTTTCAAAATCTGCACAAGCAAATACGGTACTAACAATGCCAGCTTCTTAAGTTATTTTTCTAGCAAGAGCTGGTATCACAGCCACTGCATGTCCTCAGACCTGCCACGTGAGAGTGCAGCGAATGAAAGGAAGGTAAGAGTCTGGAATGGAAAGCACAAGGTCTGCTGCAGTTGGCAGCTACCTACCTCCAGCTCCTGTCCCTCCATTAACCTCCTGTGTTAGCACGGTCAAATCACACAGGACTTTCAAGCAAATCTCAGGGAATCAGGCATCCCACCTGACAGAAATTCAGAAGGCGCTGAATGCATAACTACAGCAGACACATTGAAAAATTGTCTATTTTTCAATTATGACAATGATTGAATCTACCACTAAGTAGATCTACCACTACCACTATCTAACTACTAAATTATCATAAAGAAGGTAGATGTAGGTAATAAGTAATGGTACACAATTATGAATATCTAACACAAGCTGCATTGAAGAGCTGACTGGGTTCATGGGCCTGACCAACCACCTACATGAATAGGCTAAGAGCTCCATTATCTCTTGCAGGCACTGGACAAAGCTGAACGTGAGCACAATCCATCTCCTGAGTATAGCTGATTTCCATAAATATGAAATAAAACTTGCTTTTGTAAGTACAGATAAGAAGAATCCTTAGACCTCAGATGGTTCACTAATTAATGCAGCTCCTTCTCCAAGGTTAGCAAGTTTTTTTAAAAAAAAAGAACAAAAAAAGAAAAAAAACAACAAGTGCTACTTTTTCAAAAGTCTATTAGGTTTTGCAAAGGGAGAGGAGTCATACAAGTAACGCATGCCTTCAAATCTCTTGCTGTATCTCCTTTAATCCCCTGCATTCTACATATCAGAGCAGTCACACTGGACTGGGGATCTGATTGCAACTGGTCAACAGCAATAGGAAAGTCTTTAAACCTCCTTTTGATCCAGACATAATTCATACAGGGTCTGCATCTCGCAGACTAGCCTTCAATTCTCCCAAGACTACTTGCTGCAAACTGGAGATACCATACACAAAGACAGCTGGACTGTACAACACAGGCAGTATTCTAACTCCTGGAAACAACACTGGCTCTCAGCTCCTGTAACTTATTAATAAATTATTATTATTCATTGTCAAAATGCTGCCAATTTGTATTTTACAGGCAGTTGGACAAAATGATCATAATGGTCCACGGCTGCTTTAGCCTGTGAATGAGTCAACAAATGTAAGCCATGCTGATTTCCATACAGGGAAGAATTTGGGAGAGCTGGTTTTAATCTTCTGGCATAATCATATGCACTGACAAAAAAAAAAAAAAAAAAAAAAAAAGTGAATTTGTGTAATGCTCTCCTCAAAGATTATAGGAATGCAAGGCCCACAACAACCAGTCTGCAGGCTGCTACATTTTGCAGCATTCATTAAGTTTCTCACAAATAAATCACAGGAAAGAAGGGAAAATAGCTTTGTCTACTACATTTCCTCCTCCTCTGACAAATGGGAGAGGCAGGGTTTGCAGAATTCCCTTCTTGTGTTACATGTATCTCCAGAAAACAGGTATAGCCTGTTCCAGAAATATTTAGGTTAGAAGGAGGTCTGAGACATGGGAAGTGAGAATATTTAGCTTCTACCCAGTTGTATGCCCCAGGTATTCTCTGATAACCATTCACACGCAGCTTTTATAGTGCCATGCAGACGTACTAATACACCGTTTTCCAGAAAAGGTTCTGATAATTTGTCCCAAACCGTTGCACTTCTGAGTTTCCTCAGGGCTGAGACCAGCTGAATATACAACAAAAAAAACCCACTCCCATCCTGTAATGACATGAAGGTACTTCTTATCATGATCTAGGTTTCTCTTTTTGCTGCTACTCTGAAAGCATGGTACAATTACAATGGAGTATAACATAAGACTGGCATAGCTTATACTTTATACACATACATAATAATCTCTATCCCAACCCATTATTACATCCCAGATATGCTCTTGCAGGACCCAAAATAACAAAATCCATAGATATCCAAGGGCCATAAAGAAAGCAGAGAAGCCTGTGGGCAAGCAGGCATGTGGGAATTTATGTGCATACAGTAACTCACATTAACACTGATGAGAGGTAAAGCACATCTTTTGAACACCCACATGCATACACTATGAACCAAATTCTTTTCTGACTTATATTCAGTATTGACGTACATGACATAAGGCTGCAAAAGGTTTAGATTGAGGAAGAATCTGAAGCTTCGATTAGTAAATTATTTAATCATTTTAAATCTGCTCTATTACCACCACCAAAAACAGTCTGACCTCATTCCACCAATGTCCAGAGAATGAAATGGAAATTGAGAATATAGTTTATTTTTCAATAACATTTCCACAAAACAGAGGACACTGAACAACCAGATGTTAAAATGAACTGGACAAAATGGATTGTTCACCCTTTCCCCAAAGCCCCACTCAAAGTATATATGCAGCAACAGCAGACAAGGTTATTAGACAAGGGTATTAGCTGGTATTTAGGAGGTAGCAGTAGGAACATTCAACAGGACAAAGGTTTTACTCTTCCTGCTTCATCTGTTTCATAATTCTGAGAAATTTAAAGCCTGGGTATGGCCCAGTGCCACATATGCCAACATTCTTTGTAATATATGGTTGAAAAGCAGAGTAAATTCATAAACTGCAGAGCTCACTCCTGGTACTGCTGTAGCTAAACTACTTTTGACACATGAGCTACCCTCATACTTCGTAGAAGTGTTGATTTATTCTATAAAAGTTTCCAGTGAAATGTATTAGAGTCCAAGTATGTTTTCCCTTCCAGCCAGAAGAGTCTCTCTGTTCTTCAGAGCTGGTCTTCTAGAAAGTGTTTAAAAATAAGAGACATTGCACTGCCATCACTCCAGCATAGACTGAATACTGCCATTTGCACAATTCTTTTCAGGTCTTCCAGAGACCAAATTGAGCAGCTTTGACAGTGTAACTCCATTAAATGAGCTTATTTGAACAGTCTAGTTCATGCTTCAAATCTTTTGGTCTCACTACCCTAACCATCTGCTCCCTGATGACAACAGTCCTGCTCCCTCTTGGAATCTATCTTCACTGCAGGATCACCAGGACCTTCTCTACAGAGGATGGATGAGCCAGCCTATTTGGGGAAGGTCTGCCAGCGAAGCACAGGCCAGCAAGCGGCAGGACCACTAGTCTGCCTTAAAATCAGCAGCTATTGGGACTTCCAGTGCTGACACAGATGTGCTGTGTGAAACCAGCGAATCTCTCCCTCAATCAATGCCTCCATTTCCACTGCTGTTAATTTTGTTAGAGGAACTTATTTTCCCTGTAGAGCATGAGTACAAATTATGGTACAGGAATAAAATACCACTGTTTCCAAATAGGAAAGACCTAAGTTTTACACATGTGACACCATATGCATCTTTGACTCCATATTACATTTCACTGTTCAGAGCCTCTCTTGCTATTTGGCTTTGGACAGCTAGAGAAAGCACACGCATTTACAACAGCAAAGATAAGGAAAGGACATAAAATATATGCAAGGGGAAGAAATGCAATATCAAACTATATTCATCATGAACAAGCTGAGAAATTAGGCACGAACAAGCTGCCAAATGTTCTGACATAACTGATGAAATCTCTTAGTTGATTCTGACATCTACTTATATACCAGAGCTTATATAACTATACCATAAAAGCCCTAGGCATCTGAGGTACTACTGTACTTGCACAGTCAGAAATAAATTCAACCTAGGAGTCTCATTTTGTAGATGATCTGATTTTCTATTCCTGGGTTAGACATAGAAGAATGGTAACTCTAGATCAAGTTGCATGTGAATTATATACGACCAAAGGCAATATAAATCTATAGGCAACTACAAACTCTCCAATGTCAATGGGAAGCAAGCACAGTCTTAAGTGAACTCTAGCTCAGACATATGGCCACCTAATTTTCATTCATTCTGTGGATTTAACCTCATTCCCCAGATGCTATTCCTGCCTACTCAAAGTCAAAATTTCTTGGATTTTGCATGTCCATCGCCATTTTGAACTTAGCATACTTTGAATGAAGTCAGAAAAAAAAAATCCAACTTTAACATCAGCTGAAGACCTCAAAGTGTTTAGCTCCTGTGGTTTTAACTTTTCAGAATGATCTTTCAAACTCTTCAATTAGCATCTCTGTGCCAATTTTTTCTTACTTCCCTGTATCAGCAGAGTGACGATGCTATGAACACTCCTGAGCCAGCCTGTGGAAGCATACAGCTTGTATAAACATACAAACATAGAGACTATGGAACCCATACTATAACAATTACGATAATTAAGGTGCTTAAATCAATAATTAAATAGTTACTAGGCATAAACACACAACTACTGTTATGAAAGTGCATCTATTGTCTCATTCTTTATAAAGAACAATATAAAGAATTAACACCTAAGAACTTACATTTTAAAATTCAGCAAGATTAAACAACTGATTTAAAATATATTTTATCTTAGCCTTCAAAACACACATTTGACTGAACTCAGTGAAACCCATTTGAACATCAGTTGGAGACAAAGTGGATAGATAATCCTGAAATCATACCAAACATTACACTGGTTTTGTTCCGGTGATCTTAGGGGATCGTAAGGGCTAACAACAATAAACTTGCTATTAGTTAAGGCTAGCTGATGAAAAAAAATGTTTCCTGAGATAATCTCTCCTAATTCTTCACCTAGGCATGAGCTATAGAAAACAGACTCTAGACAGTAAAATCAAGGGAGATTTTTCTTTCTTTCTTGAACTATCCTGAATAATTCTTTTCTGTGTACTGACTAGCTATAAGCGGCTGTCATGCCATCTACACGAGACTATGTTGTACAGATTTGGCAAAACCCCTGAACGAAGTGTAAGGACAGTAAAAAGCTCTACTTCCCCCTCTCATCTCCTGCACCTGCTGCTTTGCAGTGGCATTACTAGTGATGGATGCAAACCTTACTGTGCTGGACACTGTACAAACACAGAACAAACACAGAACAAAGTCTTTGCCCCTAAAGAGATTAGAGCTGAAATCTAAGACATAAAAGAACATCTGAATCCAAAGAGGCACGAAGGCTGTTTTTGTTCTTCCTATGCTTTCACACAGGCAAGAGGCAAGCACGGCTGGCTGGCTGGCTGTTTTAACCTTTTCAAGAACTAAAAATGGTCATAATTTTGTGCTCCAGTTTTAAAAAGTTGTTTTTTTCCCAAGGCTGATCTTTGTTACAGTCCCAAAATGCTGTGTAATTCCCTGACCTGTTGTTCTTCCTTATTGCTCAATCTTTCTCTCTGCTGTACACACATCCTGCTTGCAAGCGGAAGCTGCTGGGAACATGGCTGGCGATTTAGTTTTGCTTGCTGCCGTATCTCTTCTTTCTGCCTTCCAGCAATGTAAGATCTGTGGGATTGTGTGGCTGGGGCTTGGGGAGGTTTCCACTGATTTTTGAAGTACTGGAATTCTGTTATGCTAAACTAGCTGTTACGTAACTTTAATTTCTGAGAACTCCTAAGGTTTTTCTCACTGGAACATTATTTACCCTCTCTGTAGTCTGAAAGAGTGTTGGCACAGTGGGACAAATTACGCTTCCCTGTGGGACAAACTAATTTGTTTTCAATTTCTATTTTGTATACTGACTTTTTAGAACCATCCTATTGTGAGAGCTTGTAACTAGCTGTAAAGCTACCCACAAGCCATGTTCTGTCTTGGTTTTGATTCTTATTTAGGCACCTGAATATTAGGCAATTGAAAACATCAAGTGAGAGTAAATTCGTCAAATAAGAAAAAATACATGAATGCTGGACTGAAAGTGCTGTAAAAACTATTGCCCTGAACAGACTGCATAGGATTAAGTATTTGAAAGGAAAAAAAAGAAAACCCATAGAGCAGGCAGCAATAATATGAACACATTCCATATTACATGGAATGATATTATCATTAGATTTCCTTGAGATTCTAAATGGATTTATTTTATTCCCTACAGATACGTTGCTGAGAATCAAAAATATTTTCCCCATTTTATCAGGCTAGATGACTAGGAAAAGGAGCGGTCAAGTTCACAACACTCTTCTGTGTAACAGTCTAAATGTGTTGTAGTGTTTTTAATGCTTACCATTATTTTCTTTGAGATATGTTGATTCTTATAGTTGTGTTTACATCCGAAAATAGGATAAATCTTGAAGGCAATTTTTCTAAGTTCACATGAGATTAAGAGTGAGTTCAAGCTAATTGCTTTGCCTTTATTTCAAATACCCGCAGCACTGCCAGCTTACTTAATGTGGTGTGATTGTTTGTTCTTAAAACCCCAGCTGCTGAAATAATGTTGCTACCAGGTGGAAGAAAAGCTTGAGAATGTGACCCCCCCCAAATTAAAGAAAAAAAAAAAAGCCTAACACAAAAAGCAAATAAGTGCCTAAATTTTTTTTTCTAAATTGTATGTCTTTGGAGGGATGGAGTATGTAACTGGAATATCTGGGGTTACCTGTATCCTGCTCTCTTTTTAATATCCGCAGACCAGCTACAATGTGCCTGTGCAATCTTCCCAGAACATCTGGTGGCAATATTTACCACCATCAACTTCTGTGAAAGTCCAGCTAGCCTGTCTTGATTTTAACAGACTGAAAGTGTTAAGAGTTGGGGTTTTTTTCTAAACTCTAGAAAGAGATCTAGAAAGCAACAGTGTGAAAATTCAAGGAACTGCACAGATACTGACACTGCAAAGGGAGAGAGGATATGAGATGTCCTTCCTTCTGTTGGTTCATCCATATTAACTGATCTTAGTTAAAATTACAGAAGAGAGAAGATAGACTAGGTTTTAAACTTACACTGGCAGTCTGACAGGAAGCCCAAAGAGAAACCTTGGTAAGAATTTGATCTGCTAATCCGATTTAAATCATCACAGCTTGTTGTACTTTCAGCTCCCTTTCTAGCTTGGGTAAATCAACCTATATGAACCAATGTGAGTTCAAAACACCTTTTTCACTGAATGATGCAAAACTGGTACTATAAGCAAGAGTTATAATCAGTTCAGGTAAGGGAGCATGACTGATTGCTGTGAGCAAAATACACACAACATACAAAGCACTTACAGTGCTGCATTTACTCCTGCTTTTTCTGCTAAACCTCCAGTCCTGAGGTAGGAAGGCACTAATAGGTGATACGACATCCCTGAAGCAGTCTGGAAAGCCAGGTTTCACTTAAAAATCAGAGGTACAGAAAGACAAGATTTAGTGTCTCAGAACCATGAGTTATTCAAAGAACCAGGCCAGTTAAAGATTATGCTGTGCAAGAAATGTTCTAGGGTAGAAAGAGCAAAAACAATGCAGGAAGTGGTTTCCAGTCATGAATCCAGTTTTAAGCAGCTAAGACTTGCTTGAGAGATGTTCTGTAGACTTATGGGAAACAGGGAAATCCAGTAAATGAACAGTATAAATCCCCAGTCAGTGAGATAAGACAAAATTCAGTAGAGAGGACACCAGTACTTCTACATTTTGAAGCATCTCTCTGAACTTTTACCTTTTTAAATCACTCTTAATAATTCCTAGATCCAAGCAAGAAATTATTAAAAAGCATTTGATTTTAAAAGGCTGTTAGGTATAGTCATGCAAATTAACATGCAAACATGCACTATCATACATTTTGATACAAATATCACCTTCTCTATATGCTTTTTAACACAGTGTTTGAGAGTAATGTTACTTGAAAGTCTGCTTTGTCCTGCATTTTCAAAGTAAAGGTATTAAGTCAGTAACCATAAATACCACCTGAAAATGAAAGAAAAAAAAAAAAAAAAAAAAAAAAAAAAGGCAAACAAGGGCAAGTCAAGTATACTTCACAGCTAGCTAAGTCATGTAAGTTAGCCTGCAACAACTGAACAACTTGATACAGAGCAGGGCTGGATAAAGAAAAGGCTATGAAAATCCTTACATACTCCTGCTGCAACGCTTTCTAGAGTCCTCACTACAGTACCTCCAGTGGGTGGGGCAGAAGAGCTCTCCCACTCCTATACTATTTACTTTAGTCCATTAAACCATAATCACAAAACTTAAATTTGGACTGTTATCACTGCTTTTTATTCACCACAAAGGAACTAGAAGTCAAGACCTATGCGGTTAACAGAAAATACAGTAATTATCCCTCTACTCACCTCTTTGCAAGCCCCTGGTTGGCACCTGTCCGGCACACTAGGCTCACCTTTTCTTTTAAGGTGACAGACATGACTCTAGTTCTCCCATTACACAGTGGCCTGGCTTGGTTTTTAGTAGCATGTAAAAGCCCACTCATCCCCAATTCAAGCAAAGTTCTTACTGATCACAGTGGAAAGCTACTGAAGAGGTGGATTTTACAATAATGGCCTTACTATCAGCATAGCTTCTTTATAGATCTGTTTCTGCATACAGCAGATTGTCCCACTTGCACATCTCCATCTCTCAAACTAGAACCTTGCCAACCTGGCAGTACCAAGGGCAAAATGCATTACAGCTGAGACCGGGGCTATACCATGGCCTTAAGGATTTGCCTTGGTTAGTTGTACTGAGCAAACTGAAACACAATCTGGCCCATACAATGTCCTTATCTTCTTACTCCCCCGAGAAAGATTATTTTGCCCAGCATCCATTCAAGGCTCTTTCAGCTAGTTCAGATGTGATGAGCTGCCTCAACTTCCCTTAGTTCCTCAGTAGAAGAATCCCTGGTCCCAGACAGGTGGGAAGAATCATACAGCTCCACGCACCAGAAAAGCAAATACACATTGCTAGCTGGAAATGCTATTGCCATGAAATGCTAAGGCTTGCCTAGCACTTTTGACTGATAAGCCAGGCAGGATTTGCCAGCATGTACAACTTGTCACCAATAAAAGTAATTACGTGGGTGGCAAAGGTCAAAAAGCAACTGTTCAGTTACACTTCCCAGGAAAATATTTCTCAAAAAAGCATTCTTGTGCTTCCATGAGTTTCAGTCTCTAAAGCAAGGTCCCTAAACCCTCCCCACTGCCATTCTTCCCCTCTGAAAATGCTTTAAGGTGTCAAATAATGGCTGCATCACCAAAAATAACAAGAGATGTGTGGGTGGGAGTGGAGGAGGCCCTGCTGGATGCAAATACAATGAAAGGTCTCATAAACCTGTCTTATAGTGAGATATCTGAGATGCTCTGGCTGGTCTCTGGAGGAAAAGGTTAAGAGGTCACCTGCAGCACATAATTACCTATACAGAGAGAAGACAGATGGGAAAATGCCTTTTTGGGAAAAGGGCTTTGACCACAAGGCTGAGGCATGAAAGCTGCACAGGGCAGCACCACTAATATCTCTAGCTGTGTTTTAATGCCACTGCTCTCTGAAGGGAGGACAGCAACTAGGCTCTGAGCTTGCCCATCAGACTAATCTTTTCAGTGAGCTCAAACAGGTGCCTAGTTTCTGGATCTGGACAAAGTTCAGGTAAAAAGGTAGATAGTGAGCTTCTCACACAGCGTGGTTGTGACATGCCCAGAAAAAGAACTCCAGATATCCAGAGAGTTTTAAAGTCAAACAGGGAGATGCCCAGTAGATCCGCTGCCTACTGAAAATTGCTATCCAAAGATTAAGCAACTTTCTAGCCTTTTGTCCTTGTGAGCCTCTGCTCAACTTTTAAAGGCAGACTTCTGCAATGAGAATACCAGTAAAAATGAGACACATATACATATCAGAAGAGATCCTAGGAAAAAAGGTCAGAGGGCATAGGTGTAAATAGGCACACTCTCTCTCTCTCTTGTTTTTTTTTTTTTTTTTTTTTTTTTTTTGCAGTTGATATTTAGTCACTTTTCAGTAGGCAACCTCAGTTGTTCACAGCACTGCACCAGATCTTAAAAATGCTTTGCAAGACAGGTTAAGTATTATCAGCCCCAGTCAGTGGAAGTGGAAACAGCCTGGGCTCTCCAACAGATCAGCTCTCCAGCAGGTGGGGTGGAGAGCAGGGAACAGACTATGGACTCTCCAGTTGCAGCTCTGTTCTCCTTCCAATATACAGAATTTTGACAGTTCAAGATGCAAAACAGATGGAAAAGCATGCAGTATAAGACATTGCTAAACACATTTTAAAAGGTGCTACCAAATTTTTGCTTCCAGAGCATGTAAGACCCTATATGCCAAGTTCCACAGTTCTTAATACCACTAAAATAAAATGATCGTACACTATTTAAACAAGTAACGTGGGTGACCTCCATCAGGGTAGTTTGGTTATTGTGATACTACTAACATAGCACACTATTGTAGTGTAACTAGACTGCTCCTAGGCTGCGCAGTTCTACAATTTAGACAAAGCAGAAGGATATTTAAGCTATAGCTTGTTTCAGCAAATGCTAAGAGAATGCATATATTCCTGAAACATTAATTTTTCTCCTTCTTCATAAGTCAGTCATGTTTGAGGTTAAGACTTGAATTTTTGAAGTGGAAAATCTAATACTGTTCTCCTTCTACCATACGAAATGCAAAGAACAATCATTTTGATTTAAAAATGATTGACATTGTAAATGACTGATGTATGTTAAGGACTCAGAGTTGCTGATTTTTTTTTTAATTTTATTTATTTAAAGAAACACTGTATAATACACAAGCCTTTATTTTTGCTTACAGGCCATTTTGCTTGGCTGGTGGGAAAATCAAGAATGAAGCACAAGATCATGCCCCCAGCTGTCACTGGAGCTCCAGAATTTGACAGAACATTTCGTGCACAGTAAGTTCTGAAATTCCTACAATGGTGGCAAAGAATAACATCTCTATTCACCTAATTCATGTGGCACTAAAGAATTCCAAGGTAAAATGAGCTTTAAAAAACTTTATTTATCTTCTGCTCTATGTTATGACACTACATTTCAACTACTGGTGAACTCTCATCTATGCATATCTCTATGGAATTATACTTGCCACAACTCTGCTCTTACATGAAACGGTTGTGATCCAGGGCTAATCACTACCATTTGTGGAGCCATTGACTTGATTTGAGAAAGTAATTGCACTAAGTATTGTACATGTATTTCAATGGATTCTTACATTTATGATACTTCTCAAATCTTGATTTTAGAAGGCTTATATTCATATTTGTATGTAATTTATAGATACACATTACAAAAATCTACGCATTTTCCTCTGTTGAATAACAGGCTCGATATTAAGGATTTTTAATATCTATAATTTCCCCAAACTTCCAGGATTTCTAACTTTTCTATAGTTTTTTTTTTTTTTAAGATTCAGTCCAGAAGATAAGCAAAAAACCTTATCTGAAAGAAACTACCTGTTTCTTGCATCCTTTGCTCAAGAAATGAAAAATAATGCAGTTACAGACAGATCACTTTTTAAATGGTTCAGCTATTCTTTCAATGATAACGGGATAAGTTTAGCCCATTTAAACCAGTCATTGTTCAAATTCTGATTCTTGGGCTATGCCCAACACAAAACAGTTAGACAGGAACACAGAAAACCTCGGTCTGTCCCAGTGGATAATTGTGGGATAACTTGTCTAAAAACATGGTGTGTTCCTAAAGGGCTTCAGCTAGCGATTAGCTAATGCCCTTAAGCATAAGTATTCATATTTAACACAGTATGTTTAAACAATACATCAACTGTAATCACAGTTCTATTGGATAACAAAAAATAGACAGAGAATATATTAGATAATGTATCAGACAACAGTATATATTAGATAAAGAAGGTTGCCTAAATTGTTAGAGAGAAATTCATTCTGAATGACAATCAAGAAGAGATAACCCAACAAAATATTGGTGTGAAAACTGATGATGTCCACAAATGAAGATATTGTTTTAACCACGAGAAGAGCTATCGTGTCCTGCTTATGCCTAAAAGCACTTCACAGAGGCCTTGGGCTCAGCTGAGCACTCTGCCTACACACCTCCATGCTTCCTCTTGCAGTTTGGGGAATGCTGACCCATAAAACTTGCAAGTAGAATATGGAGATGAGTGATTAACATCAGGGGATGTGTTTGAATTCCTGTCTCTGTTGTGCACAGACACTTGATTTCAGGTTCTCTTAAGCACTTCTATGTAATTGGGATCCAGATCCTTGTCTAAGCTTAAATAACCACAAATATATTTGAAATAGTTAATGTTCGTATCTGAAATTACAAAGAATGTTTTCTTAAGGGTACCTAATGCTGGCCTGACTGCGCTCTCACTAGATTTGATGGCATTAACTTTAAAGGGAACAAAATTAGGCCAAGGCTGACTGTCCTTGAAAATCCCACCCACAATTCCTTTTTCTTCTCCACAACAATGTTCTTCCAAATTTATTTTGCAGACAAAACTGTGCAGAGTTTTATCCAATATTCCTGGCTGCCCTCTGGATTGCAGGATGTTTTTTTAATCAAGGTAAACACACTTTATTTTCAAAGGAAAAGTTTTTTTTTTTTAATATAGTTTGGTTGTATCAGGTGGTCAATTACTGTAGACACGTTTTTCTTCCTTTAACTTCATTACGTTTATATCACTGAGTGCTCCTTTTGGAGGACTATATTGAACTCCTAAATAATCATGGCATTTTACATAGCCCCACTAGCTTTTACTTTTCTCTGCAAATCCTGGAACATACCCTATTTTTCAATCATTCAGTGGATTTCCAGGGTGAGTCATTTAGAAAAGCGGTTCCCAGATGCTTCCCACTAACAGTTATCCCTGTAGCTGAACCCCTGGCTGAAGGAGACAGTTCAAGCCAGCAAATCTTTGGGATTTTACATACCAGATGAGTGACAGAACCACTGGGCTATGACTCATTTGCTTTGGGACTAGCACAAGCTAGCACTGAGAGTTCAAGCTCAGACAAAACAGCAGCATCTCCACATATGGGTAGCTACTACACTTCAGGTGTGCAGAGAAGACTTAGGAAAAACATTACATTTTCTTAAGCACCTAAGCAGGTCATTTTTGGCCAACTCTCCTGAACTCAGATACTGCTGGATTTTCTAACCTCTCACTCTGTTGGACTTTCCAAGGTAGATCCATGGAGTCTAACAGTGATGGGGTAGACTTTTGGAGAGCTAAAACTTGCAACAGAGTCTAACCTTCAACTTTTCCCTTATTAACTCTCCCCTAAGTGATGTTTTGGAAGCACAGAGCCTGTGTATCTGGAGAAAGGAAAATTAGTTTGCACCTCACTGAACTTCCTGAAAAAAAATTAGCTTTCCTCTCCATTTTCTATGTTTGCTCCAAAGCAGTTGTTTTGTTTTGGGGCTCCCTTACAGATAGATTCTCATCTCCACTGCACCACTGTAACTGCAAGAGTTAACACCACTTCAGTCAGCAAATTGAATAAGGGATAGTACATGTGCTCAAAGGCAGACACTTGAATCAAGGAAAATCACATTCACTAACAGCAACACAGATATGCACTGTCACATGGAAAAAAAGGAAGATTACATTAACTTCCCTTGTAAGTATTTTTTTCAGCTAAGCAGCTCCCATAAGTACATTTACTGGAGTTAAATCAGAACAGAGTAAAAATCATCCTCTATACTACTTACTTACATGGTCTGAAAAAATCCCCAAACAAAAACCAAAGTAACTGGCAATGCTTAGTCCTGGATAATACAATTGACCTTATACACCCTGATCCATCTATCAAATGGAGGGAACTTTATGCTCTTCCCACAGGGAGGTCAGCAAACTAACATCAGTACAGCTTTCTCATGTCCTTGGATAAAGGTGCTATATAAATGCAAAGAGGTTATTAACAACATAAATAAGACTTTCTCTCCAAAGCAAACACTTTCCTTTAATGTGAACGGCCGTAACAGTATAAAATAGCAGTGCTCCAACACTACCCTGTTTCTGGGATAACCAAACTCTGGGGACTACAGATTGCTGTCAATTTTTGAGATCATCTTTCTCGGGAATGGTTCTAGATCTTTTTTTTTTTTTTTTTTTTTTTGGGGGGGGGGGGGGGGGCGGGGGGGAAGAAAGAGGGAGGCTATGCTGGCCTATGCTCACCCCTACCAGTAAATCCGTATCAAGAGCCTTCTGTAGTGAATGCTTAAGAAATATTACATATATTTGTGTGTGTATTTCTTTCACAATATTACTCCCCAGGGTATGAATAGCTATGAAAATGCCCAGAGTTACATAACTAAAAAACATAAAGTGACTAACTGCCTACGATCCTCATTGATATGGTTTCTATCTTCTCTCTCCTAGAATTGGCTTCCTTTCTGGGTCTGACATACATATTTGCCCGCTACAAGTACTTCCATGGTTATGTAGCATCTATAAAAGGAAGGTAAGGAGTTACCATCTGCATGCAAGTTGAAAGCTCCAGGCTGTGGTATGAAGCTGGGCTTAGCGCCAGGGACTGGCAGTGAAAAGTGATTATAACTGAATGCAACATGTGTAAAGTGTCAGCAAGAGGTCTGAAACAAAAACCCTCAGGGAGACAGGCTGCCTGTTACAGTAGAAGCCTAGGTTAAGACTTGCAGGTGCTACAGGTCATGAGACACAAAAGGGTTGATGCTCTCCATGTAACACCTCATGGGTGCCTGCTTTGTATTGAACAGCATATCAGCAACCAGACTCAAAGGGGACTGAAGGCAGAAGTACAGTTTTGCAGCTCAGGATTACTGTATGATGGGAAACTGCTGAGACATGGCATACACAGTACCTGCTTGTCTGCTATTCTCATTTTTCCTCAGTTTGTCAAATTAATCCACTTATTCTAACCATACAAAACACATTAAAGGAAGCAAGCAAATCTGGTCTTGTAGGCAGATGAACTTTCACCAAACAGATAACAAAACACAGCTTCAGATAAGAGTAAGTTAATGAATGTTAAGTGCACAGCACCTGGAAACATTAACTCTGCTTCAAAAAATATGAACATCAGCAAAACACCCTTCCACCACATGAGTGTACACTCAAGTATAATTTATTTCTTGCCTCTCTGAAGCCACTTTATTATCTTATGGGCCCTAACCTAAGGCTCCTCATCCAACACACAGATCAGTCATAAAAAGTACCAGGATATATGCCAGTTATAAAAATAAAAGGCTTGGGAATCCATATTTTTGGAGAAATATATGAAACAATCAGACCATAAACATGGCTTTTTTTGATAGTGACTAATCCTGCAGCAGCAATAGGCTAGACTACAAAGCTATTTTCCATAGCTTTTATACTGAGGTTATATCATTCCTCTTCAAACGGGTGAAGGATTGGTGGAGACTAGTGAACAGCTGTTGCTTAAAAGGAGGGCAAGGCTGAGTTTTCCAGAGCAAATACATGGGGAATCCAGCAATAACTTTCCAAATGCGTCTACTAGATCAGTCTGCACCCAAGACAACTAAGAATGACACCAGAAGAACATGCAGCTGGCACAAAGGAAAGTCCCTGCTCCCTTACGCCAGCCAAGAGAATTCTCTGTGTTAGAGCTGAAGTTCTCTTCTCATCTCTCCTATGAGAGCTTTCCATTTTGTACAATTAAAGTAATCTGACTCTTTCCCATCCCCAACAAGTACCCTAACCACTGAATTTTACATTCTTCCCCCCCCCCCCCCCCCCCCCCGCATCTAAAAATCCATGCCCAAGTCAGAGCAATAATCCAAAACTGACCTCCCAGCATAGTGGGGAGAACCTGACAAACAATCACTGACAGGAGACAGGCCCATCTCTCACCCAGCCCCAGCAGTTCCTCTCCTGCACTCCTAAATTTAAAGTTGCTCAAGTCTGTTTGCCACTGTAGTTACAGATGCTCTCACTATGGAATGAGGTAGCTCAATCACAGAAAAGTGCCCAGCTTCCACGTGAATGTTTAGAGACACAGGGGAGAGATCTCCTCTACAGAAAATATTAAGAATCTCTACTTCCCAGCAAAACTCACTTTTGGTAACTGTTTATTATCAAGACATCCCAAGTTTGTTTTGCTATAGTGAACATTTCTGATTCTATGTAGCTCTTCTCAACTACTGTGGACAATCAGTTTCACAGTAAATACACTACTATAGCCAATCTGTAACAGTATTTTTTCCTCCTCTAGGTTAACAGGCTTTTATTTGAATTTGATAGTTCTAACCTGCTTGATAACCCTCGGTGCAGCTGGGATTGTTAACAGCCTTCTGTATGAATACCTGGACTTCAGCATTGGGAAGAAATTACATAAATTGTTTTGAAGATTTTCTTTTTAAAAAATAAGTAATGCAGATGCTTTTCCTGGACATCAAAGAGACAAGCCTTGTGTGGCTAAGGCATCAGAATCCTTTCCTAACAGCTCACTGCAATGTAAAATGAATGCTTCTCCTGAGTTTCATCTGCACTTTCTCCTTTCCCATTGATCTTGCAAAAGAGTCTATCAGACAGAATGCCATGTCACATCTGCATTTTCAATTAATGTTCTGGTTTCACATACAGTACTGTAAACCTTAAATAAATTACATAAAATTAAAATCATTAATTCACCAAGTAACCTAGCTGCAACTCACACTGTAAGCAACAGCCCATCTTACCCAATGTCCTGCCAATGCCTCTGTAGTCTTCTTTCACTCCTCTTCATTTTCCTCAAGCAGCATCCTCTGTTCTACACAACTGTAAAAATATGCTTTGTTGCGCTACACTTGAAAGGTCCCGATTTTGCAAGTATATCCAATCCCACTTCAGGAGGGTGTTTAAGCGTATATTGAAACACTGCTTTCTTCAAGAAAACATTTAAAGCCAAACTTGACCTTACACTTCTGTGAAGGCCTTTTGATTTCATACACATGCTTACAGCTCAACACATGCTCAAACACTTTTGTCACAGAAGTGGGGCCCTCCTGCAGGCAGATCCCAGTTCTCACACAAAGCCTCTCGAAGACAGGCTACATCCACAATGCAGCGCTTGTGAGATGGAGACCAAGCCCAGACAAAGAGAAGGCACAGATGCTCCTCAAACAATCAGGTCTACTTCATTGTCTCCCAGAGAAGGCACAGATGGCTGGGCTGTGGGAGAGACTAGACAAATGCCCCAGCACAGCCAAAGCTCTGGGAATCATAACATTACAACAAAAAGCAAACTGACTATGAAAAGAGTTTTCTGCTAAAAGGAGGGAAAAATCATGAGCTTAGCACCATGAGCTGAAAGCATGCCACGGCTGAATTTAAACCACGTAGAAGAAAAGAGAGACAAGACTACGCCTGACTATTTGGCTCCTGATAATTCAAGCTACTTAGGCAACGTTGACTATATCAATGCAAGCTAGAGTCAGCAGGCTCAAGCTTTCTCTGCCACGTCTCTGAAGACAGGATTTGGCCAAAGCTGTTGCACATGTTTATAGTGCTGTTGATTCAGGTGTACATAATGAACACACAGTTTGCTTAAAAGTCTGCTGGGGTTGATAAGCTGAGCACAGAGTGCTGGATCAGGTTCATAATCTTTTATATGAAATAAGTGCACATATTACATGCACAGAATTCAGTGCTTTAGACTCACCATAATGTGATTAAAGGGCACAATTCAGAACTTACAAGTGGCAAAGGCTGAAACAGCATTTGAAAGAATAAAACAAAACCAGCGCACATGTGCAAGGCTTGGGGTCAGTAACAGCTGCTGAGGAAAAGAACAGATCACGATGGCAAACAGGTTGGAGCTGACACAGCTGTGGAAAGGCAATTCTCTGGCAGTATAGCACTGTGGAGAAAGCAAAACAGGGCCAGATTAACATCTACAGGAATCACCAGGAATTCTTCCACAAACTTTTCTTCCTTGGGCTGAAAGTCAGAAAATCTACCTACTCATCTGCCAGTGGCACCCTGAGACAGTCACAGGCAGCAGGATGTGCTGCCACCAGAAGGAAAAACAATACAAAGGTCCAAATTACATTACAGGCTTGAAATACTTACTAGAGAGAATCCAAAGATAGCTAGCTGTGTTCAAGTAGGTCTTTGCTTCTGAAATTATTCCATTCCAAACTTACTCTAGCATATCTACAGGAAACTTTCCTCCCCCCCCCAAAAAAAACCCCACCTACTCCACCAAAAGGAATAAACTGCTGTCACATAGGCCAATTTCACATGCCAAAAAAGTGTGGGTGTAAGGCAATAATGTATCATCTAGTAGCATAAGCCACAGTGCTTATGGATAACCATAGGATGAAGCTTCTATGATCTGTTCCAGCTCATGACAAGGCAGAAGTGGACATAAAGTTGAGGATACCACCTATCTTCTGAATGTGTCACTGCTTTTTTTCAGTGCACTAGAACAGAATATCTAAGACCCAAAACTCTGTTAAAGACCGACTCACCTATAATTTAAACCAAAACACACCTGTAACTGATATATTCTGTCGATGTCAGTAAGAGTATTTAGTTTAGATCTACTGAGAACCCCACCTTTTCCCTCCCGCCTGCTTCTTGCTGATCAGGTTAGTATGAGGCTGCACATTCAACATACATCACAAGTCTGATGCAAATATTCATCTGCTTGTCATGACCAGAACCAAAAATGGTCCCTGCTATATTTTCAAAGTCAATACATACCTAGGAGCCTTATGCTGAAAGCACCTTTCCCCAGCAAGCTCTCTGCTAGCATATGCTGAGGAGTCACTCTGCCAGGTCACATTGACCTGGGCCACTCTACTTCTTTGTGCCCTATATCTACATCTAAAATAGTAAAGGTTGTCCATTAAGGAGAAAAGAGAACCTTACCTTAAAGGTTGTACTTAGAGCTGGGCCTCCCTGACTTCTAAACTCTTGGTCTCCCACAAGCTGTGCAAGAAGAACAGAGGTCCAATGTCTAATCCACCTGACTCTCAGTAGGCTGCAAACACAGATACTGGTGTTGAGCCTTGAAGGCTACATGGCATGCTTATATCTAAACCAGCTCGTATGCATCATAAGTCCATACATACTTTCCACAGGTTTCTGACCACAGAATTCCCATGCTGTATCAGTAGCAGGTGATAGTAGCAGCCTGGGGAACCACTCTAAACATGTACTTTTACCTCCTCCTCTGTTTCCTCAACTCTTTTTTCCACCTTGCATGTCTAACCCCACATCTCTTTCTTCCACTATACCTCATTTCTCCAGATCCCAGCCACCAGACTCCTACATCCTCAGTTCTTCATCTTGTATCTTCCCCGAAAGCATTTCCTTGCTCACTGCTCAGCACATCATGCAGCAAAACGTGCAAAATGGGAGCCACTGCCTCTAATGGGACTGAATTATTATGGCATGCTCCCCCATAGTAACTGCACAAGTGCAAATTTTACCTCTGAACACATGCAGTTTTAATAGCTTACCTTGCTCACAGAAAAGTGTAAAATGACCTCAAATAACAGCACACACCTGAGTAAGTACTTACCACACAGTAATCACAGAAACTCTCCCACCTGCACACGGTAACCCTCCCTCCCCACCCCCCTTCCAGCGTGCCTAGGCGGTGGCTGAGCACTCGCGCCGGCGCGAAGCTGCAGGGCGCCTCCCGGCGCTACTCAGGGCGGGCGGCGCGGCCCTGCCAGCAAAACCACCGGGAAGTTAAACTGCTGCTGTCACAGCAGACCTCGCGGACCGGGCTCGTCCCCCTCCCCGCACCCCAGGGCTGGCCCGCGGCGGCCGCCAGCGCGACCGTTACGGTTACCGTTAGCGCTGCCGTTGCCGCGACCGTTGGGAGCGCGCGCGCCGTGCGGGCGGGGGGAATAGGGGTGGGGGCGCCGCAGTGGTACGAGAGCGCCGTAAACCAGACTGGGACAGGACTCAGATAACCATCTTGTATTTATTTTATTTTATTTTTCGTTTGTTTTTTTTTCTTTTCCTTTTCTTTAAAAGTGGTATGTTAACATCAGGTCTTTTCTACATTTTCAGAGCTCTGTACAGGTCTTAAAAGGAAATAAGCAATGCTTCATGTACAAAGTAAAAACAGAAAACTAGAAAAATCTGAATAAAATGGAGCAAGTTGCTGTCAGGGATACAGTACAAATTAGTAATTAGATGTCATCTGGAGTGCAATACCACTGCAGGAAGGATGAGTTAAGGAATGAAATAAAAATACTCTATTTTAAACAAACAGTATATATATATATATATATATATATTTATATGTATATATTTTACAGATAGTAGACCCAGTGATATCTGTAGAATTGTAAAAACATATTTACAAATAACTTTTTTTTTTTTTAACATTACATATACATCAGCACCATAGTAAGGAGAAAAAAAAACACAACCCCCCAAACCTATTAAAATCTACCTCTCTAGTACTTGGTCCCAATACAGAGTATTTGGAGGAAGCTTTACCAAGACAGCAGAGACTCGGTCCTCAAGCCCGCGTCCCTCTTGAGGAGCGGGAGGCGCCGCGGCGGCGGCTGCGTGATGGCAGTGCGGGACTCCGGGCTGGCAGGCAGCACCGGCCTCCTTGCTCGTCTGCCCCTGCCCTTGATGCTAGTCCAGCTAAGATCCACCTACCCACGAGACACTCGTGGACTGAAAACTTTGGCTAGTACTCCCTCGTTTTATAGATGGAGGGCCTGGCCTAGCCCACACCTAAGAGGCCAGCAGACAGACTCCTGTTGGCTCCAGTAAGGACTGGGATAGGCCCTTGCACTGTATTTTAAAAAGGTGTTTGCTAAAAGAGTTTTAACTAAAGCATTTTAAAAATCTTGTGCTGTCTGGGAAAACTGGATGTATAACAGAACCAGTGGCTTGCCTTGACTTGCTGATCCACGTTAAAAATGCAGTTTGTCCTGGCTATGCTCTAGCATTTAAAACAGATATACTTCCCCTAGTCCGGAGGAGCCCTACAAGGGGTTACTGCACGCAAGGGAACGATAACAGGGGCTCAGGTGGTTTCAGGCCCATTTTATTCCCGTTTCTTAATGTGATGTGTATCCGTGCTCTACAGAGAAAGGAAAGGACTTGAGAATGCAAGGTGCCAAGCCCCTCCGCTCCCACGGATCTCAGTGGCTCAGCACCTCAAAACATTGAGCCCAAGGAAAGCAACACACGAAGAGGTAACTGGTAGCTGAACAGTCAGTATTTTAGTTGTACAGTAGAGACGTTTTCACTACAGAGCACAATTTGTGGTTCACAGACATGAGTGTTAGGCCAGAGGTTTCCAAACTAGTTGGACCGTTGACCACTGTTAACACATACCCTGACCACCAGCTCTCAACTGGAAACACTACCAAGGTGATAGGTTTCTGTGGGCAACTTACCTCGGCCTCCAACTGCAGCTTGGGAACTACTGCTTTAGACATTCAGCTGGCATCTCAGTATTGTAAAAGACATATCACAACTTCATTATAGTGCTGCTCAGCACAGGGCTACATTTACCCTGAGAAGAGATAGTGGTATGTCTCTATTGCCTAAAAGCTTATCTGAGCAGACACTGTGATTTTTATAACTAAATCAATTATTCTACCCATTCTTGAATGCTCTTTACAGTAGTCCTTTCCTGATTCCTGTTTTTCAAATACTGCAGTGAATTTTATTCCAGCAAACCAGAGAGATTAGACCAAACATCTGCTTCAGACAGAAGATGAGGTTTCATGTGACAAATCCAGAGCCCAGAAACAGCAGGGTAATAATATCTGCTGATCTGCTGCACTATTCAAGAGGAGAAGAGAAATCCATCCTGGGTGCTAAACTCTCCCTGTTCATTTGCTTAGGCTGGTTTTCTCCTCCCCTTCCTGCCCCTTCATGGTGGCTGTTGCTCACCTAAAAAGAAGTGCAGTGAGCTAACTTTGTTTTACACTGAAGGGTAAGAGGGGAAAAAGAGCAAAATGAAAATACATTGGGGAGGAAGAAGAGATGGGGACCTGCTTAGGACCTATGCTGACGTCTCTTAGGGCTCTTAGTCCTTTAACACCTTTCCTAGCTGCTATTCTCCACCTCCAGGCAGCAGAGACATGTTGAAGTGCTCTGACAGAGAAGCACTATTCCGAGTCCCAAGGGGACTAAATAGCTCAAGTTAACTCACCCACCTAAACATCTCCAGTAACAGCCCTGTAATCAGACTGTCCTTCTCACTGTACTGCCAAATTTATGTTCTGCTATATCTTTATTGGATTTTTATCACTCTGCAGTGAAAATGGTGACCTCTCTGTGACCGTTTAGGTTTGTCACATGTGCTGCCCATTTCCATGTGATATCCCAGGGCAGGCCTTGTGGGCCTGACTGTGGCTCGCCTGAGGCCTACTTATAGCCAGGGCAGGGTTAAGCTTGTTTCTGACCAGGGCCTGTGCAGTCACCTGCAGACTTCTTTAGGATTTACTCCCAGGTTTTTTCATCCAGTGCCCTGAAAGTTGCAGTGTTTACAATAAAATGAGGTGGGAGCTACTGGGACCACCTCACTGTGCAATGGGGAAACACTGACTTTACCCAACCAGAGACATCAGCTGGCTTTTCCAGTTTCCCCGTCCTGCTCCACACACATGCAGCAGGTGCTGCTGTGCAATGGAGATTACTTAGTGGAAGTCTTGTGATGCTGATGTTTTCAGCATCATCTGAATCTTCCAAAGTTGGCTACAGATCAGCTCAATTTGCACAATTAAGAACAAAAGAAAACAAACAAAATAACCCCAAACCAAACCAACTCAAATGAAAAGACGGAAATCCAAGGATGGAGAGAATATCCAACTTTCTCTTTTTAAAACAAAACAAAACAAAACAAAACAAAACAACCAAAGCTCCAGACTATACAAGCCCGTTCACTGGGGGTTTCCAAACAACTCATCAAGTTCTTGTATCCACTCATCCCCTGGTCCGCTCTTAATGATGGAGTCCACAAGGTCTGTGCCCTCTCCTAAACTTGAGAATGACCCCCCTGCTCCTTCATTACTGTAATTGTAAGATATGTCTTGAGTGGGATTCCTCTCATAGGCCTGGCCTTGGCTGCTCTGAGCAAAGCTCCCACCTGGCATCTGTTGTGTAGGAGGCTGATTAAAACCAGACATAGTGGGGACCGCTTGGCTTATTGCAGGCATAACCATTGGCCTGGCTTGGCTGGTTCCTTGTTGCAGCAATTGTCTCCCCATTGCTGGGTTCAGGGCTCTTACTGTTCCACTAGTGTCCACAACTGTCTGATTAAGTCCCTGTGGAAAATGTTGCTTGGACAGCCTTGGCTGCCCAGACTGTATTGGGTACGTTGTACCATTATTGAAAGGCCCAATCTCACCGCTAGTCCTTCCAGGTATTCCTTGTAAGCCTCGCTGCTGCCAGTTTTGTGTTCCTTGAGGGACAGTCCCCATCAAGTTTTGAAGTCGCGGTGCTTGTGGCCTGGGTAAGACCTGGCCCACAGGTCCTTTCATCTGCTGCTGATGTTGGGGAAGAGCAGAGTTTACCAGCATGTTCTGACCAAAATTGCTGACCATTCCCACCGCTTGTCCAGGGGCAGGCTGCCTCGTTCCCTGGCCTGTGTTATGTGCCATGTTCATGCCACTTTGGTTTGGGTGCTGCAACATTTGGCTCATCCCTGTGCTCATACTGTACATTCCTGGTTGGCTGGAGGAGGCATTGCTGTAAGGAGCCATGCCCATGTCTGACTGGCCTGCTGTTGTAGGCAGCGTGCTCGGGTTCTGGGAGGGACCCATTACCATCATGCTTGCATTTTGAGCCATCATTCGGGATGTCCTCATGCTCTGGAGTGCTGCTTGGTTTCGTACAGCTGCCATATCCTGGGGAGAACCTACACCAAAAAGGGGGGAAGGTAAGAAAAAAAATACAACTTTTATTAACACATCTTTGCATAAGAGGGAATCTGTAGGAGTCTTCTGCATCACAGTAGGATTCCAGATTGCTGTGCTTTCTGAGTGAATAAATTATTGTTTCACGCGAAGGTTAGCAGAGAGCTAGGCTATCCACCCTTGGGAGATATACTGGCAGCCTATTGTTAGTCAGACTTCAGAGGTTACATGTTCCACACATCATACAGCCTCAGTCCTCACCTGCAAAGTCCCCTCTCCTTGAGGGTGAGAGGCAACACACCTTGAGTGTGACCCTAAATAGGAATCACTGATCATATTATATAATCAATTCGTGAAGTGGGACACTGTTCAGTATAAAGTAACCATAAGGCCTAAAGTAGGGCTGACAAGATTAAAAGGCTTAATTAAAATTTACTCATTAAAAAATTCTCTATTATAAACATTGCAGGATTTGTACCCAGCAACATTCATGGCTTTGAGTTCCTGAAGTAACAATGCAACCTGATTCCATGTGTGATGCCATGTGATGCCAAGAGCCCTATTTCAAAAGTGAATTTGAGACTTTCTTTTTCTGTATGCTTTTTTCCCCAGGACTAGTGACAATGTGCCATCTCCTCCATGCAAAAAAAATCAGTCCCTAAGACTTTTTAAAGTTATATATACACACTGCAATTCAGTAGTATTTATCTTCCTCAGGTAAGCCTGATCCAGCATCTACCAAGCAAATGAAAAAACTTCCACTGGAAGCAAAATAGCTAAACTTTAGTTAACTATTTGAAGCTCTCTCTTAAATATCTTCATTGTTTTTCAAAAGACAGACTTGAAAATGGAAATGTCATACTCAGAAGGCCAATGAATTTTTTAATAGCTCAGGAGGCATAAATGAATGGATTTTCTATATCATTGATACTGCTTAAGTCTATGGAAAGAAGAAAAATTGGTTTTTGTGGACATTTAAAGCAGGGAGAGTGTATTAGGGAATCAATATTATAAGTATATTTTACTCCACATTAGGCCAGTGATGGGAAACCAGAAAATCCTAACCTTGTTAAATTCCATACCATGGCTGATAACTGTTCCACACTTGTGGAAGACACACTTGTGTCTTCCTTTGTGGGAGGGAAATAGGGGGGAAGTTATTGATTTCTAGGAAGCCAATATACTTCTGTATTTACTATCTTTATGTAAAAACAATTACTGGAGCTCTGATTATGCCACAGGTTCATTGTGCTTTTGAGTCAATACCATAGCAAACTTCACCAGCTTTGCAGGTGAAGCTTGAAGAGAATGATGCAGATAATTAATCTCAGCTCAAATATTATTAAATGTAAATATAAAAAGTTTTCTTAAGAGTCCTAAGCTGCACAACAAAAGCAGGATGTTCTAAAATCAGCCCCTATCAGTTGTTCCACAGCTGTGGATAACTTGCCTGAATATCAGAATACAGAATACCCAGGCCCTGCTATTTGCATTGTCTAGGTTTCCATGAGAAATGGGTATGGATGAAAGAAGTGACATTAATACAGTTTTGCACACATGACAGAGTGGATGGCCACATCTCCTTTTTCCAACAGCAGGTAAAACTTCTGGAGGATGCTTTCAGGTCAACTCTCCAAAATATACATAAAGCATTTTGTAGCATTAAGAGAGACCATATGGATCTCAGTTGCACAGGGCAAATGTCGTGGCAGCTTTTATCATACTTATACTATCAATTAAACTATTTTCTCAATGATTGGCACTTATTTTAAATTTAGATCCCCTCTTTTCTTTCATGATTGGAAGATGTCACTTTCTACAGTGACTGCAGCAAGTGCTTAAGTATATGAATAATGTTAAGAACGTATTTAGTGTATCTTTAGCTATTTTTGAATTGAACTCAGCGGTTGAAAACCTCCAGAGGAATCCCTATCAGCAAGTAGTTCACACTACTTTTGTGAGCTACTGTTTGACACAGCAGTTAAACAAGAAGTAGTTAAAAGAGAGGCAACAGATTTTAAGATTTTGGGCCACCTTCTGGTCTCACTTACACATAACCTACTGCAGTGGATTACATTCCTGTGACTAAATAGAAAAAAAGATCAAATATTTATATTTAAATCAGCTCATTTATGAAAAGGAATTCTTTACTTGGTCAGATTAGCCTAAACCCTGTTCTGCATTTCTTTTAAATAATAGATGTGAAGGCATATTTTCAAAAGAGCTTTAATATAGAAAAATTTTACGTATGATTCTCAACTAGTGTATGATGATGCACACACATATATTTTGATTTTGCAGATGAATTATTGAGAGCATTTTCATTTCATATGGAATTTATGCTGCCAGAGAAAGGAATTAGAAGGTGATCTGTAGAGCTACCCTGCTAAAGACCAGCATAAGAGCTGACTGTCTCTTCAATACCTGGATACTGGAACTGCAATATGCTTGCCTCACTTGTTTGTGTTGCAATTACTCAACACTACCAGGAATATACAGCACATGCGTGTCTTAGTCCTGTGTATATTTAGAATCCATGATTAGTGAAGACATTCAGCTAATGCTTTGTACTTAAAAAGCTCAGAATTAACTTTTTTCCTATTTTTTTCTGTAATTTCTTCAGTTATCTGCACGCATACTGAAATAATCCTTGAGTTTTTAGAGTTGATTTTAAAAAACCTCTATTTTCATCTCACACATTTCAATATTTTTCCCCATACCTCTCACATTTATGAGATACTTCTATCTAGTCCTTCTCCAGATTAAGATGACTTCTCTGAAATTCCTTGCTCATCAAGTTAAACAAAGTGGGGAATGAAGAGGAGTAAAAGCAAGACATAGTCAAGACACTGGCTGAAAAAATATATATAATGAGAATGGGGCAGACAAGATAAATTCACAGAATCCAGAAGTCAAAGAGGCAGAACAATGGACAAAGGAAAAATGCAGCTTTTGCTGAGCCGAGCAGAAAGGAAATTAGAAACTTAACTAAATACATAGAAGTGGGTAAAACTCTTTGACCTCCTGCTCTGGCACACTGCTTATCCCTTGGTCTTCACAAAATGAATGAACTTTCACATGCCTGCTATAGGGGCATATGTTGACTCTAATATGGGAAGAAGAATTTGACTTTTACCTTGAAACTGATTGACCTGTTGAACTGGATATGGGTTCCGCTGTTGCTGGAGATGCTGCCGAGGCAAATGTGACTGCTGCTGCAACTGCTGAAAATGAATGAGAAAAAAAAAAAGCAGAAGAGAAAGAGATGATTAATTAATTAGCAAGCTAAGAAAGGGGCTGATGACAAGAGTACTGCAGCAAAACTGCAGTGTTTCTTATCTAGCAAGCTGTTCTTGAGAGACAAGCAGACTCATTTGAAGAGTCCTTATGAAAGTACTTGGGCTGCTCAGCACATGGACTCCTTTTGGTTTAAAAAGAAATAAGCACTGAAGCTAACATCAGGTCTCCTCACTTACAGGCTCTTCATCTTGACCTCTGAAGTGCAAACTTAGCTATCTTCAGACTGAAAGAAGAGGGAAAAATAGGAGATAACTACACACCTAGGTCTGATATGCAACTGAAACCACACACCCTTTTCCTTCCCCATCTTGCCAAGGTCTGCAGATATGTACTTCTGGTACAAGACTTAGCCCAACTCTGCACTCAAAATGTTCAGTGCGAAGAACAGTGCATCCCAAACTCAATGCTGTGGCCTAGAACCATTCTCTAGCCAAAATAAAAAGGGTTATTAAGGCACTTTTTCTCATCTGCTTCATTGAATGATATTTAAAGACCAGCGACCAGCTGACAGCAAAATGCTTGATCCCTTGATCCAGCTCACGCTGGTTTTCTGTGGTTGTTTTCTAGGAATTTAAAACACAATCAATGGTTGATTATAAAAACAGTGTGTGTCTATCAGTGCTTTCAAAGACTAGGGTATATTTGACTAAGCAAGGACTTATCTTCCTGTTTCATCAGCAGGATGTACAAATGCTGTGTCCAAAAGCAAGGCTGAATAACAAGGGTAAGGGAATGGCAAAGATAGGAAAGAAGCAAATACTGAATCTCTGTGTTCAAAAATGTTTGTTACAAACTTTCAAAAAGATAAAGGCAACCTTGTTAGGCACAAAGCACCCCCAAAAGCTAGGTGCTTGAGGACTGTGACTGATCACTTTTCATCTATGTTCAACACATTTAACAGCACAGTTCTGTGGTTCTTTAACACTTTCAAGCTTGCCTTCAACAGCCAAGTCAGCATCTGGCTCTTGGGTTTATGCACTTGAAGTGGTCTAGCCCATGTGAGATCATTACTGCATCCTCATTCTTCTGCACTTGCTCACCTCTGACCCTACTCCTGCATCTCCTCCCTGAAGAGGAAGTGTCTCGAGGAATGTCCTCTTTGCTTACTATGGGAGAATTTTTTCCATTTCTCAAGAGGACCGTAGGAAGAAGAAGGGAGGACTAGGAATATTGCAGTGGTAGCACAACACGAACAAGTTACAGCTCAAATTAAAACAGACCCCAGATTTTAACCTGTAATCCCCAGGCAAGAGAGGTGAAGAAGGGTTAAAGCAACTGTTGACCTATCAGAACATTTTCTGGGTGCAAGTTAAGGGTCAACAAGTTTAAACTTAGCTGTGAGCTTACATTAACTGATCGGTGTGACTTTCCACTGACTTTCTGCTGTGTTGCAAACTACAGTTGGGTTAAACATGCATAGGACATTACCATTCAGGCCAGGCAATTTAACATCCATACTGCACAGGTCTGAGAGCCCCAAGAGCCATGTGACAGAGAGTATTGTGTGAGAAACCAGACGAAAGAAAATTTCTGGGTACATACTAACTTTTTTTTTGCTAGGTTACTTTTAACTCACGTCAAATCTTTGTTCCAGATCACTCCATGGCAGTATATAGCTTTTGCCAATGCAAAACAATAGTCAGAGGAAGGAGAGAGCAAAACCAGCTCTTACAATAGCGGAGTCGGCTTCTGCCAGGCTAAAAGCATCATGAGGTAACAGGTAAGAGTTTAACTGTTCCAGTGTCTAAAACCACATGCAACTGTCATGCTCGCTGCTGACAACAGAGGTAGTATTTGCCAAGCTAATGGTAAGACTGAGGCAGATGCCTCTTCTTTGATAACTGCGGCTGAAATAGCATGATATAAGCCATAGAGGAGGAACTATCAAATATAAAAGGCAGGCCTGGTGCTGCACTGTGCTCATGTTCTCATACCGGCACGTGCTGCAGTGCCTGAGATAGAGGTACTGTACCTGCTCTGCTAGGATCTGCTGCTGCTGCTGCTGCCTTTGCTCCCGTAGAAACTGCTGCTTCTGCTGCTCTATCACGTGGAGCTGGGCTCTCTGCTCAATCAGCATCTGCTTCATGATGGCTGCTTGCGGCTGGTTCCCCAGGAAGGTGGGAGCCCCAGAGCTGGAGCCTGCAACCACACCACCAGAGCCCGGCGGGACAGCAGGCTGCATCGGTCCTGCGCTGCGAGACATCCCCACCTGGTGCTGCTCCTGCGCAGGGGGAGAGAGAGACGGCCTCGTTACACGCAAAGGGAAATCACGGACCGCGAACACTAAGCAGGGAGTCTGTGGGTGAGGACCAGAGCTTGAAGAAAGTAAGTGTCTTTGGAAAAAAACTATACTATTTTACAATTTGTTATTATTGAAAATAGTAAAATTGTGTACTTGGTTTATTTCCTTTCAGGATATGTAACTTTCAAGTCATGTTTTTCCAAGTTTTTTTCTCTATCATTGTAGAAACCAGAAACACGTTTTCTCTCCTTTTCCACTTCCTTCCCCTTCTCCATAACAAAATTTTCACACAGTCCTCTGGATTCAGGATCTGACCTCTTAGGCAAACACAATCAATAGTGAAACCCACCAACACTAATTCCCCCTGTACTGTGCCAGAAGCTCCGGATTTGACCACATAATGTATTTGTTTAAGATTTCCATCCCACAGCTACAGACTGAAAGCTGAAATGATGCAGGACCTACGTGGTGCCACGGGAAAAGCGGCGATAAAAGGGCAAGGGGTAAACTCCAAAATCACCTGCACTCAAAATCCGTGCAGCGGCCGGAGCCCCACCGCAGCCCGCCGGCAGGTGCCGCTGCCCGCCCGCCGCAGGAGGAAGAGGAGGAGGAGGAGGAGGAGGAGGAGGATGAAGGGCTCTGCGGGCATCCCCATCCCCAGGGCCCCGCCACCCGGCCTGCGTCCCAGGTGTGCGGGCGGGGGGCGGCCAAGCGGCAGGGGGGGGCCACGCTGTGGCCCCAGCGGCCCGCCCGGGCATGTTGTCCCTTGCCGCTGCAGTGTGCACCAGCAGCTTCAAATGCCCCCGCGGAAACTGATGATGGACAGATTAGAAATAGAAAGAGCGTGTGTGAGGAGGTGAGGAGCATTAGACCGGATTATGCACTGATAATCAAAAGTTAAGTCTTAAGTCTTCCAGTCGCTCTGTGTAAGTGGTCAGCTACCATGAACAGGGTGGGGCCCTGGGACCCACTCCGGCATTTTTAATAACGTTGTAATATGAGACCGTCCCACTACCAGGGAGAAACAAACAAAAGGATCCTGTGTCCCTGGTGGCATTAGGGAGAGAGCCTTGCCTCGGAAAGGATGGCTAGCTAGGGCCTTATTTTAAATAATAATAATTCGGGGGCTTGGTTACAAAGCTGCAGGTGTAGAGCCACACTGTTCCCTGGTGTTTATTCTGTGTTCTCCTTTGTTTAAAACAGATTATGGATTTTCTGTTCTCCTCTGTCTACTTCTAACGTGATACTGTCTGCTCACCTCGTAATTACCCATACGTTCTCCCCTCTTGCGACAGAGATTAAGTGTCACTCCTCTCCCCAAAGGAGGAAGAGAAGCAGCCTCAGTGACTCCAGGTCACCAACTTGGCTGTGCTCACAGGAGGTGCCAATTCCCAGCTGCAGCTCGTGGGCCACATGCCCCCTACAGCAAGAAGGTGGCTCCAAGCACCGTGCCTCGTCTGGGCACTCTCTGCCCCTAGCGCTGAGCTCTCTGCCCTCTCACTTCACCAGTGCCCAGCCCTGCCCAGCAGACTGGGATGCACTGGGGCTCTTAGCAGTGAGGGACAGGTGAGTACGGCTGTGGTAAGCTTGAGCTGGCTTCCTGTAAGACAAGAAGCTGTGCAAGAGGAGCTCCCCACAGCAGGACCTTCTTTCTTCGAGTATTTGGAAAGCCGCTAGCACATACAGACTTGTGGTGATACAAGTGCTCTTAACCTCTGCTGTGCTACATAACCACTATCTCAGTGCACAAAGTGCTACTTGCTTAGAGGGCTGGTCTTAATATTGCCTCCTGATTGTTTTATAGAGATAGTTATTCATTCAAAAATACTAATTTGATGGAAAGAGCTCATATCACTTTAGGATTCTTGGCAACAGGCATTCCAAGGTAAGGTTTAGACTGACCTGCTTTGTGGCTGATTTGAGTTATGCCAATGACTGTGATTGGAAAAGTAATCTTATGACCCCCAAAGCCCCATCAACAAAAGGGTTAAAATCAATATTTGAGTGTAGCTTGGGAAATTAGGATCAGCCTTTCTGCATGAAGGTCAGGTTTTCAAGGACTCTTTTGAGGAAATAACAAGAAAATACAATTTGTCCACATCTCTACTTTGCACAGATATTCCCTGAAGGGCTCTGTGCTGAAAGGCAGCTCTCAGATATTTAGGTTCCTTCTCTTTTTAACATATGCCCTGGTGTGAAAGTTTCCTCTCCCCCGTTCTTTCCACATCCTCCTCCACCCCTTTCTCATGCTGCTCTTTCCAGACAGGTCAAATATTGCTGCCGTGCTATAACTGCAAGGGCTGGGTCACTTGCACAGGGAAGACAGCAGCTGCTGGAGCTTGAAGGAGCCTGTGTCAGGAAAATGCAGCCCATTAATGATCCTTCAGCTGCTCTTGAACTGAGCCCTTTTACTCACCCCTATCTGCAAGATCCCTCTTTCTTTGCTTGGGGGAGGGGGGGAAATAACATCAGCTGTCTCCAGCAAAGCTCACTGTAAAGGTTTTTTCCTTTCCCTGTTCCTCCCCCTAGTTCTGATGAAGTCATCAAGCTAAAGATTGCATAACTGATGCACAGGACTATCTTGTGTTTTATTGGGAGACAGGCTGTGCTTCCATTTATAGACAAAAGCAATGCCATGCTGCCAAATAATGGAGCCCTTTGCTGCAGCCACTACAAGGAAAAAGAGAGGGGGCGGGGGGCGGGGGGGGGGAAGCAGGAGCCAGAGGGCATGCTGTGAAGTGACATCACTAGGAGCTTCCTCACCAAGCCTCGGTGCACAGCTGCCTTTGGGGCTGCAGCCGAGGCCTGACTGAATCCACTTCAAAAAAAATCGTATTGCAGAACTACTGTCCTGGCTCTTTTGCACACACACACACGCAGAAATAGCAGAGGGAAAAATTCCCCCCCAGGGTTAATGCCGCAGGAGGCACTCACTTCTGTATCAGGTGATGTTATAAGTTACTTCCAGAGTTTAAAAAGGAAGAAAGCTTTGAAAGAAGCCCTGCCAGCTGCCAGGAATCCGGTGCACTATGCAACAGCTGGAGGAAATAAGAAGATCAGCACAAAGGTGTTACTTCCCGTGTTGTGTGTTTAGCCATTTCTAGGTACAAAAGTTTACCTATTCATGATGGAAACTTCCTGTTTCCAGTTTTAGTAATAGATATAAAGCCAGGTTATCTTCATTAAGAAAGAACACCGCCCTCCTGCCTGGACTATTTCTGCTCCTTTCCATTTCTTTTGGCCAAAGCTCTTCCTGAATAATGATGCAAGGCTCCACTGACATCACCGGGAGCAGCTCCGGGTCCTGCGTCCCGGAAACAGGAGCACACCCCGGCAGAGAGCCTCTGCAGGCAGGAAGGAGCTCCCCTGCATGTGGCAGCAGGGCTCTTCACCAAGAGCCACCCCGGTGCTGGACACTGCTGCTGCTGCCTCCCGAGCGGCCGTCACACGGCAGCGCCCGGTTCTGGCAGCGGTGCCGGTGGGTTACGCTCCGCTACGCACACCACTGGGGTGCACGTCCCCTCCCTCCCCAGCGCTCTGCGGAGGTCCAGCACGGAGGAGAACGACAGGCCCGTGGCGGGGGTGAGATGCACGTGAAAGCAGCACTGCTGCAGCGTCCCCGGCCGTGGGACGTGCTTGCTCCCAGCAGCTCTCACCAGGAGCAGGGCCCAGGGCCAGGGTAGGCACGGTGCCGTGCAGCAGCGCCATTGCCTGGGCTAAGAGCAGCGCTACCGCCGTTTTGCAGCTTCAAAACTAAACTTCCCCAAGCCCCACCAACAAGGCTCTTTGCTCCTGTGCTGCTCCTAGTGCTCTCATCTCTGACTGCACCCTCTGCCTTCCTGCCCCCAGGCCTCCTCCTCCTCCTCACACCCTCTGCCCTGCCGCTGCCCAGTTGCTTCCCTTTCCCTACCAGTTCACACCCACTCCAGAGCCCCGCTGACCAGCTCCCAGCGGCACTTCACCACAGAGCTGACAACACTGGTGCCTGGTGGCCCCTGCCCACCCCGCGGCTCGCTCACTGTGACGGCGGGAGTCACACCGTGACTTCTCCAGACGGAGCCGCGGGGCTCCTCGGCAGCCAGGGGACGACCCGGCTCCGTGCCTTGGGGCTCCAGGCTTGCGCGCGTGCGCAGGCGCACAGTGGTGTCCTGTACGGGCGAGCATGTGTAGCGCCTGAACAGAGCAAGAAGGCATGCTGAAATGGGAATTACATGGCATATTCTCAGTCTGTCTCTCACCAGCCTGTTACACCCATAAGATGGTACACTACGACTTCTTGTTTTCACTCTGGCTCTGCAACAACACCCAAAGGCACTGTGTGCTACCTGCACGCTCCCGAACCGCTCTGCGCTGGCACGGGCGGCTGAGGCCCAGCTACACGCACCCGAGCCGGCAGGGCGAAGCTGCAGCCCTGCTGCAAGGTCCTCACGCAGGGGCAGGCCGGGCCCTGGCCCGCCCCGAGGTCGGTTACATAAGCGAGAGCGGTGCCAGGGCATTCCTCCGCGGGCTCAACCGCGCCGCCGGGCGAGTTCAAACCCACATGCTGGGCCTGATTAAGTCTCCCAGAAACAGCAGCGCGTCCGGCAGCACACAAATCCTGCCAGGGTCCCTGCTGTCTTTGCATGCTGAGGGACAAGCTTTTAAAATAGCCCAGGGGTAAAAACAAGTGCTCGGCACCTATGAGTAAAGCCAGGTTTTGAAAAAGGCCAGCTTCCATTCAAGGAGCCAAAAAGAGCCTGATTTTCCAAAATGGTCAACATGACATGTTTGGGCAGGTTTTTATAGTTGCAGAGCACTCAGTAAGATGATCTTTTGCAGGGATCTAGTTGCTTATTTAGTGCCTAAATGAAAACCTGATCCTTAAGTTAAGCGACAGAAGCACTGTATCCTCCAAACACATTTCCAGGGATCTAGGGGAATGAGGGGATCCTCCTCAGGGGTTCAGGAGTGATGTGTGTGTATGTATAGTTACACACATTAAACGTAAGCAGCTTCACAAAGAGGGCAGGGGGGTGAAAAAGGTATTTTCCTCCCCGTCTCAAATCTTACATGCCTCTTCTGTATCCTTCGGTGATTTATGCCTTCTCTGTGCCATTTGTTCTCCTAACTAGAGCTAAAAGCAATCACACAATTTTCTTTTAGAACAAGCAGAACAGCCACCAGCTGATGCCCGGCGAGCTGGACAGCTGGGTACACATCAGCGCAGGCAGGGAAAGGCCGAGGTGGCTCATCGGCCCCCGCGCACATGCTTGCCGTCAGAGCTACCGGAGAGCGTGAGCCCGCTCCGGCTCTGCCGGAGGGGAGCAGAGCAGGGCCCCGGGGGAAAGGGGGTTACGCCGTGCAAACACTGGCAGCAAGCGAATGAGGCTGTTTTGCGCACCTAGGAACAAGCGTTGCTCAAAACGCTCAGGGAAGCAGGGACCTAAAGGCAGCATCTTAGTGTGCAAAACGGACAATCAAACGCGAGCTCCCTGTGCCATTCTGTGGTATGTGAACTAATGCAGTCCTTGAATGCATAAAGAGTGGAATAGCAAATAGAAGCCAGGAGGTGACTTAATCCTGCATACTGCATTAGAAGAATGATACTAGAAAAACGTATACGATCAGATGTCTACATGTTAGCATCAGAGCAGAAAAAAAGTCACAAAAATGATTTGAGGCAGCAAGTGTCTTCCAGTGAGTGACTTAAAGAGCTCAATCCATTTAGCTTACCACAAAGAAAACTGAGGAATGCTTTGACCATGGCATATAAAAATGCCTTCACGAGGAAAGAAATGCTTTAAAGAGTTCTTTTATCTAGTGAAGAAGGCAAAACCAGATACAAGGGCTGGAAGCTCAGACAGCTTCAAATCAGAACCAAGAATCACATTTTTATACCATGATTTCATTACCCATCAGAAATGGCAGATCTCCACTTTTTGATGTCTTCAAAGATGACAGCCTTTCTGGATAAACACAACTCCGTAGTGCAATTTAATGGCCTGTGATGTACAAGATACAACAGTACTATCTGACCTTACCTCTAACACAGCTGTATCTGCTGTTCCCTGGCACCCGCAGAGGCAGCTGGCACCTCTGCACTACACTGGTGCTAGCCCGACAGTCACTGCTCTCTTATCCTGTGCCTCTTAGGTACTGCTTGTGTGTATATTAAAAATAGGAGGGGTCGCCAGCCTATTTCTGGGATGAAAAATATTACTGTGTTTCCATATACTGTGTCACAGTAAAACATCACCTGTACCCAGTGTTTTCAGAGCTGGCTAAAAGCATACTCCTACATTTTCCCAGAAATATTCCTATTACATGCCTTGTAACGTTGTTACTTACTGTGTCTGGCAGGGATCTTAATCCCTCTCTCTAAATCTGGCAGCCCAAAGTAAAGCCACCTTTAGCAGAGTGGTACCATCTGACTGACAAAGAGAATTAGAAATCCATTCATTTCAGACTTTTTTTTTTTTTTTTTTTGGCCTTGAATGAGACAACATACAGGATGAATATGCTGTTTTACAACTCCGAATGCACCGCGAGGTTCTGCAAAGTGGATTGCCTCACCTATTTCCTCTGTCATCCAACCTCGGGGAGGGGCTATGGATCTCTCCGCTCTCTCTGGGCCCCTGGTTGCCATGGTCTTTCATATAGTATCTGAGCGAACAAGATCCCTCTGACGTTTGACACTAGACCTCTGCATGCAGCCAATTTGTTTTCCTTTCACCTCCCTTCCCCTGCATCTCTCCTTCCCATGTCTTCGATACAGTTTATTCTTTCCACAGAACAAATACTATCTGTCAAACTATTATTTCTGTGTATTTGTTTGTTCAGCAGAGAGAGCAATTTCTTTATTTTTGGTGACAAAATACTCAACAAAGGATTCTAAAGTGAGCAAATATTCTTCTAATGCCATTTAACAGCTACAGACTGTCAGAAGTTCATCTCAAAGAATGCAAGGAGAAATGGTTGGTAATTTTACCCTGTGGCTTGCGGACACAGAAACCCTGCCTCCACATGCTGTTATTGTTTGTTAGCACCAACTCCTGCTTCAGCGCCAGAGTCGGAATTTGCAAATCCTAAATTGTACAGGTGGGATTCAAAAACGCAGCATTTTAACGGAGTGTTGTCGAACTTTAACCAGCACAATTAAAATAGGAGCATTTCCTTTATTACACATAACATCTCTGATGTTTTCTCTCCCCCTCAAGAAAGAAACCTCTGCGGGGGAAATCATTCTTG
Organism: Rhea pennata; assembly: GCF_028389875.1. Taxonomy (NCBI): domain Eukaryota; kingdom Metazoa; phylum Chordata; class Aves; order Rheiformes; family Rheidae; genus Rhea; species Rhea pennata. The sequence continues at coordinate 51,994,583 of NC_084666.1, read as the reverse complement.
CTTTTCAATGTTGTTTATCCTCTGTTTCACCAGCCGGTTCCCAGGTGGAGAGCACACTGATGTAACATTTAGGATTGAGTACAGAGGAGGAAGTGTTCCTTCATCTCAGATAACTAGTTGGCTTGTAACTGCAATTTTTTATTAGTCTTAGAAAAAAGAAGCAGCCCAAATTAAACCCAAAGTAGACTGTTTACATACATCTCTTAAATATAGGGAGACATTTCCTCAAATATTTTTGAAGTGAAAAATTAAGATGAACTCTGCTTATCTGCTTTAAGGAGTTACAGCCCCTGACTGAAGCAGAGCCTGGTGCGAGGCTGTGGCTATCATCGGATACCTGCGCAGCTGCCCGCGCGAGGCCAGCCGGGTGGTGCTGGCTGCGTCCCTGTGGACATGCCCCATGGGTGACGGGCTGCGTGTGGCGTGGGTTCGCAACCATGCCACCAGCCGGCTCGGAGGGGCCGAGCACTGAACAGGCACAGACCCCTTGCGGATCTGGCAGCACCATGAGGTAGTCAAGGGCAGCTCCTCATGCCGCCACCCAAACTGCTGGAGCAGGAATGAATCCACAGATTGGATGCTCATGACCAATTTGCACCAGCCAAACAGTATTTCACATAATTTTCTTGCAGCAGTGAACCAGCTGCTAACTTGACCCGCACAAGGTATGGCTGAGCAGACAAGTCTCCGTGCAGCCAGCCAGGTGTGGTTTCAGAGCGCATCAGCTGCTTCCCTCGTTCGGCTCCCGTCCCACATGAAGCACAGAGCGTCCCTGCTTTCCCCGCGGAGCAGCCACTTCGTGTCTGGGTCCCGGTGCTGAGGGAGCAGCTTCTGTGCTGCAAAGCCAGCCCCTGATTTGCCTCCTGGGGCCCGGGTGCCTGCAGCCCTGCTCTCCGTGTGCCTGTGCGCCCACGACTGCAGCGCTGAGTCCCAACCCCAGCACTGCTACAGCAGGGCCGGGGCAGGGAGGAGAGGAGGGCGCGGATTTGAAGGAACGCTCAGGTGCCCAGCCTTGCGTTTTATGCATATTACGCAGGCTGGAATTACTCCCCTCGATGACTGCTGCGTGTAGCTGTGCCATCACGGCACTTCACAGCGCGCCCTACCACTCAGTGAAAGAAAACAGCAACCTTCAAGGTGCAAAACACTGGAGGAGGGTTGAAAAAACAGCCCATGCGATAGCTGTTCCACACCTCGTCCCCATGAAGACACCGTCTTCCACCAGAGGCGTAGCACGATTGGGGCCAGCCCGGCGGAAATGCCGCTTCCCTCCCTGTGCCAGCTGGTCGCTGGCCCCCCCAGTTCCATGCCTGGAGGGTTCAGCAGCTGCTCAGGGAGCAACGCAGAGCGAGAGCAGAGCTCACGGAGGAGGCTGGACCCTCAAGCTGGTGCCTTTTAAAAATTCCTGTGCTAAAGGTTTTAACTTTAATCAATGTCCCCTTTGAGTGCATCCTGGAGCAGACGGGAGGAAAGCAAATGTGAAGCGTCAGGATAATCATGGTTAGAGAGCCCCTGAGAAGGGGGAGAGAAGAAAAATGGAAGATGAAAGCAGGCAAATGGTTTAAACAAACAGTCACACAGGGCCAATGAAAAGGGGGAACAGAGGGAAAATGACACAATAAAAATAAATGCTATAAGAGAAAGAAAAGCTTCGAGCACATACAGGAAAAATGTGCAGCCTGGAAAAAGCATAGGTACGAGGAAAAGATGCTTTAATGGAGTTCTCTAGCAGCAAACGCTCCACTATTACCAGGCATCCGCATTCCCTCTAATGGCCTGAGCCTGCACCACATTATCACCTTGTACCCCCACGGAGCTGCTGGTTGCGGAGGTATTTCCCCGAGCCCAGCTCTAACTCGCACCTGGCAGAATCTGCCACCAGCCTCATGTAGATGGTTGCAACAGTTTTTTATGCTAGGTGAAACTTTGTTAAAATTCCCCTTGGTTGTTTTGTTTGAGCATAAACAAAAGGTATTTTTCACACTTAAGGACATTTTTTTCAGATCCTTTTCTCTGTGCTGCAGTAAATGAAATCCCTTTCATTTTTAGAAATTCAAACTTGGCACTTGCATTGATCCTCAGCAAGAAGCATGTAATTTGCCAAGCCTGAAAGGATCTTGGCTGAGAAATAAACACACTGGGCCATATGCTCGCTTTCCCATATGCAGAAGGTAACTTACCTCAAAAATTGGTAAGGAGCTGCAATTGCCCCATATCGTTGCTTGTGCCAAGGCAGAAAATCCTCAGAAACGTTCAGCACAAAGGTTTGGGGCTCTCACAGAGTAGGTCTCTCTGCATGCCTCCGGGGCCCTCTCCTGCACCCTCCCTGCACTGCCTCTGTCTCTGGCTTCTGCCCTGAAAGAAATTCAGCAAGGGGTCAGGGAGCGCGCCTGCCACGTCCCTGGGGCTCACTGTAAAGCTCCAGTATCTTTACTGGTACTTCCTACCCCAACTTGCTTTGCAAGAGAGCCGTCCATATAGCACAACTGTTCTGTGAATATGCCTTCCTACCTCATTCACGTCACGCCATCATGGGAGGAAGAGCACACACCATACGGACTGGGATGAAGCGAGGACTTCCTTCTGCGCCCCCCTCTCCTCACTGAATAGCAAAGGCAAGGGCTATGCCCGTAAGGAACACAGAAAGAGATTGTGCGACACACGTGCAGTATCTTGCTTTTCTGGGGGGGCTCAAGCTCATCATAACTGTGACTGATCAGCTATAAAAGCCCCAAAGTGGACACTCTGGTGCTTATTATGAGTGGCCACTGGTGCAAATTCTTGCACAAATTGACAGATCTTCCTCTGTCATACATGTACTCTGAAGAGTTGAAAAAATTCTCTTGGCTTTGGTTCTAGGCTCGTGTCTATGCCGCCTCTCTGCAGGTGGTATTTCCATCTAAAATCAAGAGCCAAATGTTTCCAAATGGTGGCTGGCAAGACCAACGGAAGTGGTCTTCAGCTGCAGCTGCCCAGTAAAGCCACATTAGCTTTGCTGTGGTTTCAAATAATAGCCACTGATAAGCTGAGACGGTTGGGGTGGCCAGGTTGTGATTTCATGAGCTAGTTCTTTCAACATCCTTGAATCGAGGCTACTCAGATCACGCAGCTCCAGCACTTTAAACTCTTTTGATTTTTCTTCCACCTTGGATGTGGTCTTTGTGTTTCCATTAGCCATCTGGTCTTTGTTTTGACATTCAGTCTTTTCAGCCGTAATGAAAACTGAGACAAGGAATTCTGATTTGGGCTATGCCTACATTGTCTTTAATCTTGACATGCTTGTCACTGCATGGTGCCTCTTGTCTCTCTTGAGTTCCCCTTTATTTATATGGCTAAGGAAAGTTTCACTATTGTTTTAATTTCCTTTGCAAAGCCTAACTTAGCTTGGCTTTTGGCAATTCTGACTTTATCCCTAGACTTCTAGGTCACTAAGGTATAGCTCCCTTTGCTGATTAAGACCTTATTGACACCTTCTGGGGCTTTCTGAATATTCTTAATACCGCTCTGAGACAATTCTTTGCTGGTTAAACTTTAAACTTGTTCTTTTTTACTTCCTCCCCACCATGAACGCTTTCTCTCCTACTCATGTTCTGCCATCTTCCTAACATAGTCATCTTTCCCAGCTTAACTAGCCCTCGCTGCAGCAATCCCAGCTGCCTTTGTGCTGCCTTTGACTCACTTCACAAGCCCTGACTTCTCCAGGCTCCACAGAAAAGTCAGGTCTTTGCACAGAATCATACTCATTTCTCCTAAGAGAAACTTAGCAAAGGCAGACATGATCTTCCTTCCTTCCCTCCTCTCTGCTTGCTCTCCTTTGCCTCCTCCACAACTCTCTCCTCCTGGACACCGCTGCCGTGGTTGCTCATCTCCACTCCCTGGCCCTTCCACTTGTCCTGGCGACCTTGCAGCATACCATCTCCTTATCTCCCTTGCCCCTGTCTGCCTCCTCGTCCTTTGTATCTCGCGCTCCTCTGTCTTTTTCCCCTGACCACACAAGCATGCTTTATCTTTGTGCTTTCAAAAAAACATTTTTTTCCAAACAAGCCTCTGCTCCAAGTGCCTCTCCAGCTCCCACCCTCTCTCTCTCTTTTCATTGTCACTGCTAAGCTTATCAAATGTGCTGCCATGATTTATATGATTTAGTCTGAATTTAGTCTCCATCTCTCCATCTCCAACACAGATGCCTTTCCAAATAGGCTTTCACTTCTTGCCTTGCAGAAACCAGTCTCACAGTGTCTCTAATACCCTTTGTCTGGCTGAAGCTCTGAACTAACACCCCAGCCTCACTGCCATAGCCTGTCAGCTCCTTTCAGTGCCACTGACCAAGCTCTAGGCGAAGTCGAGCCCTCCCTTCCCTGTGCTCCCGCATGACTGCAACAACTTTAACCGTTTACTCAGTGTTATTCTGACTAGTTCTCTGCTGCTCACCCTCCCGCCCGCCATTCTCTTGGTCTCGGTCCTTGCCCCTCTTCTCCTTCCTCTCTTGCCCTCTCGGTGGAGCCATCGCACTCACAATACAAATTCAAGGACCTTCTTTGCACTGACAACTCACAGATCCTCCTCTCTGTCCCAGCCCAGTTCCTTTCTGTGCTGACTAAATTCTTGCCCTGCCTCTGCTATCATCTTGTGGATATCTGTCAGCTCAAGCTCAAAGTAGCCTCTAATCCTACTCCCCAGGTCTCCTCTCCTTCCTGTTTCTTCAGTCCCCATGAACAACACCACTGCTTGCTTGTCACTCAGCCCATAACCTGGTGGTCGTCTTTTTGCCTCAAACCTCCCTGCTGAATCCCGCAGCCAGGTTCTCTTCACCTCGCGCCTTGACGGTTGCAACCTCACCGTGCTCGCAGCCAGCCCAAATGCTGCTGCACTGGTCATTTTCTTTGCCTGTTGTCTTGACTGCGCCACCTCTCTCTTTGCAACCCTCACTTGGCTTCCCTTCCTTTTTTCCACTCCCTCCCTTTCCAACCCAGCTGCAGCACATCCCACCTCATGCATCACCTCATGTTCATCACCGAGACTTCAGCCCCCCTTTCCATCAGCCCAAGGTGGCCAGCTTTTTCATACACTACATTTCCAATACAAGCGTCTGCATGCTTTCCTCCTCCCTGGACTTCATTTTTGGGAGGTGATCACCAAAATCATACAAATCCGATCCCGAATGCTGCCCTCAGTAGAGTGGGATTTGTAGAAATTTCTAGAAATTCCTGTCTACATGACGTCCATCAGTCTCTTCTGTTTCCTTGCACTTCGTGATGTGTGTCTCCCTCTGTTATCTCTTATCTTACATTTAGATTGGAAGTATTTAGGGGAAGGAAATATATTTACTTCCTGCCTCTGCAGGGAACCTAGTACAATGGGACTAGACTAGGACTAAGACTCCAAAGCACCACCCAGCAAGGCACAAGCTTTCTGCATTCAGCTAAATATATCACTTCATATTCTGCAGGTGTGAGAATGCCAAAATTTCAATGTGCCCTTCCTCTATTTCTTCTTCTTTTAAAGGACGCAATATTAGGATGAGATATTGTATGCTGAAAAAGTCAGGATATGCAAAGTTACAGCTCCCACAGCAATTGTAACTCAGCCTCATACGCTGAGGGCCCAAAGGTTATCACCATATACAATAACAAAGGACGCTGTATTCACACAAAGTGACCAAATTACTGCCACCGCAGACACCAGCCCTTTGAACTTCTGTACAGGTGAAATCTTAGATATTTACCGGGCTTTTAGCATTTAACTCTCGAAATTTGAAGTCCAACACCCCAGAAACAGAAGTCAAAATTATGTTGTATAGCAGGTAACCAATCCCAGCAGTAGTTTGTAGCCCTCTTCAGAGAAGCACAGCTAATGGCAACAAGAAATATTTCCATTAGCTTATGTGCTCTGGTAGCTGTCAACCAAGAGAGGGATCTGCCGATCAGAGAAATCTGGGAAGACATCAGTGTGTCAGAACAAGCGAAAAGACTTGACACAGAGGGCACATTTTTGTTGAGCAATTTGCATTAGCACTTCTGGACAAATTCTACATTTCACATGCAATTCACAACCCAACAGCAGCAGTGCTAATTGGTGCAGTTGCCACTCAACTGTGGTGCCTTGTTTGAGCTATCGCTAACGTGAATGAAGACTACAGCGTTTTTTTGAAAAATGCAGCAATTATTTTGCAGACTTTGAGCTGGGTTCCCCTTCCCCCACTTTCATCCGTATAATTTCATTATCTCAGTACTTTTAAAAGACCTGGAACAGAAAAATGCAAACCTCAGAAAAGTTCAATTGAAGTTATTAAGAGAAAAACTGTTTGTAGAAAATGGCACACGCTTCATTAATATAACCATTAGCCCTTTCATGACATTGATTTTGACTGTGTCCCAGAATGCCAGTGCAAACCTAAACACTGATCTGAAAAAATAACAGTAAGTGGCAGAGTACTGGTGACACTAAAAATCCCAGTCACCAAACTAAGGCTGTGCTCTGCACGTATCTAAAACATTGATGAGATGACAGAATCTCTCTGCCTCCTCTTAGGTGGTATTAGAAGTTATTTAACTTAACACAGGGAAGATCTCTCATCTATCATTCTTTATCCTTTGTGAAATCAAGTCTCCAGAGAAAAAGAAAGAGCTTCCATCCTGCAGCTTTCTATTACCACTGCTCAAGATGCTCCGGCAGCTGCGGCTCGGCAGAAGGAAGGTTTGCCCGATTCCTTTCCATCAAAGTTGGACTGCTATTTTTAGGCCGCATTTCCTTTAGGCCCCTACAGTGCCGAGTCCAAAGGAGCTAATGGGATTGGCAGGTGCATAGATTATTGGTGACCTCCTCTCGCCCTGCATTCACCTTTCTTACGACGTTTCTTCGTAGCATGCAGGCAGAAGGGGAACAACCTACAATTAGAGATCTTCCTTGCCAGCCCTGATAAGTTTTATGTTCAAATGCTCAATGATAGACAAAGGCACAATAACTGGCACCGGAACAGAATCCAAAAACCTATCTGAGTCCAGCTAGATCCAAATAAATGTAAATCTGAAAAAACTCAGCTCTTAATGGGATATTTTGGTTGTGGCTCTGTAAACAAATAGGTATCTGTAATGCACTTCCGCTCTGCCTCTAATCTCTCTGCAGCTGCAAGAACACCACCCCCTTCCTCACATTTCTTTGGATCTTCATGGCCCAGCCCTACTATGGGCCCAGCCTCACTGTTGTGGAAGTCACTAAGAAAAGCCACATCTTAAGTGCAGCTCCCAGCTAGGCTGTGCTCTTACAGAACAAGAGGAGCTACGGTTAAGCTGGTATAGCTCCCCATCCTGATCCGGTGTGGCTCTGAATCCTGCATATGGGTGTCATTTTGCTTGCTCCAGTGAAGCACAAACCAGACTTTTGGGCAAACTCATGTAACACATCTTTGCTATGCAAATAACTCAGCTTGCATTTCCTTGTGCTACACCCTGGGTTATAGGCACAGCAGCCTCATTTCAGTGTAGACCCAATTATTTTGAACGTGACTGCAAAGTCTTCTCCTCGTTTGGGAACTGCTGTCATTTACCCCTGCACTCCTCATGCTGATTCAGTGATATTCAATGAAGCATGGCCTGACTAGTAGCTCTCAGTACAGCGCTGTGCCCAGCAAATCCCAGCTGCCAGCCCCGGCCCACGCTGCCTCTGCAGGCACCGTTGCAGCAGGGCCCGGCAGCCCCATGAGGCTCCTCTCTCCCAGCTCCCCCTTTGAGTGTCCCCCTGGTATTCACCTGGCAAGTTGCTGGGCTAAGCTCAGGTTCTGGCTCCAGCCTCTCTTTTTCCCCTACAGAAAGCTGAGGGAGATCACCTTTTGAGAGCCCTTGTACCATTTCCCATCTGCCTGTACTCGAGCAATGAGATGATATGCTCTGTAAGGTGAGAAAGGCTTTTTTTCAGGTCTTTATCTGCACAGCACCTCACACAATGGAGCCTGGGCTCATCACTGCGGCTTCTAGGCACCTTGAGAATATATGTGGAACAAAGAATAAGACATGTGAAAATCATGCATGTGCGAAATCTTGAAAACCTCCAAGTTGTTCTCTGTTAAACAATTCCCCGGTTTCACAACCCGTAGGCTGTTCTAGACCTGAAGCTGGGTACTGAAAATGAGTTTCGGGTCACCATTATCATGCTCATTGATATGCAGGAGCCAAACAGAGAGGCTCTGAAATCTCCAGGGTATCAGGTGCATCCTTCCTCTCAGCTACCTTACTCTCTGTCTGTCTTCAAGAGATTTGGCCCAGAGAACTGATAACTCAACCCTCTCCCAAAGAGATGTGAACAGTACGTACGTGAAACCACAGGCTGTACCTCCTCACTGTAAAGTAGCTTCCTCTTTACCTAACGCACTGTAGGTATGTTGGGATTCTGCACAAACTGCAGAAGGTATCTTTGGACCTCCTAATATCTTATTTCTAATATATGGCGGGACTGCAGAGATTGTAGCTTCCCATCTGCTTAAGTATAATTCACTACAAAGTATCAAACGGATACCTTCAGCTCTTTGTAGACCTATCATTACCTCATGTGTTCATGTATTGCACATCTGTAGCCCACTGGCAGTACACCTAGTTAATGTGTGGGAGACTCCTAGGTTCAAAGGCACCAATGTTCCTTTTGTTCTCTGATGAACCTGATGAACGTGTCTTTTGTTTAGCTCCCCCCTCTCCTTAGGTTGTAGCTGTAATTCTGTCATTAGCATCTTAAAAATCTTTTCCTCCAAAACAACCTAAGCGCTAGAATAAGCTGAGAACATACTAGGAAGGACTTAAATGAATCACGATCTTCACTTAAGACAAGTTTAACAGGTCTGGGGTATGGTTTTCGGCAGCCCTGCTGCTTAGTTGCCAAAACTCAATAATCAAATATTCCCCTATAAAACAGGTGAGGTGAGATTCCTGTCATATTCCAGATAGTAAGCTAGGTTCATAAAATGCATTTGCAAAAGATGCGCTCATGACTACTAGGAGTGTCACAGTTTCTGTGAACCTCTGCAGACTCATGTCCAAAAATCAGAGCATTCAGGCATCTCTTTGGGAGCCGCTGAAAATGTCAAGCTGTATCCTTCGAGTGGAAACATTCTGTGGAATTTTCACTGAACTTTGACCTAAAGACTCCAGGCCTGGTTTCCTAGATATTATGCATGAAAACATGCCTGCCTGAGATACAACCTGCTAAACAGACTGGCAAACTTGGTGCCCACCAGATCAACATTCACTCTCCTCCTGCCAGTACCAGTATCTTCCTGACTTCACTGAAAGGGACTGACCACCAACAAGGTTTAGGAAACTAGCAGCAGAGGATTCTGACAAGGAAATGTTATCACAGATAGTTACAAAGACAGAAAGACTTTACCCATCTTCCAACAGCCATTTACCTGTACATGAAATGCAGTGGGTTTTTGTCTGTAGAGAAAATGCAAACTTAATATTCAATGAGTTACCATGCATTCCAGGTCTTTCAGTTTCCTGAGCTGTCAAATTCTTCTCCAATACAGTGTAGGGACTGCTAGAGACAGCCAACAGTCAGGGTGTGATCTGAGGAATTTCCTATGGGAGAAATCCAGAGCCAAAGCCGGAAGGCCACGCCACTGGCAAAAGTGTCATGACTTCTGAGTGCTATTCTTCTTCTTACACGTCATGGAAATCTAGGGCAACTTAACCTCAGCACACATGCTCCCATACACTGTTACCTGAATTACTGTATGCCATAATAAGACAGAGTTCAGCTCTATAGAGGTTTGTGATTCTTAGACAAAAGGGTGATATGGGCCTAACTGTCAAACAACTTCAGTTTATAACAGAATCAGCAGATTTCAGCATTTAGTTTGTCACCACAAAAAGATCAGCTCCTTAACAGGCACAACACATTAGTATCTTGTATTGTTGCCGTATACTCATCAATTAGCATTATTATCTTTATTTAACTGTAAGTGGCATGTTTTCTTTGACTGGCTTCCTTCCAAAATAATCTATTACTCTGAGCTGAGGTAGTATGTTTTTTTACTGCTTATGATGAGACACTTGTCTCTTAAAAAGCATAAACACATCGCCATCTGAGGAATGATGTAGTGACGATGCCGAGGAAAAATATCCAGCCATAAATAAAAGCTGTTCTTCCTCTCTGTGATTTTCCAGCAGCAGTTCTGCCACTCCTTTGGCTAGCCACTAAAAGCAGCAAAGGAACAAGCCAAGCCAGAGCCCCAAGCCTCCAACGCTTCTCCAGCACATTTTACAGAGGGCTGCTTTGACCGATGCTGCCTCCCTGTTGCTCCTTCTCACAGGAGAGCAGGGGCCTCTCTCCGCAGTGACTGTGAGCGCAGTCCCCATCCTTACAGCTCGCCTGACAGCAACCAGCCTCCCTTGTTCTGCAACCCAGGCAGCACCGGGCTTCCACAGCAAAATGCCGCTGCAGAAGAGGAAGGCCTGCTGTACCTTCAGCAGGTGCAGGGCATGGGCATATTTGCTTACAAGAGAAAATGACAGAAGATTTACAAAGGCCAAAGCACAATATACAACCCAAAAGACTATTATTTCCCTCTCCTCAAGACGTTTTCTTATTGCCTAAAAATATATCCCATATCTTTTGCCACATGAAGAGGAGCCCACTGACTATTAATAACCACACTGCAATAAAATCACTTCTAAAAATTCAGATACCAAAGACATTCCCATCCCCAAGCTTGCACTTGCTGCAGGGAGGGACTCAGTGAACCCCACGTGTGTGGCATCTATCTGGAACTGGCACGGGAAGGAGAAACAACCCAGTGTTGTGTGCTTCATGTTTACTGTTATTTTCCCTTGCTAATCTCAGACTGCTTCCAAACGAACATTTTCTTCTTTCTTAAAGGCTGTGGCCATGCCGACTCAAGCACGCAAAAAGCTACTACATTTTTCTGAAGCCAAAGTCATTGCCTTACAGGATGAAAGTCCTTATCCACAAGTGACTTAGTAGTCAAAGCTAAGTGCAGAGTACGCTGCCTGAGATATAGGACTTACAGGCTTTTCTAGGGGAATACAAATAATATTAGTGCAAAAAGAGATCCAAAGATTATTTTAACTGCTGAAACAAACTTAATTGCCTGATTAATTGAACTAGGTCCCACCTCCTCCAGAATAACTAAGCTTGTTCAGCACTGGAAAAAACTCATGTTGACGCTGCCCTTGTTTATTTGGCTGCGTGTCAGCCCAAGAGGGTATATTTAGCTTGAGTGCATTTGCAGGATTGCATCTTGCAGCTCAACAGGAAATCTCTGGAGTCAAAGCTAAAGATATCACTGCACGCTCGCAAATTTACAGCCAGCTGTAAAGTGGAGCTGTGGTGGTCAGAGTGCTCAACAGCCTCCTTTTAAATGTGAGAGGAGGCTGAATTAAACACTTCACTGTACTGAGTTCATGGCAAGCAGGGTGCACCCTACAAGCTAAATATAACAATCAATAGAGGAGGCTCTTCTCTTACTAGGATAATGCTGAATTGATACATCCTATTCCCGTTCCCAAGCTCGTACTCACAAGGAGTGGGTGGGAGGAGAAGAAATCTGAGGAGAGAGAGCTGGAGAACGCATCCATGTGAAGGGGTGCTGAAGCAGGACAGAGGTCTCCTCCTCCAAAGCTTTAAGAAAACTTAACCATTGCTAGATCCTTTTCAAAAGAGATAGATCATAAAAGCGAATACATGTTCAGCATAGGTCTTCTTTTTATTAAAAAATCTAGACACAGGCTGTAGCATCAAACCTAGGGCAGGTGTCTGTCCGTGGACACCTATACAGAACCCTTTCCTTTTGGTCTGGTCCATTTTCCCCCTTTTTAAGTTCTACCTTGCCCAATACTCTTCTGGAGTACGCCCTTCCAGGCTGGGCAAGGATGGGGCAGTTTGGCAGCAGGTTAATCTAATGACTCCATCTCAGAGAGTTATGTTACTCAGGGGAAGAATTCACCAAGGTGACTTCTGTGCTGAAGGTTTAAATGTTTCTTTAAACCCCTAAAAATTAACATAATTATGGCAACTTAAATCTCTAAGTTCTCTGACATGAGTCAGTGACATTACTGTGGTTCATCTAGATTAGGGATGTCTGCAGTGGAACTAACCTGTAGCATCACCACCCTGGATGAGCATGTAAAGGGGGCTGTAATATCATGAGATTAATCAGTCATTTAGCCTACCAAGTCATGCCTTCTTGCTTGGTTCAGGCACCCAAGTGGAAAAAAAAATCACCACAAAAAGTTCAGCTAAGACAAGGGCTCAGAACAAACTGATTCCTCAGGGCTGGTTCTGCATCGTTTCATTTCCATAGCTTAATCATACAAGATTCTTAATGCTTTTTGTAAAAAAGCTGACCTGTACTAACTCAGCGAAGCTCTGTGGTACACTGAAGGATCAGGCCTTCATATCTTTACTGAAGTTAAGGCATAAATATGACCCCAAGTCTACTCTCTACTGAGATAATGAAAAGACAGGATGTAAGAACAGCTCTTGCTTCCTGTTAATAAGCATTTGCTCTATCTTATCATTTTCTCTCAAGTAAAGGCTAGCCAGCTGTTTGCATTTAATCTCAGCTTTGGGTATGCTTTCATGGTCCAAGTAATCCAAGAAACCCAGAGGACACCTCTCCGCTCAGTGACAGGACAGCAATGTGTGTTCACGAAGCAAAATCGAAACGGAATAAATGTAAACAAGTAGTCCTTCTTTGAAGAGCTTTTCAGGATACAAAATATTCAGTCAATAGCTGTTTAAGAAAGTAGCATGGCCTTTGAGTCTGCATGCTGTTGATACCGAAAAAGCAGCTTTGTTAATCTAAGTAAGGTAAACTTGTTTTCTCACAAGCTAAAAGTGACTGATGCCATCTACCTAAAGGAACCAACTGAGTGGCCTCATGAGAGCAGACTCATTTCTTTGCCACCAGACAGGTCATTAGCTCATGGAGGGAGAGTAGATAGGTGGATTTAGTCTTATGACCTGTCCAGAAATTGTTTTTATTAACTGTCTATGGGGGGAGGCTGTCGTAAGGATCGTGTTTAGCAGTCTGCTTCATTCTCAAGCCTGTTCGACTTTGGACAAACTGCTTCCCTGCCCCATGCCTCGGTCTCCTCTTCTGCAAGACAAGAACAGTGACAATTCCTCTTATTTCACCCGACTGCCGTGACACTAACAAAGCACTTGGGGATCTGCCGAGGCACAGTCACAACATGTTCTAATTAGGTTCCCATAGAATACATTTTCTCCAAAAAAAGGGAGGGGGGGAATTGTATTCCTCTTGTGCACGCACCCAAACAAACCAGCAGGCTCCAATCTTATTTGGAGCAGAAAAAGGAAGAAAATTCATCTGCCATATCCATCTCCCTCTCCCTTTTACAGCATGCATTGGGGAACAGGCAAGAAAAGGAGAGCGGGCCACGCGGCTAGTGAGAAGGGATTTGCTGCGGCCCAGGCAGCGCCAGTTTGCTGAATCCTGCCACGAGGCCGTTCCGATTTCCGGCGCTCAGCGAGACGCAGCGGCAGCGCCCCGCGGAGCCGTCACGGCTGCCGGGAGCTGACAGCTGGGCGCTCCCCCTCCGGCAATCTGTTTCCTCTCTGTCAGGTGCAATCCGAGTGCTGCGCGCCAACAGGCATGCGCTCGGCCCTGCTTACGGGCGCCTCGGCAGCGCCACGGCGAGGGGCAGCCACCGATCTCGGGCTGGAGGGATGCCGCTGCATGCGGCGGGGCCAAGGGCTCGCCGGGGCGGGCTGCTGTTGGCGGCCGCCCGAGCAGCAGGCATTTACTGCTGAATCCGTGGAGCAAATCCAAGTGGAGTTGTAAGCAGAGAGCCCACAGTGGTGCCCAGGCCTGGGTCCCAGAGTGTAAAGGTGCACTGGGGCTGCCCTCTCTGCTGGGGCAGCTCCTGGGGATGGTGACAGCTCCATGGAGCAATGCCCTGCCACCCCCAAACCTGCCGTGCCAAGTCATGACCTGACTGGCAGGTGACGGGAGTCAAACCACAGCCCCGGGAGTACACAGCAGAGGCTTCGCGGGCCGACCCGCTGCTCTGCTTAAGCTGCCTGCACTTTCTGTGACGTGATGATCCCTGAGCTGAACGGACTCTCTCTGGATCATCCCGGCATTTCAGAGCCTTACCGCCGGCAGCGCTCTCCAAGGGCACCGTTTAGTGAAGCACCATGTTCAACAGGGAGTAAGAGCGACAGGATCACAGAAGTCAGAGATGGAGAAGATCCCTCATCCCGCCTCTCAGCCTGCACAGGACTGTTCCCAGGAGGGCTTTTTCGGCCAACGCACAGGAATTACCGTACTGAGCGGATCTCGGAGCACATCAATGCTCCTTAACGCACAAATGAAAACCCTGGGAGAGGCGGTGATCAAGAATTGTGTGATACCTGCCCATGAGCCGACAGGTCCTTCTAGAGGCGGCCTGGAAAGTGTCTCTTGTTAAAAGCCAATTGGATGAGTGACATTTAAAGAAAAGGTATGTGTGTCACTTTTCACCAGCTTCCCCCTGGCTCAGTTCAGACAATTACAGCTTAACTACCAGGATTAAGTTAAAGCCTTCCACAGTGACATAAGAAGAAAAGATACAGAGGGACACTGTCAACTACTTCAGGTATTGAAATATCATTTATGAGAAGGGAAAACATTCTCTGTCAGGTCTTTCCTTCACGTCTGAAAGCAATAAGCCAAAGTAGTTAAAAAGGAAAAATGTGGTGGGTGTCTTTGGCAGCAGCCTTCACCCGAGGTCCGCCACACGCATGGCTGCCGTGGGAGGCTCCGGCTTTGAGGCTCTCTGAGGCAGAACTGTATTGCCATTTGACAGGGGGGATTAGGTGCCTTCTCCGCGAAACTCCTCCTAATGAGCTCCACCAGAAGCTTCCCAAGTTATTTTCCAGCAGCAGCCTGCACGCTGCCCCCCACATGCTGCAGCAGGCCTGCCAGCACCATGCCCACGGCCCAGCCATCCCGTGGGCACAGCCTGAACGGGTGGTGCCATCACCCCAGGAATGCCGACACGTGCCCTGCTGTGTTGTTTTGCCACCCTCCCTTGCCTCGCACTCTGAAGCTGCCATTTGGTGCTAAGAGAGGGGAACCGGGAGCTTACCTTTAACCAAGGATGCCCACTTAGAGGTACGGGATGTCTCTGAGTTTCTTTCAGCTCTAAAACCTGTTGAGGCATTGGAAACATCTCTCAATGGGAAGGTGAAAGACATGTAAGAGAGTGGGCTGAGAGCTTCTGCAGTCTGGCAGTTAAATGACATCCGCACACTGCTGAAGAGGCTGGGATGACTTCTTGTAACTCACAGCATACCAAATACAGGTACCACAGGCAGACACTGTACTGTGGCAATCACTGCTCCTTCAAGAAGCTCACGGAAGGACAGCATGCTCCAGGCTTCTGGAGTGCTGCAAATCCTGATGCTGCAACTCTCAAGTGTTTCCAAACCTGCAGTCGGCCTCCTCTCCTTCCTCCACCAGGCAGCTAAGAATATAAAATAGTGCATCTGCAGTTGGTTCTGTTCCCAGCCCCCCCTCTGGATACTTGCAACCGTTACATCCATGGAGTACAGAAACTTGCTAAGGAACGTGAGTGCTGAGATGAGACTGACTCCAGGAATCAAAGTCTGCCTGAGAAGGCAGAAATTTTAAAAGCAAACTTTCTAAAACAGAAGATAAAATTGATTTAGAAGGAGCACTAGAAGTTAAGAAATCCAAAACAGCCTTTTACTTGCCACTAATCCACTATTGGATCTTCGACGTATTTGTACAATAGGGATGACTCTTCCAGAGTGTTGAGATACTCAGGGCACACACATACCAAGTAGTATAACTTTTTCCACCTTCATTTTACCACTTTCAGGGTGAAATTTCTGCTTAGACACTTGCGCAAAGACCCTGCCTAACGCAATGCAGATGCATGTGCACCTCCAGAAGAACGAGCTTTGGCTTACTGAGGGGAAAGCTGTCGCTTTGTTTTCAGCAAAGGCCTCTTTCCAAGGGCATATGGCACCTCCCTACTGCAAACCACCACATTACGAGCACTGCCCTCAACTACACACGCAGGGCCTGGAAACCTAGGAGGATTCGTTGGGAATAGCAGGGAGGGTCTGCCCCTACTGGGGGGGGGGGGGGGAGGGCTCCCTTGAGGGTTTCATTTCTTTTTCTCATGTTTCTCATGGCCTCTTTTCCAGGCCTCCGTATAGTTTTAGCTTCAAACTTATCGCTTTCCATATGCATCTCTGTTTGTGAGGGTCACTTGGCCTCCTCGGGTTATTAAGCAAATCCCAAGCTTTTCAGGCCTATGCGGGAACCTGAGGAATGTGGCAGCGAGCAGTAAACATCCTGAAGAAAAAACAGTGTTTGTAAGGGGTTTTACTGCTGTGTACACTTCCGACACAAAGAAAGGGACAGGGCAGCCGGACGGAGGAGGAGGGGAGGACCAATTTATACCTTCCAGGGCAGCAAAGCCACAGTAACCTTCTGTTCAAATCTACAAGATATTTCTTTATGCTGACTGCTTTCCATCCGCTTTCAACAGCTCCCTGTTCTAACATATGGCCCATCCTTGCGCTCTCCTGGTTCCTGGTATTAGCCTGTAACAGCGCGTAAGGCACTCCAAGAGTCTCAGCCTGTTTGCAGAGACCTAATGTACAACCACACACATGCCCCTCTCCTTCACACCGACTCTCCTCCGGCGCCTTGTCCGCTGCCCCTGATGGAACTGGTCCTGTACAAATCCATCAGACAAAAGCCGGCAGTCCTGTCCATTTTTGACACAGGAGATCTCAACCAGAATGAAGCTGGCAAAGGATTCAATAACACACAGCTATTGCTGTCACCAAAAAATCTGAACTTTCACCAAAAAGCCCCTTCAAAAATCTCAATTTTTGTCATTTTGATACATTACGAAAGCTACTCAAGCCAGGTTTTTGATACTCGGCATTTCTGAATCTCCTACACCAACAACTAACATTTTTTCTGTAGAAAATTTAACTTAGCAGAAGAAGTCATTTCAGAATTTGGGGTGCCCAGGAGGACAGGACAGTTCAAAATCCTATTTACAATACTGGGAACATCTCTGACCTGCATGTTTTGAAATAAAAGTCTCACTCATTATTCATGTTTGTGCACATCCATAATCACTGGTTACAGTGTTAAGGCCTTTAAATAAGTACATGTGTCAGAAGGCAGACCTTTGTAGCCCTGCGGTCAGGCCAAGGTTACTGAAAAGTTCAGCAGCGAGAGCAGTTATGAAAAATAAGCACCAGCATTTATTTACAGATCCACATACGCACTGGTTTAATTTTAATTTTGTCTGCAGTGGGATATTCCACCTTTGCAATATTAATTTGTAACTTTATTTTGGGGAACAGTCTATAAAATCATTCATCATCAGATGTCATGCTCTTGAGTTTACTTCAACTACTGATCCTTTACTGTGCTAAAATAATGAATAATAAATAACGGCGGCAGCAGCAGCAATGGCTGCTGCAGAGAGACATCCAACACTCCATACTCCATACTCCAAAAGGAAACAAGTCATTATCTATTTGCCTCCTTCTCTTTTAATTTATTTTCTCCATTTCTTACTGTGGATCTTGTTGTTGTTATTGTCTGCTTTATCTTTTGTTCCCCTTGTTTCTTTCCACCAAGGAATGCCAAGGTCTGTATACGGACAAGGAATTTCACAATGTTGGTTCTCCACTTCTTTCAGGTACTGCCTGTCACAGAAATATGTTATTAAATCCTAAGAACTGGGGAAGTAGAAGGTGTCTCTACCAACGTTTGCTCTTTCTTTTCTGTACATCTTACACCTTTTGGACCCACCTTGCTTAAGGATGATAAATTTCTACCCAGCATACCTGCACCACCGGACACCGACTAAGTTTATTACTCTACTCTCTATCACCTCTGCCATGGCTCAACTGAAAAGTGCAAGTAAAACAGTGCCTAAAGGAGGAACACACACGATGCTGATTCCTCCTCCCATGAGTGTGGGGTCTGTGCTCCAAAGTACTCTGTCTGCTGACAAGGCGCTTTTCCTTGGCTCGTCACACAGGAAACCAAAAAGGTTGCATCGTGGTGTATTCTGGCTGACTCATCTCTCGCAACGTGACAGAACAGAGTGGCTCCGACCGAGCTAATAAAAAGCCCCACGTACATGCATGTTACAGCTCTGACACAGAATTACAGCCTGCAGAGGCGAGACAAAACACTTCACAGGTCTGCAAACGGTGTTGAAACAGCAAAGCACAAGAAAGATGTATCTGCTTGCCATCAGGGGCTGTTCTGGTCCCCCAAAAGAGTCATCTATCTGCTAGCCCCCTTTCCAAATTTGACTTTAAAAGCAAGTATCAAGAGAATGGCTCAGCAGGGGCTTTAAGTGACTCACAAATTTGTGACTTTTATAGGAGATGCAGGAACAGTTCTCTGTGATCCATACTAAAGCCTGATTACTGGAGCTTTGTTCCCTAAAACAGCCATGGTAAAGAGCACCACGAAGGCTGTGAGCTCAGTCGTTACAGGAGGGTGATTCACTTCGACCACCTCTGACCACTAAATGGACACCACTTGTGCCATCAGGAAGGCAACGTCCAGTTTTGTGGGCTGGGAGAAGAGTGACGTTAACACTAAACTGCAGTCTTGCAAGTGCTTTCACAGATGGGCAGAACCTGAACACAGAGATTTACTTAAATACTGGGACTGGGGTAAGAATTTTCTTTTAAGATTTCTTTTCCTTGGAAAATTACCATTTCTACTGCAAAACATTCATGACAAAAAGTTCCTGTTTTCAGGGAAAAAAGTTCAAGTTCTGCCAAATACTTGGGAAAAAAAAAGAACACTTTGAAAACAGAGCATTTCAGACAAATCTTCCAATTTTCAATAAAAAAGTTTCATTATTTCAAGAGTCAGGTTTTTCTACAGAAGAAAAACTTATACTGTAGCCAGCAATACCTGATGCCAATTTTTGTCCCGTGACACTCTTCCAAACACAGCTACTGTCCGACCAGTCTTGTACAATGGATGGTTTTATTGTTGGCTCAGCATTTAACTTGACGGGTCATTATACGCAAAACCAACATGCCACCGTGCAAACTAAACCAGCAATTGCTGTCTAATTCTAGAAGGTAAACTCCAAAGCTTCTTTGCAGAACTTGATGCATTTTGTGACAGAAGTGGAGCTGCTCTATAATAATTAATGAATAGCATAAATTGATTTGGTTATTGTAATGCTTATTATGTAAATATATTAATTTAACTAAATTAACAGCTACCAAAAAAAGAAAAAAAACATACAAACAGAAAGGAAACAAGAAGTCAGGACAAGCCATCCCTTGGTAAACATGGGTCTGCTGAGAGACGATGCTTGCACCATTACTTCCTGCCTTTAGCCAGCTACAAATGGTTTGGAAAGGACTCCATGCAACCCAGGTAAGAGCAAGAACAAAGCATAAGGGAAGATCAAGAAAAGACTCCTTTGCAAGAGGTGAGGAATTACAGGGGGAAATAGGCTGGGACAAACATCTGCGGGAATATCCTGAACAGTCTGCCTAAGCTACTGTCTGGTAGTAAGCCAAATAGACATGCACGTGGACAACTGATTTAAAAAACATTTTATCTTTATGACCTGTCTCTACAGTTAAAAAAAGAGAAAACTTTGTTTGCCACCGGCGGTGTACTCCTGGGAGGAAGAAATAAATCTGTCCAAACTCAGTGCAGTCCAGTTGCCCCACAAGATGGCAGAGCCTAGAGCCCAATGTAAGAGTGGGAGGATTTCAGACTTCAGTCCCAGAAACAAGAGAGAAGCTGGAAGCTCAGCCCTTGCAAGGCAGCCTGAGAGGGTCCAGGAGGGGAGCGGAGAGGTTGCTAGCTCCAGAACTGTGTCAAGTTTGGTTCAAGATCTGGAAGCCTCCGAGAGTTCAACTTCATGCCAATCTTCCACTGAATAATGGTACCAAATTAGTTTGAAGGAGGTGGAGGAAGGGAGACACCAATGGCCCTCTTGGGCACATGACGGGATCAGAGACCTACCTTTGCTGTCAGGTATGGCTTTCTTTCCACGTTAAGAAGGTACATAGAAGTTTTTCTTTTGCTACATATAGAATGGCATTAT
The DNA here is from genome assembly GCF_028389875.1 of Rhea pennata. Taxonomy (NCBI): domain Eukaryota; kingdom Metazoa; phylum Chordata; class Aves; order Rheiformes; family Rheidae; genus Rhea; species Rhea pennata. Next base: position 51,974,475 of record NC_084666.1, on the reverse strand, counting down.
TTTGTCAACAGCATTTTTTACAGTGACAGCAGTCTGGAATTTTAATGCAGAGGTCAAAATATCTTCATTTGTCTTGATTTGTACATTTCAGTAAAACAGTTACAAAAAGAATCTAATTACAGTTTCAGTAATTTACCTTTACAAGCCAATGCAGACAATGAAAACACATGCTATGCTGCTCCTTGCTCTCCCATAAGCATTTTCCTGTATAGATCCATGTGTGTGCAAATATAAAGCAGCAAAAAAGTACTCCCTAAATGTGAATTTTTTAACCATCAAGCCAAGGAACTTGTCCAAGGGCATTCTGTTTATCAGATCTGGAATCCTGACAAGAAAATGCTGTAGCTGCTTAAAAAAAAGAAATAGAAAAAGAAAGAAAGAAAGAAAGGAATATATCCATGCAGTAGAAATTATAAAGACAGTACTTCAGAGCAGCCCGGGAGATACCTGGCAGTTCTCTCTGGCTGTGCAGCTCAGTGTGACTAACGCGACCAAATGTCAACATGCTCTCTAAACCCTCGCCCCGACTAATCTAGCGGTAACTGTCCCTGGTGTCGGGAAGTTTCTTAAATCAAAGTTCCAAGCAGCAAGGTGATGGATACAGCGCGTGAAGCGGTGTGGAGCACAGCTCCACCGGGGAGCTGATAAACAGCCTCACAGCGCTGATGAGTTGTGCTCGCTCCTGTCCCTTTCAGTACGTTGTGCTGCGTGCAAGGTTCGTGGCCCGGAAACACGCTGCAGAGCATAAGCCTGTATCGGTGTGGGCTTCCTCCAGGCTGAAGCGCAGGTCTGTAAAAATCATTTTGAATCCTCTGCTCTGCTTCACGCTAGTAAACCCCTGAGGCCCTCCCTCCTGGCTTTCCACGATGGGACATCCAAAACTGGCAGGCGTCTGTCTGTGCAAGGGGCAGAGAGGGAAGCAGGCTCTCAGCTGCTGCTAGCTACAATAGCCAGGGAGCCGGTGGCAGACCTCTCTCTTAGACGAAGTGAATGGGGTTTCTGTGTGCTTTTCATGCTATTGTGTAAAACTGAAGTGCAGGACAATGAAACTGGAAACATTTTGCTTGTTGTTGACATCTAACTGCCTCCTGGAGGATACAGTCTCCACCAGACAGATGGCTAATTTCTTTACCCGAACCTCCTTCTACAGCACTCCAGTGTTAGTATGATGTTCTGCCCCTGGAGTGAAGCCCTAATTGCTGTCAAATGTTCAGAGACAAAAGTGGTGTCTACATATCATTCATGCAAGTGCTGTTACTAGGGTGTGAATTAAACAGCAGAAGCCACTTGTCAATTGACTCCAACGTGAGCCGTTTTGCTCAAACACTGGCTCGCATTTTAAAGGCTCAAGGTTGGCAATTTTTATTTGAGCACCGGCAGGGACCACACGCGCTAGAAGATGCAGCATCTTTCACCGAGAATGGCTCCTGCCTCCGTCAGGCTCACGGCGCGTTCTCTCCCCCGACCATTTGCAAATCCTCCCACCGGAGGAAAACGTCCGCTCTCCTTTGTCCTCGCTAGCTAAAGCCAAGCGGCTGTTCAGTATGAAGCGGGCACTGAGCGCAAAGCCAGGACGTGGAGTTCCTCATTTGTCTTGTTCACACAAAAAATGTATTTGGGGACTGACGAACTTCTTGCTTCCCAGAGACGCTGCTGCCACTGAGCAGACAGGTAATACTAATGGCCAGACGGTGACAGTCGGCTATTGGTAGGCTGATTGGATGCACATTCATCTTCAAATTATGTTGTGTGACAGCACAGGCTGCTGAACACCATTTTAACATGCAGAGTAACTCCTCAGGAGGCTCTTCATTATGCATTCAGTGGGCTATTTTCAGACTAAACAGCATGTCAGTGGCTGTGTTTATCCCTTTCCACCTGGGCAGAGGAAACAGTTCAATGTCCCTCCGGGGAATTAATGTATATTACAACCCACACGTCGATTCTCCTTAAACAGAAATGGCCAGACACACTACATGTTTCCAGAAAATACTGAAGTCTCAAAAATGAGGGATTGCCAGGGGAAAAAATGTGTTCAAGCAGAGATTCTTAGTTAAAAGGAAGCCAAATTCCGTGTGATCCACATGAAACCTCTCCATGCTCTTCCCCTGCTCTCCCCCCGCACGCAGGTGTATACGTGTGAGCACACATGCTCACGCACAGTCTCTGGCACAGCTGCAGGCAACCACGCACCGTGGCAGCACACCCTTCTCGTTTCTAAAACGGTGCTACAAAGCGTTGAGCCCGGCTCGGCAGCGGCCTCTGGGCAGCCCTTGCGAGCCACCAGCGGGACCGGCTCCGCGGCAGCCCCGCGGCGCTGCCGGCCACTCTGGGGCTGGGCGCAGTGTCTGCAGCGAGGCCCAGGGGCTCCCTCCCACCGTGACTTACTTCCGCTTGCTACACATACTTCATCTCTTGCCCTTTAACAAATTCTGCTGGTGACTCCTCGGGAACGTGCCCAGGCCCGTAACTCCAAAGCAGTGACTAAAGAATGTAAAAAACTGTATTATTCCTCTTCTTTTTCTTCCTTTAACCCACAGATTTTTGACTGAAAATGGCTTCTCCAGGAAGCTGCTCTCCCCAAGCCTTGAGTAAGACCTAGGAGCTTTCCTGGACCTAGCAAGGCCAATAAGAGCAGTAAGAAAGTTACAGAGATGTCACCGGTTTTCTTACTGACAGAGCGGGGTTCACCCAATTGTGGCAGTCAAACCACACCGAGGCAGTGCACCAAGAGCTCAAACTGGAGTTAGCTCCCCCATCCTGCCATGGCCAGCCCGAAGCAGAGCCGAGAGCCGGCTCTAGCCCTGTGCCACTCGGTGCCCACGCCGACCCACAGCCGCGCTTCTGGCACAGGATCCCGGCTGGGTGGGAGGAGCACATCGGAAATGGGGAAAGGGTGTTCGTACCTTGGCCGCGTGAGGGCAGGGGGCTGGGGACCTGGCTGGAGGTGCTGAGGGGAGGCAACGTCAGTGGGGCAGAGGGGTGAGACGTGAGCTGGGGAGGGCGATAAGGGGGCACGCCGCCTCCTCGGAGAGCGCGCGGCCCCATGCAGACCTGGCAGGGCCCCTGCAGAGGACCCCTGTGCAGAGAGCAGCCCACGCGCAGGATCCCCGCTGTGACCCTGTCCCAGCTCCCATCCCATGTCAGATCCTGGCACGCATCCGGTCTCAGCACAGACGCAGGGATTTACATCCCCAGGTTTTTAAGTGATTGGACTACAGCACTGAAACCTTCTTCGTGCAGCCTGGGCTCGGAGCCGACTGCAATCCAAACTGACCCACTGCTAATTAAACACCTGTAATTAAACACACAGAAGCAGCCTGTGGCTCTGGAGATCCCGGAGCCCCGCACTACTGAGAGATGTCCTGGAGCACATCTTGGGGCCTCCTGCCCCTACGTGCTGTGGGATGAGGCCTCGACTGCCGCCCGCTGCCTGCGGCGGGAAGCCACCACGCATGCTGGGGCACCGGGGCTGGCCACAGCGGCCTGTGCTGGTAGCGGCACCCATTTGGGAGCGCCGGGAGAGAGGAAGATGCATATGTTTAGCGAGCAGCCCGGCCGTGGAGGTTCACAAGGTCGGGAGCCCCCCTCAGCCTGTGCAAAACATAAACTGAATTTGAAATGAAAGACTGTTTATTAAAATTGACATTTCTATGGTGCCTGCCCAGCTGATTAGAGGTAACAGCTGTGAAGCCGGCAGTGAAGAGGCCTGATATCCCAGAAGCTGCAAAACCACTTTATATCCTGCTTCACTGCTGATTTAACAGCCACAGGAAAAGATTTAGAGCCAAGTTTCTGCAGCCTGCTAGGGCCACCGCGCTCCATGCCGCCACCTGCAGCGGCAGCTGCCCCGCGGCCCCGGCAGGAGGGCAGGCCGGCCCGGGGGCCGCCGGCAGCGGGGGGAGCCCGCGCGGGCGCCCCGGCCCCGGCCGCGTGGGGCCGGCAGCGAGGGCCAAGGTGCCACAAGGAGCCCCTCCAAGCGGGACCGGCCTTCCCCCCCTCCCCCAGCGACGGGAGCGTGCCTTCAGGATGGCTTTCTGTGGCAGAGGAATATTGAATTCATTATACTGCGGGGAAAAACTGCCAGGTTAAAATAAAATGGCAGCAGGTGCATCTAATGCGATTACAGGGTCCCCCTGGGACCTACTTGGAGAGCAGTTTCACTGTGTATTTTAAACCAGACTATACTGTTGAAATCAACAGGATCTGAGTTGCAAAAAAAAGCAAGCTAATTGGGAATTCAATTCCTGGTTATTTGGGGACGAGGCAGAACACAGCCTGAGATGTGCTCACACAAAATGTGCCCGCTCTAAGCTGGGAGCACAACGTGCGTGTGCCTCACGAGCACAACCGTAGGAGACCTGAGCGTGGAGATACACGGGGAAGGACACCTCACAGAGATTTTGTACCGCCATTAAAAAGACATTCCAGGGAAAACAGAATGAAATACACTGCGCTAAAATACCATTTAGATTTTGAGGCCTTCTGCTTTAACGCCTCTCACAGCCTCAGAGGAGGGGCTAGAAGTGCCCGTATATCATCCTGAACTCAGCAAGATGGGCTCAAATCTGTAGCTTGCAGATATAATGGACTGAAATGAACCTTAAACTTTATTTTAATGCAATTGTAAAAAATAAGGGATAAACCGTAATTCTACTACGTTCCATCTAACTGGTAGTGGTGCAACCCCCTGTGAGACGCACTCAGAGGGCAAAAGCAGCAGCGTGCACTGAGGAGACGTTGGGAAGAACCTGTACGACCCTTTAGATAAATCTCTGAATCCCTATTTGAGCCAATCAATCCGGCTTTCCACGTGTCCGCCGGTAACGGACCCATCTGTCAATATCGAAGTGCTGCAGTCATGGGGTAAGCTGTGTTCACAGCTGGAAACTTAGCTTAGCAATTGCTTACATTCTAGCAAAAGATAACCCTGGATTATGCATTTCACACAGCAGAGGTTAAAAACGAGACTGGGGTTTGGGTTAATGCCAGGATAATGTTTCTGTCTGACCCTGAGAACACACAGTGTTGCCTTTAGCCATGTTTCCTCTCAGATCCACGTTCTGCACTGTCCAGGAAAAATAAGAGAGGCCCCGTTGCTGAAACTGGAATATACCCGCGGAGCTTGTAGATCCAAAAGGAGACAGCTTTTATTAAACAAAATCCTATCCTATGCCATGCTCTGTAGGCAGCTCCCAGCTTCTGCCTGGGAGCATAAGCTTGCTCACCCTTTTATCATTACATTGGCTTGCATGTTGACAACTGCTATTAACGTCCACGCAGGCACCCCAGCGCCCAAAGGGATCCTACCAGCCCTTGCAAATCTTCACCACCAGGGCTCAGGAATATATAAGCATCTCAGTATGTTTCACCTGAGAAGATGGCAGTAAGGTAGACATTTCAGACGGCTAAGAAGCAACAAACATGTTTCGCAAGCAAGCTCCACCTGAGGCATCTCAAAGACCAGCAACGTCAACAGCTGACTGGTGACAGACCTGTTAATGGGTAATGGATAAGGAAGGCTATTCTCAATGAACTGAAGCCTCATGTTCCTGAGGGGTCTTAAAGAGGTGCGCCAGCTTCTGCTCTGGCCCCAGCAACGGGCGAGGAGCTGGCCCTGATGTCAGGTCTGTATCTGTTTGTATGCTGCCCTGCAAGCCGCCTTCCAGGGGCGAAGCTCCCACATGGTCCCCTCCTGAGGGGAGTCAGGAGAGCAGCCCTGGTGGCACTTTTGAGAAGGAGAACAGCACTAACAGCAGCAGTCACCTGCAGCCTGAGCCCCTAACTTCACCCGTCCAGAAAGCAGTGGGATGCCACCATGCTGAATCCTCCAAATCTTTATTCATAGTTACAACTTACAAGGAGGAGAGAGCTTAGCTTATTTTTAGATCTGGGATAGAATAAGAGGAGTTCGAAAATGAAAAAAAAAGGCATATTTCTAATGGTCTGGACCATATTGGACAAAGATGTGAAAGAAACCACCACCTTTTTTCAGAGTTACTTCTTGGACAAGAGTGGTGCTTTAAAACATTAGTGAGAACAGCACCTGTATCACACATTTCCCAGAAGTTATTAATCCATGCTTCTAAAAAGAAACAAAAGCAGAACTGGTACCCCAAAAACGTCACTGTTCACGCAAGACTATCAATTATAACCAAGATGTGTACAATGCCGCACTAACCCTTTCAGCGCTGCCCATCTATCACATCTATTACCCTGCAGTATCCCATTAATATTTGATTGAAATCTGTCTTTTTTGCCGACATGTTTCCTAGCACATCCCCCTCACAGAAGTATTCATGAGCTAACTGAATCCCTAGTAAATTCTACAGGAAGCTACTAATAAGATAAGGCTAAAATCAAGCAACTAATGAAACAACTTAACTGTGATTCAGAAGCACTTCAAGAAGACACGATGAACCAGTTATGGAAGAATGGCAAAGTATTCGACTGCAAAAAAATCCACAGATTCTTATACACTTTCAGTAAGGATCTCCCAAAGTTGTGTTCCCAAAGGACTACTCATTTGGCTTGTATGGGGAGCAACAAATTGAGCACCTGCCTCAACCAGGGCCTTGTGTGGGAATCCGGTCCAATTTTCTGGACAGCCATCCTATGAAGCAGCATTCCTGTTTTCAGCAGATGTAACAAACTAAAAAAGAAACATTCTGCAGATAGGTCCAGAGACTGCTGTTCACGCTGTGTGCTGGTCATGAAGAAACTACTCTTTTTTCCAGCTGGTTTTCTGCTCCTCTCTGACTGTAGGATTTCCAGGTCCCCCCCCCCCAACTTTCTCTCCAGTTAAAAAGGAACCATTTCAATGCTGTCAATCAGTCGGTGAGGGATGCCAATAACTAAATGATGCAATATGGCACACAATGAGGCTATTTCGGGGGTTGGCTCTGGCGCTTGCACGTCTGCACAGAGCACGTCACAGTAAAGGCCTTCATCTCCATTGCTCCGTCAGGCAGCGGAGACCGCTCACCTTTCCACCGCTGCAAGGGGGCTGCTTTCAGGAGCCAGCCCACAAGATCAATGAACCATTCTGCAGTGTGGGAGTGCAGCTCTCAAGATGACAGTCCTCAGTGTACAAAGCAAGGACTTCATCACCTCTTCTGGCAAGTGTTTTAGTGCAGGAAATTGTTCTTCTCCTCTCATTCCACACGGGAACTGCAAATTTTTTTCCACCAACTCAGCAGCTTCCTTAGAACTGAGACCCTCTGTGAAGTAGGATGCAGATATTTTAATACCATTTTATGTTTTTTAACATCTTTGTCTCAAAGGCAAGGCTCTCTCTAACTCTCTTCATATTTAAACAGCAGGAAAGGTAGTTTAATACATTTTTCAGAAGTGGTGAGAACAGAAAGGGAAAAAATAAATGGAATTGGGAGGAGAAATGGAACGGAAACTGAACACCGTGTCTGCAAAACAGTGTGTAGTTTTTGTGCAGAACTCATTAGCATGAATCAAAGGGTTTTAAGAAAGTAAGAACTATAACACTAGAGGAAGAGCAGGATATTTCTGCCAAGGCAAAGGTCTTTATCCCTAGTACTCCACATCCCTTCTTCCTGACCCTTACCACTCCCTTCACCTCCTTATGCCTCTGCTGTCCTAAAAAGGAAATCACAGCTACTTCTTTACTAATAACTAGGAGGACAACCCCTTAGCATCAGCTGGTACTGTCAGCCGACCTACCGCTGACCCCAGTGAGAGGTTCAGGCCAGGAGGACTCCCAAGCTTGGACCTGATGTGCATGAAGCATGCCGAAATCTTTGCATTTCCCTGCACCATGCAAACTAAGTCATCACTCTGACAGCTCATAAGGGCTGATGGACAAAGTTGGGGCTGTGTCCATCTATCCCAGTTCCACAGCAGGCTACCTCTGTGGTAGGGAGAGCCTCACTGCTTCAAAATCCTCTGCTGAATGTCTACAGCCTATTAAGGCAAAGCAAAATCTGTGCCAGCTCACCTTAATATGCTAGGCTGTGAGCCACGGCAGCTCAGGAGCTGATTCAAAAATGATTAAGCCAGTCTTGCTGCAAGGGGAGCTACTTCTGGAAAAGGGGCAGGCGACAGCTGGGCACAGCAGCCTCCTTGACTGCTGTGTGTTAACTCACAAACGTCTGCAGGCCAAGGCCTGGAGAAGGAAGCAGCTGTTACAAAGGGACTTGATGGGTCATGGTTGGCCTTAATGCAAGCACCACCAGGTACATACATGCCTACGGCACGCACATGTATGCCCATGGGCTGTCTCTTCTAAGGTTACATACCTCTTTGTGGATTTCAGGATAGACTGGAAGCTAGCACCTTTTCCCATTCCCACCTACATATAGCTCTTGTAGCCATAATGCGTTTTCTCCTCTCTGTTCCAACTAACTTGTACATTCAGCTGAATGTCTTAGCGAGAGGAAGAAATCCCTAGCTACCACACAAAGGGTAAGCTGGAAGAGGGAAGGATGCTGCTAGCTCTGAGTGTCGTGCCCAGGGGCCAGCATTTTTGGCACCCAGGAGACAGCAGGAAAAGAATGCTAGGCAAGCACAAATTTCTCCCCTCTTCTCTGCCCAGACACTCTGCTGAGGCCGGCACAAGCAACCTGTCGGGGAAAAGCCAACTGCCAGTCAACCACACTGCCTGCGCTCCTTTGTTTCTCAGCCTCTCTCTTAGGGCTGTGCACGGAGGGAGGCTGAAACGTGTGTTTAGCAGCTGGGCTCCGTGCCCACAAAGGAAGAAGAGAAGGAGGTGTCTGAAATACTGGCCAAGCAGCTTGTTTGGAGCAAGGAAGAGTGGGGACATCAGCTCTGGCACTGCACTGGAAATAGAAGCGGGCTTCCCCCATGGAGACCGGTGAAATGAGGAGGAGCCAAAGAATCAAGCGGTTTGAGTTGTGTTTCAGTACTAAAAAGAACAGCCCTTAACAGCAATGGAGGCTTTGGCTGGAGAGGCATAGGGTTATCACAGGACTGGCCAGCAAGGCCACAAGCGCAGGCTCGCAGCAGAGAGCCGGCAGCACCCATGGAAGGCGATGGAAGCCAGCGTGATGCTGGGTCTCAGGCCATAATGCAGCTCCGCTGCCTGGCTGAAGTCTCTCCCTGGGCATGACCCAGCCTGTAGAGGCTAGCTGAGCCCTCACAACTACTTGGGCCACCGTTGTTCCCTGAAGGGTTAAGAAAAGGTCATTTTGATAGCAGCAGTTGCAGATACATATCACAACCAACAACCCAAATCTACTGTGAAAGGAGTGAATTAAGAAGCAACCTCTTCATGTGGTTTGTGGCTGGTGGCTGCTCCTGTTGTGCCCTGATATTTTATTATCACCATCTTTACAGCTGCTCAGGTAAAGAGCTACGGCAGCTTTGTGGTTCCAGGAGCAGCTGTCCTCCTGCACTGCTGCAGCCGGCAGGCTGACACCCGGCCTCGGCGCGATGCTTTTTACAGCCGCTCCACTTCTAACGGGGGCAGCAAGGAGCGTGCAGAGCCGCGCACCGACCCGAGGAGGAACCAGCTAATTGAAACTGCGCCTAACGCCAGTCACTTAAATCAATCTCCTGCTTCTTCCTCTCACCTCCATCTCCTTCCCTCCACCTTCCCTGTGGCTCCCTCCTCCAGCCTGCCCTCCCCTCCTCCTCCTCACCCCCCTTTCCCAAAATCCCCTGTCTGACTTCTAATCCCTCCAGGGCGATTAAAGCAGGCCCAACAACAGAAGCACGGAGGCAAAGCCCCGTTATTTATCCTCTGCAGCGCCCGGGCGCCTGGCGCGGGGGCCAGTGGTGGCCCCAGCCGGGGGGCCGCGGTGGCGGTGGCACGCAGCCCCCACCCCGCGCCGCCACCGCGCTCGTCTTCCTCAGAGCAATTACCACAAATGATTTATGCGGCCAGTCGTGAGGGCCTGCCAGGCTTCCTATTTCATCCCTGAAAAAAGGAACTCTGCTGGAATTTTATCAGGCAGCTCGGATTAAATTGACAGCTGCCTTTTGTTTTGTTTTTAAAGACCTTCCCTCCGGAGCGCTGCACTCTGCCTGTAACGAGGGGGGAAATCCCACACCGAGGAAGGTGGTAAAAGCCCCTCCTGTAAGAGAAAAATCCATTTTCTTCTCTGCTCTCCAGGCGCATTTTAAGCGAGGCCATTTTTAAGGAGCTGACACGTGAGGATGATCCCCGCTCCCATCAGCTGGGGACAGCATTTTCTTTCGCTTCGCTGAAGCCACCAAGGCAACAGCTTTCCCTGCTCCCGGTGCCCGCGCCTGCTGGCCGGAGAGCGGCGAGGGCCGGAGTCTCGCCCTCGACGCGGCAGCAAGCGCTGGGCTGGGCCGAAGCCGCGGCCCCACGCACGCAGCCTCCCGGCGCGCTCAGTGCTGCAGCGCCGGACGCCCCGCCAGAGGCGCGCGCCCGGCTGGCCAGACGCACGGGGGCGCGGGGGGCACCGCGCAGAGCCCCGGGCGGCGCCGCCAAGCCCCCCGCCGCGGTGCCCGCGCGACTGTGGGACGAGGCGGCGCGCGCAGCTAGCGCGAAATCACACGGCACCAAAACATGCCGGCAAAGCCAAATGCGAGCACAGGAGGCCCAGACAGACACACAGGCAGTGCTGATTAAAAACTTCAGACTCTGCCAACAGCAAGAGGTACAAACAAGTATTTAGCAAAGTCAACTACCTCTTGCCTTATTCCTGTTAGTGCCTGCTACCCGTACACGCTTCAAACATATTTGAAAGCATTTGGTTTTATGGTAACACAATTTGGGCTTTTTTATATACAATTTGCGAGGCAAAGTCTAACACAAGGACATGAAATTACTAAAGGTGCCAGCAGAGATTACAGCATCGATTGTGAGAGGTCTATGTGCCTTAAAACCATTCTGGTTTTGATGAAGAGCAGCAGCCTTTCTCTGTACCATCGCAGGGTGTGTGTCGGGGGGAGGACAGTATGGTAATTTTGTATTAAAAAAGGGCAGAAGATTACAAAACAGCGATGAGCAGCGCAGCAGCAGCACCGAAGCGGTGACCGAAGGGCCGCGGGGATGCATGCCTCCCCGCAAGGGACCCTGCTGCGGCACCCGGCACTCCTGAGGTGTCGCAACAAATCCACCTACCAGGTGCACCCACCAGCCTCTGCGTTTCGCAGGGAGGTTCTCGCGTGAGTCTCTGCATGCCGACACTTCAGGGAAAGAGCTAAACATGCATTTGAGGGAATAAACACAGACACCAGCTACAAACACATGTGCTGCCAAGCGCATCAAGACATTAGAGCAAAACAGTTTTGCCTCACGTTTTCGTCTTTAGCCACCTTAGGTAGCGCTGCCAACAACAGCGACTCCAATCCCTTTCAGAAGAAAAGACATTTTAAAGTGAGATGGCATCCCTTTAAGATGCCGAACGTTTCAGATGCATTTGTTTCTTGCTGCCGCGCGCCCTCCAGGCCCGAGTGTCAGCAGCGCGGTACAGCCGGATCGGATCGGGCAGATCCGAGGCTGCTGCTGGGCGCAGAGAACGCGTGGAGGACTCTGCTCTGCAGGTCCCTCCGGGGACCCGAGGCTGCTGTAACCCCACACCGCAACATGTCCTGCCAGGTTTATTTACCTGGGTACTTGCCTATTCAGGGCATCAGGACAAGACAAAGAGCATTAAAACCCAGGTAGATGCTCTTACTTGGGAAGAAAGTGCCCTTGGATCAGAAATTCTCCATGGTGGGCCCAGGATGAATCATGATACTTAATACTGAAACCAAAAAAGCTGTACTATATACTGCTACTATATGCATTGCAAAATAGCCACATTTTCCTGCTTCCTCCTTCCTGTGTCCTCTTACTACTCTTTTCCTGCGTGAGATTGTTCACAGAAGCTTAAGAGCTTCCACTTCACATACACTGGCTTCACTTTTCCAGCTATAGGCTTTCTGCCCGTCCCCGGGCAAACCTGCCACTGGAGCAGCAATACAGAAAATGGACTGAGGAAGTAAAAGACAACCCAGAAAGAAAACTCTCTTTGCAAAGTGGCACTATGCCTTTGTCAAGTCCCTGCCTCAGCTATGTTGGCTTCTGTAGATGCCCAGGTACAGGGAACTAATAGGGCATGCGGGATGATATATCGATGCGTTGTCTTTGGCTGTAGCTGTGGGAAAATAAAGGCTGACAGAGTCAGGACATTCTTTGCACTTGGAGAGAGAAGAGGAAAACAGAATGAGTTTACGAAGGCAACGGAAGCCGATTGCTTTGGATCTGGCCTTATCATGCTGTTGGTAACCACATCTGGCTGCATCAGGGCCTTTTGCTGGCAGCGCGAAACACCAGCACTTGTCAGAGTGCTGTTAGCCTCATCGGAGCAGCACGCTCAGCATTGCTGCCCAGATCCTAACCCTGCTTTAAAAGCTAACGTACTAACAGTTACATCTCAGAGCCCGTAACTAAGCACTTGAAGAAAAGCGGTGGGGTTTTTTTGAGGCTTCAGCATCTCCTTCTGATAAAGACATGGCTGCATGCAGTACTCACATCCCTGAAAAATCAGGCTACTTTTTAGATAGCCACCTAACATTAGAGACCGATCTTTGAAAAGATGAGCGTCAGTGGTCTGCTATGTAACAGCTGCCACCTAGGCATCTAACGGGCAGGGGCGCTGTGTTTGCTTCTTGAAGTCAGGAGAGAGCTCTTTGGCATTCAAAGACCAGGCTAGTACCTTCATCTCCAATCTCTTAAAGATTTCACCAAGACCAGTCACTCCTCCCTGTCTCTGGTCATTCTGCTTGGATGAAGAGCTGGACACTCACTGGTAAACAAAGAACATTATGTTAATCTGATGCTAATTAGGTGCATCCATACAGCTCTGTTGTAGGATGACTTCCCCATGCCCTGGCCTTCTCTGTGCTACAGGAAGGATGAAAAGGGGAGGTGGCACAGGGGACACAGCAAGAATGACACATGTAACCTGTCAGTGCCTCTATGACAGAAAGAGTGATCCTCTGTTACCTTTTGCGGGCTTTTTCCATCTGCTGCTCATCTCCCCTCAGTGCAACCCCTTGCAAGGCTGCCAAGCTCTCAGCCCCAGAAATAGTGAGCCAGGCAGCAGACAAATCAGAGGGGAGGGGGAGATGCAGATAAAAATAGAGAGAAATGTTGATTGCATTGTTACTGCTTCAATTAAGCTCAGACACTTCAGCCCGATGAGTCAACAGCAATGACAAGAGGGCACAGAAAACTGCAAGGCAAAACCAGTTTACCAGCCCCATTAATGTGGAAGGCACTAAACTCCCATACCAGTGACTTTGATAGCGAAGGAGGGAACAGCTCTTGATGTTGTCCCTCCAGTGCACATCTGACAGCAGCAGAAGAAACAGCAAAAAGGTGCAGAATTAATAATGACTGAACAGCGAGAGCTGACGTCTCCGCAGAAGAGCAGCCTCAACAGCCCAGCGTGCAGCACCGGGGCAGTAAAAGCAGGGTGTTAGATGCTGGCTCAACTTGTTCAGATGAAACCACTGTATTCTCCAGGGGCTGAAATCACACTTGTGATGCTGTGTGTGCTGCTTTGGTGATGGAGCAGACAGAGAAGTAACAGATGGCTGTAATTACAGGGACCCAAGGCACAGTCAAGAGACCTGGAAGCCTGGCCCCCCTCCACTGCCCCACACAATGTGCATTTTCTCTGCAGGAACAGACTGCCCTGCACCCCCTACACAGAGGCAATCCCACATCACTCCCAGCACCAACCCCACTGTTGTGAGCCAGCAGAGCGGGGGCTTTGCTCAGTGCAGAGGCACAAACACAGGTACTGAGTGAAGGGGGAGGACCAGCGGTGTTAAGGGCAGAGAGGTTTCTACGAGCAGGCACTGTGGTTGGGTGGGAGCACCCACCCGCTGCCCTGATCGTTCCCTTTTTGTGGCTCTGAGCGGGGGAGGATGGGGACGGGGCTGAGGCAGGAGACGGCTGGGTGGGAGGCAGGCAAAACTCTCAAATGACCTTTGGACTAGGAAATTACCATTGTGGTTCTCTGTGTCACCCACTACTAAAGAAGTCTCTGAAAAGAAAGGAAGAGAAGCAATTGGTCACAACTTCAAACAGCCTGTCTCTCTGTCCCGCCACACCACACCCTGGAAAATGTTCACCTCTCTCTGTGAAGTGGTTTACAACACACATAACATGAGCATTTATTGCAGTGTCTGCCAGCACTCCTCCTTTGACCATCCCCATCAAAGGGAGGCTGAGGAAGTCAAGTATAGGACTGCTGACAACCAGGAGAAATCCCACAACGCTCTGCTCCGCAGCCCGGGCTGCCCAAGCTATCCCACTGTGCCCCAACACACCCCATCCTGGTCCTCTTGGCGTAACATAATGGTCTTATGTGTAAAGGTTTTCTTAGCCCAGTATCCTGTGTCTGACGGTAGCCAGCCACAAATGCTTAGGGAAAGAATAAAAGGAACAAGGACAAATGCACAGTGAGCCTTCCCCTGGGATCCCTCCCAGCTTCCAGCAATGAGAGGATTAGGAGCATTCGGTGCTGGAGGCTGCATCTATCACACTTTAATCGGCAACTGCAAACCTCTCCTTCCTGAGTTTATCCAATTCCTTTTACATGAGGCCTTTGCAACATTGTGCAGCAGGGAATTCTGCACATTAAGTAGGTGTTGTGTAGAAAACAAAACAAAACAAAACTTCCTTTTGCTTTAAACCTGCTGCCTACTGCTTGCTGCTAGAGTGCTCCAGAAGCACTACAAATGTGGAGCTCTTTTTTTCAGGATGGTGGGAAGACCTCCTATTTGGTACAGAGCCATGCGTACCCTGCTGCCTCCTGCAATAGCACCTGGTTTCCCTTTTGCTGAACAGGTTGCATGTGATTCCTGCCTGCCTGTAGCTCGCCAGAGATCCAGGGACTGCAGCAGAGAATGATGCTATGCTTAGGTTAAAAAGGTTCCTTTTGATTGCATTAAGCTGGCAAGATTAGGATTTCTGTACTCACTGGCATCTGAGAACATGAAGTCACAAGTGCCACTTCTGGCTGCCTTTGGCCTGCTCAGGCCCAGCTACCACGGTCCATCAGGATGGCCCGTGGCACAGCCTGCACGAAACCCCGGGCTTTTTATCACCAGCCATCCCCACCCCAAAACACACTTGGAGCACACCACACTTTATTATCTGAAATGCTGACAGATTAACACAAGCTTCAGCTGAGGCAGGCAAGATTTTAGTGCGAGATAAAGGCAATGCCAATCCGTCGCCAGCCTGGGCGCTTCACGAGTGAGACTTGTGGGAATTGCGCTTCACCTTTTCAACGACAGCGGTGTCTGATTGAAAGGGAGCTGATGGCAGCTGGACACATGCTAGAGTGCCTTGGGTGAAAAACTGCAAGCCCTGCTGCACTGTGGGGGTACAGCTATCCTCTTCTAAGACATGAACCTGCTAGAGAGGAAAAGGGCTGGCACAGGATGAGAGCGAGTGAAGTTTGAAAGTCCTTAGATTCTGTGTTTGCACATGCACAGGGCCAGATCCAAGGTTCACAGTTTTTCTGGTAGCTATTCATCAAAACATTTGCATTGCCAATTTGGACAACATTCATTAAAATCTATGTTTAGTTTGCAAGGATCACACCAGACTGTTCAAATAAATGACCTACCAAATTAATCTCTTTTCCTAATGTTATCTCCTGATATTTAGGATGACTTCATGCCAGATATCCTGCTAAAGAAAAGAGAGTTGGGCTGGGGGGAGGAGCGGAGAAGGGGCTGCTTGGGGGAAGAGCCCAGCCTATATTCATTCCATCTCACTCCCTTGTGAGTCCCTTTCCATCACACTACTGAGCACAACACAATTAGTGAAAAGGGCCCAGTTTTCCTCCAGGAGCCAAGGTCCCAAAAAGGTACAGCTTCAACATCATTAGCAGTTCATCTTCTTAAACCTCCGGGCAGCCCCTAGGCAGATCCCCTCGTGCAAGCCCCACACCCCTCCCCCTTTTTGGTGTCTGCTTATCAAACTAATGAAGCACATCTAGACTGAAAGGTCTTGGTGTAGAAGACAGCAGCTTAACCATGATTCAGTACATGTCCTCTCCCCTCCTCCTCTTTATCAAATAAAGCAAGCAGAATTTCCTACACTTAAATGGAAGGGAGGAGGAAGGAAGGAGGGTTAGGGGAGGGAGACGTTTGTCTAGTAATTCCCTGCAGAAGGAGATGTCTGTTTACTTTCTTTGACTGAGCACTTGCATATTAAAAAGGCTCAGCTCCTTAGCGGACAGGATTTATCAGTGCCACATTTTCTACTTGATAGGGCAGAGCCTACAACAGCGGCTCCAGGTTGCTGGAGAATAAACCAACTTCCTGTGACCTTCCTCCTGCCCTTCCCTGAGTCCAGTCTGTGATGGGGAAGCACAGGGAGCCAGGCAGCGGAGGCAGGAGGGTGCTGGGGGCTCAGAGCCACACGGTGGGGAAGGATGCTTCGTGTGCAATAGTCCTAAAGCAAGCACACCACTGCAAAAGCAATGAAAGCATAAGGCTCCATTAGCTTTTTTCCATTCGGTGATATCCGAAAAGGCAATTTCCAGCTTTAGGTAAAAACACATAAACATCTTTCATCATGTCACTGACCTAAATATAGATGATTACTTCAAGGCAAGTGAAAAAAAAAAACGAGGAAAAAATAGCCCTATTCTTATACCTTCAAATGCTATGAAGCCCTACATGCAAACTGCGGCAAAGAGGAGCAATAGATAACCAGCCAGACACGAAGAAAGACAGAAACACCTGAACATGTTTTCTCTGGGGTTGCTCGCGCACCAAAGCAAGGTTGCCCTCCTCTTCCCGTCAGTGGGAGGTGGTTTTGCTCACAGTGCCTCTGTGGGTGCCCAGCCATGCCCTGTACCGCTGCGACGAGCAGCCTGCCACCCGCACAGTGTGGCCTGGCTACCAAACCAGGGGGTGCTCCCGCGCACGTGCTCGTGCTGCCAGCCTGTAGTCCGGCTGGCGAGCAGCTTCCTCCCGGCCCTCGGGACAGGCGGCGCCGTGCTGCTGCTGTGCCCGGCCCTGAGCAACGGTGTGGGATCTCCCGCACCTAACATTAAATACCAACGACAAGTCGTGGCTCTACGTATCTAACACGTGTCCTCCAATCCAGAGTCCCAGATTCACACTTTGTGACCCTCACTGGTGTATACTGGGGACTGAGTTAGCTCCGTAATTGCTCCCTGCCTCAGTTTACTCACATATGGAAGCTGAACCTACCTCCATACATGTATGGAAGCAGTTACAGAAAAACTGCTATCTCGGGATGAGGTGAGAACCAAATAACACAGGTTAGCAAAAAAATCTGTGAGTGCTGGTGATAATCTGCTGTCTGTTTTAAATACCATAACATACACTTAAATACTGTGTCCTACGAATCATAGCTGGTGTCACTGCTTCAGCCTAGTCTTCATCTACTGGGGCAGCAGGAGCTTTGCCTGAGAAAGGACTTCAGGAGTAGGAAAGGCATTGTTTATACTGTAAAAAACAGAATTCTTGTCAAATAACCTAGATGTACTTCAATAGAGTTTACCAGGGATAATGCACTGTCACAAGAACTGGTTGCTGTACAGCATCTTCCTCAGTGTCATGTAACTGCCCGCTGCTAAGGGGCTGACAAGCCGCTTCTGGTTTCGGCTGCCAGAGAACACCCTCACTGAGAGTAAAACAGAAACTCTCGTGCTCCCCAACTTGAGACGATCCTGCCTTCACGCCACTGGCTCATTTCTCCTGAGACAATGAAAGGCAAAGCTGAATCAAATCTACTGTGCCTGCTTTGAAACCTTACTGTGTTGAAAATACTGAAAAGAAACTACAAGTTTGGTTTCCTGAAGGGCAGGGTCCAAAAGACCCCAGCCAAAATGCCATGCATGTATCAGCCTCCTTACAGAACAAGCACGCAGGCTACGGGGTGGATCAAAACCCAAGGAACCCACGGGTCATTTTTTAAATAAGCTTGAAGAATGGTAACAAACAAAAATTCTGCTCTCCCAGTAACGAAGGTTACCAGGCACTTCCATCAGCGTACCTGAGATCAACACGTAGACTTGAGCGTCCAAAGGGAAAACCCAAGAGAGATCCTGGGGGAGGAGAGCTCAGGGAAGTGCTCCCTGAGGGACGCAGGGTTTGCAGGGGCAGGTCTGCCTGCAGATGGCAGCGGCTCCCCAGGGAGCGCGACGCCTCCGCCCTCGGTCCCCTCGGCAGGATCTTCGGGCCAGCGGCTCGGCGAGGTCGCGGGCCTGGGCTGCGCTCTCCTGCCTTCCTCTCTTGACTGTCAGTTCTCTGTGCTGAACCGAGCAGTGACCAAACACAACCACACAGCACAGAGGATGGGGTGTCAGCCAGCCAGCTGCCCGGCAACTGCACAGACCTTTCCCCTCCGCGGACCCGTTCAAAACTGGGTCGTGTCACAAGTGAAATCGAAGCTGATGCCTTATTTGGTCTTACTGTGCCCCAAACACCACAGAGTTAGTCGCAGCTGAGACTGGCATCCGTCCGAGGGCCCTTGGCCAGCAGCAGACCGAGGCGCCTCTGGTCGGGGCGGCCGGTTCGCTGGCACCCCAGAGCCACAGGAACGAGAGCAAGCACGGCCTGCGCTTTAGCCACGCGGAGCCTCGCTCGCCCCTCGCCTTCGCCAGCACGGTATGCAGGAGTGGGAACGTTTAAAACCATCACAGCAGTTTCTAAAATACACCGCAGCGTAACTGCTGGGAAGTCCTGGGAACCCCTGTGCCTCTGCCATGGAGGAACTGTGTTTGGTGAAGAGTCTCTCAAATAGTATTCCTCTTTCTGGTGCCACTACTTCAGTTAAGAGATTGCTACTGAAGGCTATGAACAGCGCCAACCCCCCATATTCCTTATCTCACAGAGTATCTACAGCTGAAATTGTGAGAAGAAAAGCCACGTTCTCAACTCTGTAACAAAATTTGGTTTAAATTTTTTCTCCAGGAATGCACTGATATTCTTGCACTACAGGCAACTTCTTATGCTTCAGAAAAACATGATCTTTGACACAGAGGAATCTGCATAGCACTGTGTTTGCAAAATCCACTGCTGCTCTGAAATTCCTCAGAAGGCACCTCCAGCACTGTCTTAGCACTGTGGACGTACCCAACTGACCTCCCGCACGTAAAGACCATTAAAAAAGCTCCAGTGCCTTCCACGATGGACATTTGCAAGGCTGGAGGGTGCCCCGCTTGCTGACTAGCCAGCAAGCATAGGCATTGCTCAGTGCAGGGTGGCCACACAGGTGAAAACAGCTTTA
This sequence comes from Rhea pennata, assembly GCF_028389875.1. NCBI lineage: Eukaryota > Metazoa > Chordata > Aves > Rheiformes > Rheidae > Rhea > Rhea pennata. Next base: position 51,955,235 of record NC_084666.1, on the reverse strand, counting down.
GGAACGTGTGGTAGGGAAGAGAAGCCGATCACACGAAGGATTCGCTTCTGAGCATTGCTAGTTCTGCCTCACGTTTAATTATGGCTTTTATTTCTACGAAATATGTCTGAAGCTCCAGACAAAAACCACGGCCACCCCATGGCTTGAAGAGGAGAGCAGAAGGCTCAAGGCCAATGCCCAGTCCATACTGCTAATCTCTGCAGAAGATTCTTTTAAGTTATAACACTATTCTCTCAGGTTTAACATATTTACACTCTGCTCTCCATTATCATGCTGCTTAGCCTCATTAGCATTTTAGCTCGAGGTGAAATCTTGCTCCTCCCTTTATAAAAGACCTGCTTTTTACCATCATTACTGAATGTATCTCACCAGTGTTAAGACTCAAAAGATGTGCATGCTGAAGTTAAGCTTGCTGGGTCAAAACTAGGGGAACTAATGGGAACTTTGTCATCAAAACAGCCCTGGGGAAAAGATGCAGCTTTTCATAAATTTGTGTGAAAATAAAATGTAAATCCATACAAGCATGCATACACATACACACACACACAGAGGGACTGTATAAACAATTCGACTGTGAGTGCTCCGATGTTTGTACAATGAAAACACCCAGAGGCACTAAGTGCACAAGTATGTCTTTTCTTTAAATGTCCTCCCTATCTGTGCAATCATTAGGTCTCTACCAGTGGTAGCTGGTGACTGGTCATGGCATTTAGCTCACGCGTGGCCCAGCTAAGCTGGGAGCACAGCAAGGGCCAGCCTGCCCCAGCGGCTCCCCTCGCTCCTGCAGCACGCGGGGCACCGGGAGGAAACCCAAAGTGCTAGCACCTACAGCAGCTCAGCTGGAGAGCCACAAGACATAACACATATAGGGCTCAGGAGCTGCACGGACATAATGAACAGAAGGAAAGAAAAATTGCATTCATGCAGCCCGAAAATGCCTCTCAGGAATATTAAGGAGAAAAACGCCATGAATCAGACGGTTATCCAGTTTCTGTGCCCAACACAGACAGGCCTGCACTACAAAATGAGCATCTGGAAATCAGGTCTAAATTTTGCCCCCCTTCAAGTTTTGTGAGGGTGTTTTGATTCAGTTCCTAGCTGAAGCAGAGAGGCATCTATCTGACAATGCCTGTTCTGTTGTTAGCTTGTGTGCATCAACACATTGTAATCAATCCAATATCCCATCTCTTATTTAAAATGTAAATACTAATTTGAGGGTCCAGGGAGAATACAGCTATTTTATTTTCAGTTAAAAAAAATTGAGGAGGAGGCCAGGCATCATAACAGTAATTTTTGATTTTACTGGTGTATTATCATCGGGTAATAAGAGCAACTTGAAACTGCCAATTATCTCATAAGAGGGGTATCACCTTCTCTGCTCTGAATGGCTCCATCGATAAACGCAGGTTCTGCTTGCTAACGCGCCGTCACGTAACCGGCGGCCTTGCAGCAGGAGAGACGAGAGCATGAGAAAGAGAGAGAAAAACAAAACAGCAAACGTGCAAACACTTCGTGTGAGCTAAGCCCTTGGCTCAGCAACAGAGAGAGGGAAGAGGAGGAGGAGGGGGGCTGGGAGGAATCGCCCGGAGCAGTCGGCAGGTCACACACACAGAGTGTGCAACAGCAAACTCCGTTTACAAAGAGACATCTGTTCCATTACTTCGATGCATTGTGGCTAATTACATCCTGGCCCGTCTGTGAAATGACAGCCACTTATTCTCCAGTGAACCGTAAAATCTGTACATGCTCGATGTGGGCAGCGGGGAGTGAGAGGAGCGCAGGGGGGGGGCGGCGAGGGGGGCAGGGCAGAAAGGGACAGGGAGAAGCACCAAGAAAACGCGCTCTTGGTGCCGGAGTCAGGAACGGGCAGGAGGGAGAAAGCCCCTCTGAGGCCCTCACAAAGCCCTGCCGTTCTGACGCCGGGCTCTCGTGCCTGCTCGAACCCGAAACCCCTCGCTCCCCAGCTTTGCCTTTGCTGAGGGAGCAAGACAGTGCCAGCCGAAATTACACCAAACGCGCATCCGTGGACTTCACTGGCAGATTTCTGCAGCATTTCTGCCACTGCTCTTAAACCTTCCTTCCCCTCCGTTCTTACTGCTTTGTTAGTAGCCATTAGCCTATAGACCCATTTAATAATAGACGTAGCGGAATTAAAACCAAAGATTTCTCATCTCCCACTACCTTCCACAGATTTTTAGAAATCTGAAGAGGGAAGCTGCAAGAAAACAGACCTTTTCTCAGGGAACTTCTCTGCCTAACAAAATGGGTCTTTGTGGTCAGGCATGACTGTAAGCCACTGAGTCAGATAACACAATACAAATCACATTTCAAGAGCCAGAATACACAAGCCAAGGTACAGCATTCAGCACCATGTTAGCTGACGAGGGTTAAATCTGGATCCTAGTAGGTCTGTCAGGAAACCTGCAAACCTTTTAGTAAAGCTGGATTAAACATCAAATGAGCCAAAGACTGTAAAGGTTTGCAAGTGACTCCTGCTAGGGGAATAGTGGCTTTGCCTGACGCTAGAGCAGCACTCACACTACAGCAGCTACCAGCTGGCCACCTCTGATCTGATCCTGCACCCAGCCACAACCACTGCTGCTCAGGCTTCGCCAGGAGAAGACCTGATGTTTTGGTGACTCAGGTGAACAGAGCGCTGGAGTGGTGCGAGAGGTCAAACAGTTCAGGTGACGATCAAAATAAATAAATGAATGAATGAATAAATAAATAAATGAAAAGACCACATGGTTAAGAGAGGAAGGCAGGCTAGAAACAAAGTATCAGCGACAGGCTGCTGAAGGACAGCTGCCCAGATCTGCAACTGGGGGCACTGCTTTTGTTTCAGGATTTACGCACGGCAGCACTGGTTTTCCATTAACGCACTCAAAGCTTTCGCCTTTGGGTAGAATTTGGTTACTGTGATGAACTGCACACCTCCAAAATTTAAGCAAAAGTAAGTGCTCTGCATAAGGAAGGAGGGCAAGGCGGATTCCTTCAATCTTCTACAAGGTGAAGCTGTAGAAATCTGATGAGGTCTAATAACAGTATTGAAACAGCCAAACTAAAGAAAGCTAGGATGCTTTGGGGTGGGATTTCTTCCTGCATTTGCCTGCAGGCTGAGGGTCATATTAATCCATCTGAATCCCTGACTGCACCATATCCTGCAGGTGTTATGGCCATTCAAGATGATCAAATCTAGAGGGGAAGAAAAATACAATTAATCTATATTCACTTATATGATACACAAACAGATGCAAAAAAAAAGGGAAGTGCTGCAGGCAGCTGGTTTGTGTTCCCAGCTTAAAGCAAAACCACCTGAGGCTGAAGCATCAGGAAAAATAGTGCGAGTGTCATGTTTTTTCTCCAGCTTTAAAACTGGCCTCTGTAGCTGTTGGCAAACCAACATAACAAGGAAGAAACATTCGGGACCTAGCGTTCCTGCCAGACTGGGAGTAAAAGTGGCTGGAAAATTTAATGGATTTTTCATTAAACATTTGCCACTTCCTCTAATTTCTGGTCAGCCTTCTGTGGTTTCTGTTTTAATCCTCCTTTCCTGACAAAAGCTTCAATACATCCTAAGGCCAGAATGAATATTCATCTCATTTGTGAAACGTAGGTCACAGACTCTGCGTTATTAACCTATGCATGAAGCTTGTGACCTGGGCTGCGGTCAAGCATTGCTCCTCCAGGGTAGCCTTGCAGAGAGCCTGTGGCAGCAGCTCCGGCAGGGCCTTCTGCTGGCCGGGAGGATGCGGGAGGAGCAGCACTGAGCTCTGCGTTGAGGGAGGGGAGACCCTGGACTGTTTTGCCTCATGCCTCCATACTTGGCAGAGCAACTTGGCAGAGTTTTGGTGGGTTTCTGCATGGGTAGATGCAGAAACTTGGAGTGCGACTAGTTGTTGGCACACACCACAGCTTGGGACACTCAGAGGTAGAGCAAAGCTCTTGCAAAGCACCGATTTTGTCCGTCAGGTTTGAAGCAAACGGCCCAATACCACTGTAGCTGACAAAACCTGAGAAGTTACTGAAAGCCATCTGAGGAACTGAATAGCATCAGTCTAACTCAGAATGGATGGTGCACCCATCTTCCCAATTTCACTGCACAATGTGCAATCAGAGGAGAAAAACCAAGGGAAAGGAGAGAGCTGAGTGAGCTGAACTCAGTCTTGCCCCTCTAGGTAAGAGCTGGCAAGAGGGATAAATACAAGATCTCATTTTCCATGGACATCAGGCTGCTTTCTCTCACCAGCACTAAACTCACCCTCATAGAGGGAAAGATTAACCAAAAAAGAAGCCTAAAGCGTGTAACTCTATGAAGAGCTTACAGGAAGGATTTGTAACAAATTAACACTGCCAGCAACCATAGAGCTGCCAGAAGCTTTTAGTGTGAACTGTGATTTAGTTGGCTAACATGTTAGGTATAAAATCCAGCAACCTCTGTCATGCTCCTCATTCCGTGTCATTCTCGTCATTCTTCCTCGCACTGCCCTACTAATGTTTTAGTAACTAGTTTTAGCCCTGTTTTTCTTGTGTGTATTGACCTATCACTTCTGGTCATTTATCTGCATGAGACATACTTCACAGCATAGCTCAGCTGGTTAGAGAGCGGTGCTGCTAATGCCAACCTCCGTACGGGGCTATGCTGAGGGTTGGGCTAGATGATCTCCAGAGGTCCAGAGATTCTATGATCTTAGCCTACTCCTGTGTTTGAGGTGCTAAATGTTTTACAGTAGATTATCACAAGTTCAACTTAGTGAAAATCAAGAAAGCACATCAGTTTCAGGCACAGGGTTGATCCGGGAGTTCATTCTGATCTGAAAAGATTAAAAGATACGTTCCTCCTCCTTTATTTTATTTTTTACTTGCCTCTCACATTGTATATGGACACTCAAGGCAAGTTTTTCCCTTCTCTTCTGCAGCAGAAGCTACAACAACTGGGGAAGAGCACATGGGTGATATCACAGGAGTCAAGAGTGAAAAATGAAGCAAGGTGAGAAGGAAGGTTTTTAAACATTCCATTTAAAATGCTCCTTCCCCTGGAATGTGCGTGGTACAAATGCTTGTTCATATCTATGTCAATAAGGAACGAAAAATTTGTAACAAAGGACACCTGTATTGTATATGCAAAGCTTCAAGCTCTCCAATGTTGGTGGAAAAAAAAGTCTGACATTTTCAGGAGTTTCTCTGTCAAAAAGCAGAGATATTCTTGAGACCTATTAGGCAAGACTCTGTCCTTCTCCCCCTACCATTGCCTGATGTAAAAGCCTTTTCAAGCCATTTTCCCCAAATGTAATAAAAAGGTGACTAGCAAATGGCTTTAAAAATACGTCTCTGTGCTTCTTAGGTAGCTTCCTCAAAGACGAGGCAGTGTGACTTCGCGAAAGCTGAAAGCATTGCCAGCGAGCAGCTGGAAAGAGCAAAGCGCCAAATTCCTCCTTGAGAACATTCCCCTTCTCCAAGAGAGAAGCCACCAGTGCAAGGCTTCCTGGTTATACCCTCCACAGTTTTCCCGAGGTGATGACATTAATTCCTTGAGTAAGGCAGATGCAGGCACTGATTTTTTTCTTATGGGGGAGAAGGCAGCAAACCAACGGCGACTTCTTCCCCCATTACCCACTTAGCGTTGCTACAAGGTGATTAGACAGCAGTGGATTAAGAAAATGGATGAAAACAACGATTTTGCCTTAAGGAAAGGAGTGGAGGGGAATATTAGTCTCTGGATTTGAAGGTCAACACAAGCAGCATTTGAACTAGCTTTTAGATAGCAGTCCTTCACGTATCACAGTTATACTGATAGAGAACTTTTCATTATACTGGACCTCTGAAAGTTCAGTAGAAAAAGGAAAGAAAACTTCAGGAAAAGAAAACTTCAGTAATATCTATTAATAAGCCAGAAGAGGAACAGTTTTAGGTAACTGAATGCCATACTGATTAACAAAAACAAAATCCTGAAGAGGCGTTAAGAATACGTGCGCGTGCACACAAAATACCCAGGGCTGCTACATAGGTAACTGTGTGGATCTCTGCAAGCAAATGCTAGGTCTTCCATGCACAAATATTAGCTGTAGGCAAACCTGGACGGGAGCTGCTTTTCAAAACATAGACCAAAGCAAGTTTCACATATGTCACAGATTCATGCAAAAGGGACAAGTTACAGAAGCCTCAGAAAAGCTCTCCCAGGAAGCAAATGAAATGCACACACAAAGCTAGAGCAGAAACAACACTTGGTACGTGTGTCTGCATGTGCTAGGTGGAGATGAGGAAGAAGGGAAGCAGAGGGTCTATATTTTGACAGAGGACAGGCTGAGCTTTCCCTTTCATAACAACCCATAGAAAAAACCCTGCAGTATAACACATGGCCTGCATATCTGACTTGTGCCTGCAACCGCCTGGTACAAAGAGATGCCATGTATTTAGATTTATGCTGGCCAGTGGCAGGGCAGAGCAGAAGTGCTAACTGGACTAGCAGAAAGAGCTTATGCTTTGGGAAGGTCCCTCCTTAGAGAGAGTGTTTCAAGGAATTCAGAATGTTTAGTGTTACTCGATTAAACCTAGTAACTTGGAGGAAAGGATCGTGTGAGTTTCTGATCTACATCAGTGGCACAGCTGGGCTGCCCAGGATGTCTGAAGATGCACTGGAGGGAAGAGGCAGGAGCTCTGCCTCCCAGTCCTTGACCACTGACCTTGGTGTTATGGCTTCCAGAGCGTAACACTCAATTACTGAAATGTTTGCTGGCGGAATAAAAATCCTGAGTTTAAGTCCCTCAGTGAGGCTGGTTTACAGTAGCTGCAAGTGCCACTTCCCGGAGATGGAGCAAATACGCAGCTGGACTGTGAGTGCCGGCTCTGTTCACTGCCTCACTCAGTACGTACGTTGGTCCCAGTACACCAGCCCTCCCGACTGGTCACAATTAGCGGCACTTGCTTGGGAGAGACCCAAGTCATTAGCTGGCATAGAAAGTTAATCACCTGTCCACCATTACAAAAGGGACGGTCCCTTCAGGAGAAAGGTCGGTGGCTGGGACCACTCAGGGGACAATGTCTGTTCTCTAAATGGTGCCCTATGAATAAATCAATGTCCAAATCCCAGGGCTTCTAAACCTTTACAAACACAAACACGCAGAAAGCATATACATTAAAAAATGAGCCAGGACTGAAGTGGCTCTCTCTGAACCCCAGCTTTCAAATGCCAACTCTCTGGTTAACCCCTCCCTGCCCAGGTTATCTTATCTGCCTCACAGTGAGTGTTTTGTTGTTCCCATAGTACATTATTTGTTGAAATAAATATGGAAATAAGGCTGAGCAAGACAGCCAAGACAGCCAGACTGAAATAAATTCATCACTCATGGGCTCTCAAGGGAAGAAAACCGCGCATTTTTTCTAAATGATTATTTCTGAAGCACTGAAGGAATGGCTATATCACTAATGAGGCCAGTGCTCCATGACTGCTGATTATAAATGACCTAAAAAGAGACAAGGGGATGGTGTATGTGTGTATAGGGGGATGGGGAAAGAGATGAATTGTTCTTCCTTAGGATCCAGAATCATCTCCCCAGGCTCCTCAAAAGTCTAAGAGCATTTGTGGTTCACCACAGCGGCAGGCCTGGCATATTTACAGCCACGCAAGGAAGTTTGGGCTGCAGCGTTGTGCTATTCTAACAAGTAAGCAGACAATTCCTCACCTCCCTAGATAGGTCACTATCTCTTCACTGCGATAATAATTAAAAGGGAAAATGAACGCTCTTAGTCACCCTTGGGTTTGAATAATAGGTCCTGCAGGTTGATGCAGCCTGACTTGAGGCGAGAGGAGGCAAAAGCCAGGAATAAGATTCACTTCTGTCATCTCTCACCAATTCCCATGGAAACAAGCAATGCACGACAAATGACTAAAATACGCTGGCAAAAATCTTACTGATATGTTTTGCTGGCTACCTTCCCCCCACACCGTCAGGTTGAATGATTACACATGCATTACACATGCTGCAGTCCCAGAGCACGGGCGACTGTCAAACAGGACGGGATGCCCACACCTAACGGTGCTCAGGATGCAAGCCAAATGCAGCAGAACCAGCAGCATGCATTTTCAAAATATTATCACAGTTTTGCCATAAAGAGCTGCAGCTTTCCAATTCCTAGCAGTAATACGCAAAAGTGGCAGCATCCAAAAGAAAAATCTCATCCAAAGCATAGCCCTTACTATATAAAGTGACTAATTACCCAAATCTGGGAATATTGAGAAGGTGGAATTTACATTTTTTACGGGGTTTGTTTTGGTTTGCTTTACGCACAGAATCACCCGGGACACCCTTGAAGAACAGAGATCTGAAAATGGGCTTCTGCAGAAGCTCAGACAAAGGAGCCCTGACAGATACTAGACGGATTACAGTCACGCACCACTGCCAGAGGTTTCCTAACATTTTCTGAAGACTGTCCCCTTTCGCAGCCAGCAATGTCCTCTTGCAAAACCTAATGGGGTTTGGGAGATGCAGCCTTGATTCTATCAAAACTGCTCCAACCTCCCCACTGATTTATGGTAGCAAAATGATACCTCCTCAGAGCTGAGGCTCAGGCCAGGGCTCCTACTACAACTTATATTCTCTATTCCACCTCTTGGATGGGTTCCTCACATAAGAGCTACTGTAATCACAGTGGGGGAGTCCCAGCAGATTTTCTCCCCCTCCCTGGAGACACCATTTCTCAGGAGCCTGGTGGCAGTCAGTAATGTCTTTAGAGAGCTCTGCATCTTTACAAAGATCCAGAATACAGTGCAGAAGAGGTTCCACTTAGCATAGCTGCTAAATCCAGATGGGAAAAAGAAGTTTAACTAAGTTTCTCCCCTTTTCTTAGGTCATTTGTCACAACCCTTTATAGCTAATAACCCCTCTGTAAAATTTATAAGCCGAATTAGAGAATTACAGAATAGGGAAATAATTCACTAATAGCCTGTATAAGGCAGTTTAGAAATCTGATAGAAAAGAACCACAATATATTAAATTCCACAGGTTTCAGAAGTAATTGCTGTAGTTACCACTTTTTTTTAACCCTATCAAATTCAGCAGCACTATATCTATGCAAGATCACGGCTTAATCACAGCTGTCAGGCATCCTGAAAGCTCTTTTCTCAGAAATATTCGTACCAGGAAATGGAACTACCAGCCAGTTATATGCAACTGATGTTGGAGCCAGTTTCCATTTCCACTTTCAAAGGGGTTACAAACAGGGCTCTCTTCCCTTTCGTCATATAAGCACACTGCTACGCACAAATGAAGTGTCTCATTTACTTATCCAAAAGCTTTGAACTGTTCCACCATGGAGGGTAAATCTGAAAAGAAAGTGAAGACCTGGGTTACACTAACTCTCTCCCTCTCGCTTGAAGCAGGGAGCATGAAGAAATCAGACCAGACACTGTATCAGTATCATTTCTGAAGCACTCTAATGAATCTGACCCCAGGCTGAAGCTTTAAAAGAGTGTAGTGGTGTGTCAATGTAAACAGCTAAAACTAGTGTCATGTCAAGTGGTAACAAGGCCACTGCTGTTTTTACAAGCACTGTGCACTTAGCAGATAAAAACGAGCATCCTATCAAAGCCCTTATCAGCCGCGAGGAGAAATAACGCCCCCGACGACTGCTGCTACCTGGTGCCAGTGCCAGGAAGTCCCTTTCTACAAGCTGCCCATTACTGTGATGAGGGGACTAATAACCACCACATACGGCTTTTTTTTTTTTTTTTTTTTCCTTTTTATCTCTTTTTCTTGTTGTTGGTCCACTGGCAACTACTAATAGCTTTCCAATGCTCCTTTAAATAAACAGAACTAATTACTCTGCACAATGACACCGTGGCTTACAGACAACTAATTATGTCATGGAGGAGTTTCTCAACATGCACATTTATTTGCAGAGGGCCACATCCAACATGAAGCAAATTTATTCAGCCTTTATACTATCAGCTGGGTACCGAAATAACACTGAATACGCGGCAGATCCAGACCCCAGAACTATAGCGGGCAAGCTCTCCCGGGAGGCTAAAAAGCAACACACAGAGCACGCGTATTACGGAACATGTGTAGCCGTGTCGCTGCCGGCCTCCTGCGCATTTAATATACTGCCGTGGCACAGACTGAAAGTGTTGTGTAAATAAGGCTCTGCTTTTCTTTGCTCGCATTTGCTGTATGTTGAGGAGGCAATCACTGCTCGCTACGCCTTATGCCCCGACAACATGCCTTGAAAGCGGAATAATGGAAGCCTTTGTCTAAAAAAGTGCAGAATCGAACAGATGGACAACATAAAAGACAAGATACACTGGGAAACTGTTCTACAAGTAAGAGAACAAGAAAGGGAGAAGTTAAGTGACTCTATGTCATGTGGCCAGCCGTGTTAGAGGCTGGAAACAAACTCAGAGTTTCCTGACACCCACTTTCCTTTCAGAGAGAGGAAAACGTCAAACTGAAATTGCTTTTTTTTTTAATAGCCTTTGCAGTCAAATATCCAACTGACAAGACAGGATAAGACCAAATTACTTAATGTGAATGTGACTGAGTACCCTCCTGGGCTCCCGCAAAGCTAGGAGGACTTTGTGCCTCAAAGGGAGAGGCTGATGGACAGACTCCTTTAGGCACGCAGCCTCACCCTGTGCAAAAAGCCAGCCGCAGCATTTGATTTGCAGGCATTTCTGGACAGCCACGTTACGTGAACAGAAACTACCTCCCCTCAGAGGCAATATTCTGAAAGGATGCAGCAAGGACACCTCTCCACACACACTCATAACGATCCTTAGCATTAATAAGAGTTATATGCATAAAAAATAGCATATATCTTGCTAAGCAGGTCTGTGTGGCAGATGAACTAACACAGGAGGGCAGAGTATCTTATTTGGAGCTATTAGCTGTCTGTCTGGTCAAAAATCTGTGCAGAAACGTATGCCCGATTATACACATATTCAACTCACACTCACCTCTTAGGCCCACATGCACCTGCACAAAGAGCATCGTGCTTAACTTGCTTTCTAACACATTCTCAGCGAGCTTCCTAAGAAAACGGTAGCTTTCCAAGGGGCCTCCAAATCTTACTTGAGATGTAGGACACCATTTTCTGCAATGGTCTAAGGTTTCTTTTTACAGAAAGAAAACTGAACTGCAGGTTGCAAGCTCACTGTAAAATTTCAGCAGAAAACAGCGGACAAGTAGTTTTCTCAGCAACCAGGTTGTCCTTGACTGCCTATATCAAGATAAAAGCTCCAGTGCTTGCTCTCCCACTGTGATTTTACAGAGGTGGGCTGCTCCAGTTGAGTCTCTCACCGTAGAAACAGATGGCTTTAGCAGAGATGAAGTTCCCCCTTTTCACAAAAAGAACCATGAGAAGATGACAAGAGAGGCAGAGAAAACTCCGATGGGGAAGTTGTGAAAAAAAGCCCGCCAGGAGCTCCTGCAGCCCTGCAACGCAGCGCTGCGGAGAGGGCAACCACGCTGCAACTTACTTGAGGGATGCCAAGGCGTTTGGAGTGAGCGCTGAGCAATACCGGAGCAGCTCTTATATTTATTAGTTAGGCAGAAGGTGGCCAAACAAACCTGTTGAGAATCACGTAATACTAGGCATAAAAGTCGTGTAAAGTCCTCCTTAAAGGCATCATTATTCACTTTGATTCTGAACTGCCCAATTTTGGATCACTGCCATGTCACAACAAAAAGGAAAAGAACCAGCAGAAAAGGTTGATTTCTTTCTCTTAAGACTGGACAAGCAACTTCAGTAAAGCAAGGAAAAACAGCAGCCCTGGCAAAGAGCTTCTGCCCAGGACTATCTCCTCTGATTTTATGCCTGTGTTTTCCAGACAAATTTAAAGGGAACTATATGTACCTCCACAGCAAGCATACCCATGACCCAGTTACTGTTTCCCATGGGAAATCCCAAGGTCTCTTATAGCATTTTTCTTACACTTATTCTAGGAAGAACTACAAGGTGATGTCAGAGCTGCCAACCCCAAACATTCAACAATCAAGAAACAGGTCCCTAAAATCATGGATATTGGCTTAGTATTTCTTTTTAATCCCAAAGCTGTGCATTTCTTCATTTGTGAATTGGTGCAGGTGCCAGGGTCAGGCTTTCCTCTGCTAGGTGATGCTTTTTTTTCAAAATATGAGAACTAAGATTCTCACACAATTTGGGACTGTAGGATCTCAGGCCTTTTAAAGAAGATACCAGATATGAACTCCATATTAAAACATGGAGTGCTCCCTGCAGCTCATACCACGGGGTGCAGTCATCAACCCTTCTGAGCCTCAGGAATAAGCAAAAGCCAAGTGAAGGCTTTACATACTAGCTTTTTTCAAATGGAGCCATGTTCCCTGAGTTCCCAAGGCCACATACAGAAAAAAAAGGGAGCTTAGCAATTTCAGAGAGTCTAGTTTTATACTCCTGCTCTTAGTTTTACTGTGCTGCTGGAAGATGACCTATGTCCCTTCTAGCCTTTCCTGTTAAGGTCACTGGGACAGCAATTTACATAACTCATTAAGGTTTTGTTCTCTAAAGCTAATATAGGATTTTCATGTGTGTTTTTCCCTCTAAGAGTGCAGATCTAGAGGGCACAGCAAGACACATTTTGTTCCGTCAAAGTGGTCTGCAACAAAACTGAAAAAGCTTCCCTTTCTGACATTGCAGGTTGAACAGTGGTTGCAGGCTAAAAGCAGGAAAGGCTTTTGGTGTCTCCACATGGGCAGATGCAAGGGTGCAGAGATCCACACTGATCACAAGGCAGCACTAAAGGATGTCAAAACCACCGAAGGACCCTGGGCCTGCACCTGCCGGTAAGCAGTGTTTTGCCAATGCTTTAAAGACTTGTATTTTCAATTCTCTCTCTCAAATAAGAGTCCGAAGATGGACAACACACTAATGCCACCCTCAGGGATCAGGAAAACATTTGTTTGAATAGACAGACTGTATATGAACCACAGCTCCTCTCCTGTGTGCAGCTGAAGCAGGGAAAGTGAATCCTCTTTAGGATGCAGTTCCACATGGGTGATTGACATACACAGTGACTACTGACAAGCAGCCTGAAACTTTGGGATTTGTCCCACTTTTGAATGCATCAAACTTCAGCACTGCTGGATTTGGACCTTGGAAACAGTGTGCTCTGGCACAAAATTCATACTGGGGTTTTGAATCTTCCCTTTCCTATCCCCATTCTTCTCAGGGTTTACACTTTTCTTTTTTTTTTTCTTTCCTTTTTTTTTTTTTTTTTTTTTACAGAGCACTTGCAGTTGATACAGGAGAAAGTAGAGGTCACAGGAAGAGTAAAGACACATAATCTAATTTTCATTTCGTCCATTAATCATGCACGATTGCAGCCAGCCATCTAACAAGGTGGAATTCTAAAGTGATCGTGCTGCAGGGGGCAGGGGGAGAATAATTCTAATTCCTGTTGCTGCTCCATTCTCTTGCTCTGGCTGCACAGCCCCCCTTCCTTACAGAAAAGTGGGATCCATCTGTCCAGGAAAACCTACACTCCCCTAGAGCTTTCTCAATTTAAGAGTCCAGATGAACTGAAGCAACCTTTTTTTTTTTTTTTTTTTTTTTTTTTCCCTTTTAAGGTGATGGAGAACAGTTCAAGCCCAAAAGGAAACTCTGTATTTTTAATCCTTTCTGATGCAAAACGGATTTTGAAGAATATTACACTTTATAATATCCTAGCTCACAAGTAAGAAAGCCTAAAAGAAGTTCCCCATGTCTGCAGAAGCATAAATTTGAAGACAACCCCTCCACTCTCTGCAACTTGCCTGTCTCCCATTTCTTCGCAGAGCAAATCTCCTTTTTCTTAAAGTGAGTTCATTTTGGAAATGAAAAATATGTGCAATCATCAGAGAAGAGTTCGAAGAGATTGGAGTCATCAGGCCTTAGCCATCTCCAGACAAGGCAGGAAAAGGTGTCTTCCTTCTCAGCTGGGGTTTGATGAGTACTGCAGTAATCACCATTCTGGAAGATGAAGAACTCTAGTCCTAGGCTCATTTATCCATCCAGTCTTTGTTTAATTCATTGCAAAAATTAATTAGTGTGCAGAGAAGAACGAATCTCTGTCAGGTTTAACAATAGTCTAAAGGAGCTGCCCTGGGAGCGAGGGCTGAGGAACCAAACTGGGACCGTGGCAAGGCACACAGCTTCTTCTCAGTAATTATCTGTCTGCTCAACTAGAGGAGAACTGATTCACCCTCTTCATCAGGAGGAGAATTGTGGTGAATCCAGTCAGCCCATGGAAAGCGTCAATATTTCATAATGTTTCTATGTCAGCTTTGCTCGCCTCGGTGGCCCTCCACTCTCTGTGTTTCTGTCAGGCAGAAGACCAGAGCAAAGTCTTACCCTGGGCTGAGAGGCGAAAAGCCTGAGGACCCTCGTACCTCTCTGACTAACCTAGAGGGGAACAAAGAAACCCTCCAAACTGAACAGGCAACGTGCCAGAGAATGCGCTTGCTCACTCCCTCTCTCGTGACGCTCAAGGGCATCATTTTGCAGCAAGAAATATTTAACAGTAGATTTCTTTACCCTTTCAAGATTTCAAAGAAACAGAAAGATCTTTAAGGAAAGAGGAGTGCCTATGCACAGAAGTTGGATAAGATTAAGTATGTCAAAGACAGAGTTGCTGACAAACACTTGATGTACTTCAGAAGGATCCCGAGCAGTTGTTCTGCACTGTGCCTGACAAAGGATTTGCTATGACAGTGTTCTGACTCAGGAGCCTTGTTTCTGTATTCGGATGCTGATCTAGTCTAGAGCATATTTATGTTTCCCTAGTCAGATTTAAGTAGAAGTGCTGTGATTCCTAGGCTCAGTCTGTTAGTCCCTAGAACTACAGGGATATTTCTACCACATCAGTGCTGCACAAGTGATGTCCTTACACAGGTAATGGAGAGATGGGATTGTGAACAGAATCCTTTGGCACAGCTCTGTGACAGAAACAAGATGATGAATGGATCAAACAAAAGATTTATCAAGTTTTCATATTCTGCATTTGCTGCTGATAATCTCAGAGACTAACAGCTACTGTCTCAGAAATCAGGAACAGGCGACAGGCAGGAGCAGGGATTATATTTATCTGTGAGCTTCTGAGGAACTTAACCACGAACATTTACCAGGCAAACTGAAACCCCACTGTAGGTCCTCCTGCAAGAACTTCTTTATAGGATTTATGGTATATGACATGTTGCTCTATTTCCTGACCATGATTGAGTATGTAAGAATTTACCTTTACACATAAACTTTCCTCATGGACAGAGCTCAAATGCCATTGTAACGATAATGCCACTATAAATTTGGACTAGATTTAGCAAAACTAAACTTTAGGAAGAATCCCATACTGTGTTTGGAACGGAGATGGAATTTAAAAATACAGTGATGACAGAGTTTGAAGAAACCGGCATACCAGAAAACACTAAAAATATTTAGGTATCCAAGTATTCAATTGATACAGTGTGAATACTACCCCAAATGCTATAAACCAGAACTGCTAGACAGAGGCCAGTTATGGTCTATCCTTCAACAAAAGATTCCTAAATGCTTCATTCTGCTGCTTCTGAATCAACTGGAAAGTGTTTTCCATTTTATGGGCTCACTGATGATTCAGGGTTATCTAACTATGCCCTTTTGCTGCATGTACCAACAATTACATCACAGTTTCCTAACAAACCAGTTGTCTGTCACGAGTACCTCTGAGTGAGCATATACAAGACTACAGGAGTCAGCTAGGACTCAACAAAATCTACACACTCCAGGAGACAAGGAATATTACTTTAACCAGTGCTATTTCCCCCCTCTAGAAGCCATTGGGAAGAAGTAGTTTTTGTAACGAGGAGCACAAGCTCCAGCCACGGTAGCAAACTTTCTGCCTGCGCGAGCGAGGCCTGAATAAACCTGCCCCAAAGCACAGTCTCCACGGCCGCGGCGTTCAGCCCGCGCGGAGCTGGGGCCACACAGCCGGAGGCAAGGCAGCAAGCGCCTCGCGGCGTCGGGATGCCTTTCTGCACGGCCGGCAGCCTTCAGGCGCGGGCCGGGGCGCCTCTTCCCCGGCAGCAGCGGCGCCCTGCCGAGCTCCAGCCCCACGCTGCCCCTTCAGCCCCGCCGGCTGCGCCGCGGCGGGCCAACGCTGGGCAGCCTTGACGGCACTCTTGGCTCGTCAGGTTTAGGAAGGGCAAGGTAATAAAAGGTACAGGGAGAAATTTTTAAAGGAAGAAACAAGAACTAGAGTTCCAACTCGCAGTCGCTTTCAGTGGGATCTGGGTGCCTTGGTTTGCCCTCCGGAAACGCCCCCTTCGCATTTGAAGAGCGCAGCGAGGCGACCCCGGAACCCAGAGCCGCAGCCCTAGCTGCGGAAGCAGAACAGGGGCACGGGCGCCCTTCTTACGACTGCACGAGATACATTTTTAGCGGTCCAAGCAGAAACACTCTTAAGTGCCGGGAAGACTTTCTTTGACATAAACACTGACAAACAATTACACCTAACAGCTAAAAGTTTTCATAGTGCTACCACTAAGGCAGCTGCTCATGTTAGAAACAACTTTATCATGTGCTGAACCAAAATTTTTTCACAAGGTCAAAACCTGTTCGGAGAGCACAGCAGCAAGGTTAATATTTTGTAGTGTTTTCTGCTCATTTGCTTGATCCAAAGAAAGCAACAGAGAGTTAAAACCTTAGCTGTTTGGTCTGATTTTCGCTAAGTTTATGTGTGTTTAGTAAATTACATATTGGGTTTACAATCCCATCTCTGCTATTATACTTTTATATCCTGATGGGGACTCTCAGCAGTATGAAACAATCCTCTCGAATTTACAAAAGAAGTTCCCAGTCTCCAAGTTTTAAACCATTAGTGACAGATCACTAGCAACAAATACAGTGTAGCTCCTCTGTTAACAGACTGGATTTTAAATATTCACAATGGATGTTCGCTTATGTGTGCAGAAATGACTAACTCCACAGCTGCTGCTTCCAGGGGCACCATCAAAAACAAGAGGGGATTGTCTAAGCGGACTGTTTCCTGGTTAAGTGTTTTAACGGGTTTCAACTTTTCCCCCATCATACATTATTCTAAGCAAGGCAATATAACCCTGCTTGCAGGAAAGAAAAAAAGCAGCAAATTATGTGACAGCAAAGTAGAGGCAGATATGCACAGAGGCCAATTTAAAAATATATATATTTTTAATAACATCACCATTTGAATGCAAAATGCGAAGAGAAACAACAATAAATACCAAAGCTTTTTTCCTAAAACAAGCACCAAACCTCAAATTCTTTCAATAACTTATATTAAAAAATCTGATTTGTGCATCTTAAAATAACTGAAACAGATAAAGCAGTTCAACTTTGGAGTGATTAAGATACTTCAACTTTTTCACAAACTTATTTTTGCACTTGGCATCTAAATATTATGGCAACAAGTTCATTAGAAACCATTTTATACATAATGGAAATAAATAGGACAGATCTCCCTTCCTGACCAATAATCACCCATATAAAATGTGTGCATATGCTTTTAAGAACAACAAATTCCTCAAATACTTGTCTATTTTCTGCAACTGAGCCAGGAGATTTCCTTCCAAAAAGCGCTTCAAAACACTTTTTTTCCCCCCTAAATCGTATGCTGCTTTTAGACTGAGATTTATGCTTCTTTTTTGTACTCAAATCTTTCAGCTGTGGAAAAATAAAAGTAAACATAAAAAGAATTTTTAGGAATATGCTCAGAATGTCTCAGGTCTGACTGCCTTTTTCATTGACACTGGTTATAAAAGGGAGCATGTTGCCATTGTGAAAATCAAGCCTTGCTGAACGCTACTGAGACATCCAAAACCACACCAAAAAGTGAAGGTCCTATTCTAGCCTACTTGATTCTGTTTTTCCAGAAACCTGATATCAACATTGAGTACTGTGTATTGGAAAACATGACCTCCTGTCTTTCAGAACACATGAGTAAGGAAGATCACATTATTAAATATCTTTTAAAACCACAAGAAAGAAGGGAAAAATGAGGAAAATCCCCCAGAGTTGGGCAGAGCGAGGAGGCCTGAGGCGGGAGGGGGGCGGCAGTTTGTCAGAGAACGCAGAAATTCCTGCTTTTCTTTACCGTGTGACCGCATCTTTTCGTGCCCAGGGGCACAGCAGCTTCCTAGGAGGCGATTCGCTCATCCGCTAGCAGGCCATGCCCGCGTACGTTAGGCGGATAAGAGGCGCCGAGAGAAGTGAAATAGTTACTAACGCACGTACAGCCCTTTCTCCCCGGAAGCAAGCTGTGCCTCCGAGCCGGCCGCGCCACGCAGCCGTCCCACAGGACTCCCGGACGGAGCGCCGCTCCGCTCGGCGCCCACGTGCCGCCGGTGGCGGCCGCTGCGCTTGCTGGGGACTGGCCTGCACCGGGACACGCGGCGCACACGGGTGAATTAACAAACTTCAGTGCGTCATTCGGGGACGTTAAACTCCTCGTAAACTCCTCAGCTTCACACAGCTTTTCAACAGCGTATGACTGAGCAGCTTATAACATGTTTCTGCAGTAATAGAAATTACCTTACATGAGCTATTATCAGAAACGGCATCTCTCTGAACCCATCCAAACATTGCAGCCCAACTAAACATACTCTGCTCCCTGATCAGACTACACGGGTCTGATTTCCCTGCACAGGGTGAGGAAGGATCTTGCTGCTACCAGGACTGCAAGACCCCGATGCAATGCAACTGAAAACTGAACTGCTGCTTTTCCAGAGCTAACGCAAGCTCCCCATGCTAATTCTCTGCTAAGCCAAAGCATGGGGCTTTGATTTCCTAACCTCAGGATGTTATCTGGCTGCAGTATAGGATTACCATTAGCTCTGTACGTCTGTCCTTACAGCAGGGTCACTGTCATGCCATATGCCACTTGGACAACCTTTATTCTTTCTATAGTTCTTTTTTTAAAATCACAGTGTTCATCTGGAAGAGCTTGGATTCCCCTGGCTTTCAAAATCTGCTTTGCATTGCTAATGCATGGGGCTGTAGGCAAAGATGCATTAGAGAGGCAGGGAGAGAGAGAGGGAGAGGGAGAAAGAGGGAGGGAGAAAGAGGAGGGGAGAGAAAGACAGAGAGAGAGACTAAAACCTGTTATGATACAAAATGCCTTCAGGGTGTTCTGCTCTTAAATATTAAAAAAAAAAAAAAACAAAAAAAAAACACAGAAGCTTTACTCAATTTTCATTTACCAAACAAAAGATGTAATTCTTTTCTTGTCTAGCTTCTACATAACTCTGGTAACTTTACCAAATACTCTGGAGTTGCACCAGGGTAATTAGAAAGAATCAGACCTAAAAAGAACATGTCAGGCTCTGCACAGTGGCCACAGAAGGGTGGACAGTTGCAGCACTATTACAGGGAGGTACCTGGTTTGATATAGCAGGGAAAATCTCCTGCAAAACCCATAGACAATTAATTTTCCCCCTCTTTGCTGCCACGGTAAGAGAAAGGGCCATCAGTCTCCAAATTGTTACTCCCGATGTAGAGCAAAAAAAGAAAAACTAGAGAATATGGAGAAAGAATTTAAAAGATTAGGCTATTCCAAGATCTATGGCTGGTCTTTTGGGACATCAGAAAGGTCCTGTGCTCATAGAGCAACTTACATCCCAAAAGAACTCGAACAACTTTCTAAATGATATACTGGTCTTGCATGAAGACTACACACATCAAAAGAAAGCAGAGAAAATCATGCCCGTACCACATGACGGTACGACAGTCTGAGCACGGAGCTCAGAATGGCGCTGCCAGGGGATTCGGGTCGGTCCCAGGGGTTTAGCAAGCCAGGGGGGCCAGTCCTGAAACCACAGGCTTGTGCGTCTCGGGGGAAGGAGCTCAAGGGAGCTGTGATGGCGTCTCTGCCACAGGCAGGTGGTTAAAGCAGTCAGTGAGGATTGATACTGCTCCTCCCCACAAGCAGACGAGCAATTCAATGCAAACAGCTGATCCCAGGCTGTTTAAAGCCTGCACCGAGGGCACAGCGCTAGAACCTACAGCAGAGCAGCATCTCCAGTGCTCTGTAACACTCCTCCCCGTACTTCCAATTCTTCTTTTAGTCGATGTAATCCTGAGAAGGTTTAGCTTGTTTTACAGGGAGACCCGAACGAAGAGAAAGTGGCTGATTGGTGGACAAAAGGGAGTCTTTTCCAAGCACAAACAGCAGCAGGAAAAAAAGTGTGAAGGCAAGAGTGAAAGGAAAACAAAGACTGGAAGGGGGTACAGGGAGGAAGAGAGAGATGGCTTAAGCACAGGGAAACCACCAAAAAAAAGCAAGCAAGAGTCACAGCCTGCTTCAGTGGTGAGGAACATAAACTCAAACCACACACAAGATGCTAATGGAAACACTCCACAATCATTCAGAAAAATGTGCAAGAACAGCAAGATCACGTTGAGGCTGCAAGGGGGATCATGGCACATTCCTGCCATAGCTGAAGACACCAGGCCTTTTTCTACCAGCTTAAGGGAGAGTAAGACATAGCCGAACATTCAAGTTGGATTCAAGATCAGGACACTACAGCAAACAGCCCACTTTTCATTAAAAACTGTCATGGGTTTGATGCCTCATTTCCACACCTCATCTTCTACTGCTCTGCCAGTAGAAAAGGTCACTATGGCCTGAAGATAAAAGGGCAGCCCCAGCTACAGCCCTCCCTGCAGATCCAGGGCAGAAAAGGTGCTCCTGCAGCCTGCCAGGTGCCAGGAGCCCTGACACAAACCGATCAGCCCAAAAGCGGCATTGGAGAGCTTGTGCAACCACAGTTTGCAAGCAAATTGAGTTATGCATGGAAGCAAAGATACAGTGAGTATAATTTGTCACTGTTCCACCTAGGGTAAATCTTCAGCTAAGTATCTGTTGCTCAAAACCAATCTTAACAGCTTGTCTTCCTGAGCCTCATCTCCTCACGGTCTGCTGGGGCACCCAGGAATGGCCGTAAGCTTGTCCACGCTGGGAGGGTAGGATACAAATGAGAGAGAAGAGAGTACAGGTTGACCTCATTGCCAGATAAAATCCATTATGCGTGATTAAAACTTAACAAAATGCAATCACATTAAAAATGACTATCATGAAGTGCACCATGATTTACTGACTAAATGAATGAGAAATTTATCTGAATAGAATAGTCCTAGCCCTACTGCATTGGCAATGCATGATAAATTGCTGATTGTGAGAAGATCACTGCTCACTGTTGGATGACATATATACATTGATTTTCCTAACAACACTAATTAGCATAATGGCATCTCCACATATATTACATAAAGTTTCCTCTTAGCAAGCAAAAACTATTTCAAGCCTTCAGGTCCCAAACCGCAAAGAATAAAGATGAAAAGAAAGGATTTACAAACTACCTCTTTGTCCTTTATTATGCAGATCAAAGGTCCAACCCACTGGATTTCACTTAATTTTGAAAAGATGGGAACAACACTGAAGAAAGTGCAGGCATTGTACAATTAAGCTGTGATCACAGTGGGTTGTTTTTTACATAGTGGTGATCTAATTTTCTGAGACCAAAAAGAGCTTTTGAAAAAGAAGAATCTAATCCTAAAGAACTAGAAAAAACATTACTCCAATTTCATTAACACACACGGGGGGCAGACTGTGCAATCCTTACCTAAGTGCTCCCATTGACTAGGGCTGCGTAGGTGAGAAAGCACTCACCAAGCTGAAAAGGCAACACACACTCTATTAGTAGAAAAATGAAAGTGGGGAAATAGGTAAGAGAAAAGAAGTTGAAAGACACCATGTGATTCTCAATCCTCAAACACAATAACCTCCATTTTTCATTTTGAAAAATCTGAGAAGTGATTAAAAATCACCTTAGAATGAAAACGATGCACCACTGTTCAGTATCCTCAGATGTGCGTGAATTTCAAAGGTATTCATGAAATTTTTCCAAAGCTCTGCACTTTTTCCAGAGGAACATGCTGCTCAGGAGCATGAACAAAGCAGTTAATTATTTGGGTTTTTTTTTACATATATGCTGCACCTACAGTAAATGACCTGAGCAAAAGTAGAGGAGAGCAGGCACCTGCAGGTCTGTGGGTTAAATCAGTAGTGCCCGGGGACGTGCAAGGGAGCACCGTGTTGGCACAGGCCACCCCGCTGCTGCTGCTGCTCACCAGCAGCCGCAAGGGTGGGAGCTCCACTGAGGTTACAGCCCCGACGTTTCCACTCTGCGTCGCACAGAAACCAAACGCACGAACCCTCCCTGACGCCCCAGCCTCGAAGGGCGGCTGGGAAGCAGAGGCGGCGAGCAGGGTCCTCCGGGCACACCCCTGAACAGTAAGCCGGGAGAGGTTTGTGCTCTGCTGATCTTTACCTGACTTGCCCTGCCCGACCGGAGTGAGGAACAGCCGGCTGGAGGCAGCGCGTACGCACACACACACGCACAGCCCCCCGCGCGCACTGCCACGAGCAGAAGAGAAACGCGGCGAGCGCGAGCAGCTCTTCCCATTTCCCTTTCTCCGAACGCGCTGTGCTGGTACCCTGGTGCTGGTTCCACCCCGGTCACTGCCACCCCTCCAGTGCGACTAACTCGAGCCTTTTCCACCGCTTCATTAGCATTAAGATCACGCGCTCGCCGTGCACCTGGCATGCCTACCGTCCCTCGCCAAACCAGGCTCCCCCAAGCTGCGAGCGCGTCTGCAGGTGACACCTGCGTCCCCTTCAGCAATGCCCTTGGAAAACAGCCCACCCTTTACGTAACTGGAGTCAAGGAGGGTGTTTTGTTTTGTAGAGGTTTTAGCTCTCCTCTGAGCACCGGCGGGAAGTGCTGGGGATGTAATCCCCACGCTGTCCGCAACCCAGCTGCAGGAATTGGGAAAGCACAAACAGAAACTTTTGCCTGGGCTCGGCGCGCCAGGGCTTTGGTCAGTCACCCGGGGGTTTTCCTTGTGTCATGGTGCGCGATCTCTGAAATCTCCAGCTGAAACTCACAGCAGGTACATCTGCTTCAGCCCCACAAGCTTCTCGGGGCCGTCCCGGACACGTGCCCCGCGCTGCTCTCTCTCAGCGCGTGCGGTACGCGTGGAGGACGTCGGCAGGCGATTAGCGCGGCCGCTGGTACCTCCCAGCAACGCTCAGCTCTTTCGTGCCCATTCTGAGCTAGCAGCTCCCACAGGGTGAGGTGAACGCGGTAAATACAGCCTCAGAGCAACCACGTACATCACATTTAAACATATGTGCGTGTGCGTTCTAGGTAGTTACCACGAACGTTACAAACTATTTCAGAAACCCCTCAAAACGCTTTAAGTAGTTTTGTTTCACACATTCCTCTGCAGGAACAGTGAAACTATCTTCAAATGATGAGACCAGTTTCACAGGACCTGAAGGGCTAGGGAAGATATTATTAATGCGGCTTAAAAGTCACAGAAGAAATCGCTTCAAATTGCTTATAGAAATCACTTCAAATTGCTTTTCCATCTATAAGAATGCTAGGGCTTGAAAGACTACTCTGTTGGCATCTATTGCCACAGACAAAATCTCAAGATGTGGGAAACAGGATGTCATGGGCAATTGAACAATAGAAAACTCATATATATATATAAATATGTGTGTGTGTGTGTGTGTGTGCGTGTGTATATATATATGTGTGTGTGTGTATATGTATAGCCATCAATGGTGAGCGTATACTACAAGCAATCAGGATCCAGTGTAATTTTTTGACAGAGAAAAAAGAAATATTCCTCAGGCAGCTTGTTTAAAAAAACATGTTGTGTTTGAAGCTGCTCCGTAGTTAGAAATGTTGAAGTATGGGCTGAGATGTATTAGAGGGCAGACTGAAGGTGTAGCAGCCAAATTTATCACATGGACGGTGCCACCACATTAGTGAGATTATATCAAAGATCCCTCAGTCCTTCATCTGTCTCGTGACTGGTTAAAAACCATTTAATATGACAACAAATATTTCATACTACTTCCATCAGCTGGAGGTATACAGACCACGTAGAGCCATGGTGTCTAGAGTGGTTTCCTGTACACTCTGACAATACCAAAAAACAGAGCTGTGCTGTTAAACAGGTAAGGAAGGAAGGTAGAGAAGGAAAAGCTAAATAAGGAGCAACAAAGGGTAAAGTTGAGGGGGAAGGTTAGAGAAAGGGGAAAATGGCTGGCAGAGAAGGGGGGGAGAGAGAAAAGGAATAGAAAAATCATATAGGACAGATTAAAAATACAGATGATCTGCAGGACTCAGAGGGAAAGAAGTATATACACTGGAAAAATAATTCCCTAGAAAGTACATATTGGGCAATCACAGGAACTTTCCTTTCTCCAGGCAATACTGTGTACAAAAATTAATTTAAAATGCTGTTTCCTTTGAGGATGTTATCTTTCAAGCCTGTAAGGAATATCATGTCAGAAAAGGATATATCTTTTCAGGGCAGACTTAATATTCTTCCTAGACTGACCCTTCAAAATCTTTTTGTTGCTGTTTCTTAAAGAAATTATCTTTCCCTCAGTCTCTCCAAATAGCATAAGGAAACAAAGGACAGCTTATATGTACATCTCTATTCTTTAAAATAAAAATGGAGATTTTACTTAGCAGCAAGGAACCTGGCAGAACAGATTTTACAGAAGGATGCAAACATGAGGAGCCAAAGACTGTGGTCCTGGAGTGACTTTAACACAAGTTTCACACAAGTGTGAAACAGAAGTGAAAAAGAGACAGATAAAACATCAAAATGTGATCTTGTGACAGTTCTGCTGGATTTGGGCTTGCTTTCTTATGAGATACTCGACCTTGTCTAGACAGCTCTCACTCTTGCTCTATAGTAAGAACTGCTAACAAGCTCCCACTGGGTGTAAATGAGCAAGCCACCTGTTTGGAAGATGTGTTGACACAAAATGGGTGGTTTCTTCACAGACTGTAAGATCTGCTTGCAGG
Organism: Rhea pennata; assembly: GCF_028389875.1. NCBI lineage: Eukaryota > Metazoa > Chordata > Aves > Rheiformes > Rheidae > Rhea > Rhea pennata. The sequence continues at coordinate 51,930,345 of NC_084666.1, read as the reverse complement.
CTAATACATGCAAAATGTTCCCCACACACCGGAAAAGATACTAAATAAGGGCAGGAGTACACAAGAATGTATGTATGCAAGCACTACATGAGAATGAAGAACTGAGGAACCAGCAGACTGGTTTCTCTCCTTAGTAACAAAGTCGGCTGCCTCAGACTTAATACTAAGCTGCTGAACAATAACATTAAAAGGGCACGTTTCCCACTGCCCATGAGGAATGAAATCTTTGCTGAGAAAGCAAAAGCCAAATTCTTCAGCAAATTAGATGCATCAGCTGGGTTTTGGCAGAAGCTCCTGAACGCCGGAAGCTCCAAACCTGCGCTCTGAACCACTCTGCAGGACAACTTTCCAGAGGCATTCAGCATGCCCAATATGGGCACGTACGCGTCCCAGTCTTTCGGAGATCTTGCTGGAGAGAACACACATGCATATAACTGAAGCCTATGGGGAGCACTAGGACTGAACATCCAGAAATGCTATGGAAAACACTGGAAAAAAGCAAGAAAATGAAGAAAGACAAATGTAGATAAAATAGAAGATAAAACAGGAATTCAGAACCACAAGGTACACACCCCAGTCTTCTGTCAAAACATTCACAACTAACCAGGGTGCCTCAATTACTAACTGAAGAGAAGTCCTTCACACAGATACAGGTCAAGTAAAGATAGAGAGAGGGTTGCATCCAGGCAGGCCTTGAAGATCTCCAGAGAAGGAGACTCCACAACCTCTCTGGGCAACCTGGTCCAGTGCTCCGTCACTCTCACAGGGCAGAAATTCCCTCTCACGTTCAGGCGGAACTTCCTGTGGTTCAGTTTGTGCCCGTTGCCTCTAGTCCTTTCAGATGGGGCAACTGAAAAGAGTTTAACCCCATCCCCTTGACACCCTCCCTTCAGGTACTTCTACACATTGATAAGATCCCCTCTCGTCCTCTCTTCTCCAGGCCAAACAGGACGTGTGGAATAAAAGCTCAGTTTACAGAAATATGGGAAAGAGAGGGAAGGAGAGAGATGGAAGGAAATGGAATTTAAAAATAATAGGAAAAAGGACACTCCAAATGATTCTTCTGTGGAAAAAATGTTAAGTTTATCTTTGACTATTTTCATACTCAAAGCACATCAGTAAAAAAATAGCAGAAGGCTGCTGCGAAATCAGGTCTGCTCCCTGGCTCAGGGTAGAAGCACACATGATCTAACTCGTGTTTGCTGTCTCTGACAGTTGACTTAGGTGAAAGGTATCACCCTTCACAATTGCCCACAGCACAGGAAACAGGTGGACAGTTGTAAAACATTCCCTGGCCTTTCCAGCAAAGCCTTTGCTATTCTAAAATTAGCCATGAGGTTTGCTCTGACTCTTTCTAACTACAATGGAAAGACAACCACTGACTTTGGTGCATGTTAGAATTAGATGGGGGAAGGTCGGCCGATGAGGGACGAAGATGCTTTCTTGTGCTTCTGAATTGAGATGAAATAGAGGTCTCCCCACTGCTAAATCCAGTCAGGCACTGGTGATGGTTTTACCAATACTGTTACCCGTAATGTCTAGTAAATCCATCACACAAAAACTGCATGTGCAGCTTCCTTGGTGGTGGCAGTGAAGCTATTCAGATAGATCCTCTCTGTGCGAAGCAACTACTTCATGCATGCTCCTACTACACACAGCAACTTGGAAACATGTAATTTGTTTCCATGAAGTATCTTTTCTAAAAGGAATAACACAATACTTTAGAAATACAAACAGAGGAAAGTAGAAATTTCCAAGAAAGACTTTTGGAGTTGCAGATGAAGAGGGGGGATGAAGGGATAAAAATGTGAACTCAGATTAAATTCAATGAAAGCAAGAGATGGATACCAATACCTTAGGCATCCAGCTGGGTAACATAAGAATGGATGATACAGAAACAGGGGTAAAGAAAATTATCAGTATTGCATTATCTTGTAAAATTTTTGTAAAGTTTATAGTTTAAGATATTTTAAGTTTCATTTTCTAGGGTCAAAGTGGTAAGGGAGAATCAAAGTTTTATTTTAAGAAGTATATTTTTGTCCCATGTGGATAAAGAAGAAACTTTGAAAATAAAAATCCTAAAGGTTCAAAAAATAGGCAGACAAATCTCCCCATCCTCAATATTTATCATTTATTGGATCTCATGATTTTAAAATGAATTTTTGAACATTTAAGACTGGCAGTGTTATGAGCACACAAGTTGACCTTTTAAAGTCATTTGGATGTATACATACTCATGACATTGAAAATCCCTCCTCTACTTTGCTGTCTCCTGCTAACTTGATGAGGGTCCACTTTGTCTCCTCTGCCAGGTCATTGATAAAGATATCAAACAGAGCAGGACCCAGGGCAGACCCCAAGGAGTTCTGCTTGTGAGCAGCCTCCAGGTACAGTACGAGCCACTCACCACCACCCTTTGGGCCTGGCGATCCAGCCAGCTTTCCCCTGTAGCCCACCCATCTGGACTATAACATCCAAACTTGGACATAAGAGTACTGTAGCAGACTGTGCCAAAAGCCTTACTAAAGTCAAGGCAAATGACATCCACTGCCTTTCCCACATCCACAGGTCTGAGTCATTTCACCATCACAGAAGGCAATTAGACTGGCCAAGAATGATTTACCCTGGTGAAAGCATGACACCTATTCACAATCACCTTCATCTCCTTCATGTGTTCAGTAATGGCTTGCAAGAAGACTTGCTCCATGGTTTCTCCAGCAAGCAAAAAAAAGGCTGACCAGCCTCCAGTTCCCTGACACACGCTAACACATCTGCAAACCGAAACTAGGCAAGTGACAGAAAAACAAATAAACAAAATTCCTACAAAAAAACAAAAAGAAATGTAAAATATTGTAAATTATAACCTAAAGAGGATTTTGTGTAAAGGGAGGCAGGTTTAAGCTGCACACTGAGCTTAGAGGAACAAAGAGGAAGAAGGATACAAGAAAAGTAAAATATAGAAGAGATAAATGAACAAGCATGGGAATAAAATACCAATATCCTGCAATCTCACACCGACAAAAATAACCTCAAGGTAACACTGATCAAAGGAATATATTTTATTAAGTCATTTTAATTCTGCCAAGGCTTTTTGGTGTGACTTGCAGCTAGTCACTTACCATTTTTATTATAATTTCTTTTTCCTGTAAAACAGAAATGATAATACTTCTCTTTCTCATGTGACATTGTTGTATTTAATTCAGCAATACTTGTAAAGCAAATGAAGATCCTCTAGTAAAAAACGCCACTTAAATATGAATTTCATTACTACTAGTATATTCTGGTTTTGTCCCCCCTGAAATCTATTTGTCTAAATCACAGTAAGTTGGGATACAGCAAATATATGAAGAAACAATAACAAAAAGACCAGAAAGCGAGACCAAGTTACTAACAACTCCTCTAGACAGCAGAAACACCGCTATAGTTCCAAGGATTCAAGTATGGCAACCTTTTCGAGAAGCTTTCGGAAGAACGAGAAGAAACTCTGCCTCTATCAACGCAGTACCGTGCACGGGCCAGTTCCAAGTGACCACGCTTCTCCAACACGCACAACAGTGACAGGCCAGCCTACGGACACAGAGCTATTGGGTCCGCTTTCAAGGAGCTTGGGCAGCACAGAACCCAGTAAGCATATTAGGACCCTCATACTATTTAAACAAATCTGTACTTCACATTATGGAAGAACATTAAAAAGGAACTTCTGCAGCCTCAGAGATGAATAGCAAGTAACAGGAATACAGATCCCTCTTAAATTAAGGTCAAATCTATATTTCTGAGATGCTGAGAAGCTAACTGACAAACCTGGGAATTACGGAAGGAAAATTACAATCCATGGGCAAGGAGTACTTTAAGATCTTTAGCCTCCAGAGAAAGGTAAAGTGAAGGACAATCATGGCCTTAGAGAAATGACAAAACTGCAAACTGCAAATTCCAAAATATTATCTAACTCAAAGCTGTGACAAAACCTGCCTCCTGGTAGACTATAGTCCATTCCCTTTTCCTCCAGTCTAAGCCATGCAATGTGTTCAGAGAGCTATTCTGCAAGCTCTGGCAGCCAGCTGTGAGGCACTTCAACAGTAAATATGCAAAGTGAACTGCCAGGAATGGAAACCTGAAGTCTTAGTCTTTGGATGAGAGAAAAATATGTGAAGTATTCCCTCAAAATAAAAATGGAGAATAACAGGGTCCAAATCATGTGCTGAACTCCTGGTTACATCTGAACAGGACAGGCACTATTCTGTAATACACACTTTTTCTGCTGATGCTCTAGGGGTAGCAACTAGCCCACAAAAGAGCCTGGTATTGGGAGAGCATGGTATAAACATGTCAGTACATACAGCAGTGCTATGCTGTCAGGTTACGACAGATCTAACCATAAAAGAGTGTGGAAAGAACACAGTTTTACACTCTCTGTACATTAACATTAGGAGTCTATACAATAAACAGAAAGACTTAGAAAGGCTCATGAGCAATGAGAAATGGATTATGGCTGATATGGCTGGAAGCAGGTGGAATGGGTCATGAGACTGGAAAATCCAAACTGATGGTGACAACTTGCACTGTAAGGAAAGAATGGCAAAAGAGAGGTTGGTACAAACAGCACCACTACTGGTTATAGGCACTTCAAAGGCACAGTGCTTTGAGATTCCAGCTGTAACAAATAAAACTAAAGGAGGGTCGCTAGGCACATGTTAAAGGATGTTATATCAACAGACTAGCAGGCCTCTCTCAGTAATGGGACAAACTGTTCTTCATGCAACAGTCTAGAATGCATAGGAAGAAAATGTACGCTATCAAGGTGACTTCAAAATAGGGCATACTTAATATACTTCTGTGGCAGTCAATAATATAAATTCCATGTTTCTAGAAGTAACACAAGACAATTTCTTTACAGGCAAAAATAACTCCTGCCCCGAGTCTTCAGAAACTAGATGGAAAAAAACTATACAATAATGTATTTTAACAAATCTTGGAAAACTGGAGAAGTTTCTAAGACCTGAAGGGATACTGTGACAGCTGCAATATTTAGAAAGAGGAGAAGACTGGTTGTTCTGACATGATTTCCATCAAAACAACAGAAGAGTTAATTTCAGTTCTCTGTCAGGGATGACTCAGAGGATAAAATGGGAATACCAGTCAGCATGGTTTCATGGAAAGTAGGTGTCACCAAAGAGGTCCATAGTTCTCTCACAGTAAGATGATTGCTCCATTTGGGGCACAGAAACAATGCTGCTATACTTCGATTTCTCAAGGCTTAGATTAGAGGAAAAACTTTAATATTAGAGAAAAATACTAATTATATGGAGTGAACAAAATATATGTTAGGTTAAAAGTACACACTCACAGATGTCAAAAGATAGTTAATGAGGAACTATTATAAGTTTTTTTTTCTTCAAATGAGCCATGGAGACCTGATCTTAGTCCACTGTGTCCGATAGTTGTTACTAGTGATTTAGACACTAATATGACCACTTTCCTAACAGAATGGGCAAACAACAGCTGGAACAGTAAGTGCTAAAAGGCTAAGGTTTACCAAATGCCTGGTGAACTGGTCAGAATCCATCCGAGTACATTTTAATTACCCGTTCTGTCCTTACGAATCTATGGGAGACTGATTTGTGAGGAGTGAATTCTGGCATTTATAACAGGAAGGAACTGTGTCTGAATTCCTGTGCTAGCCGAACCCAGTGTAGACAGGCATTCACTACGTCTCTATAAGTTGTTCTGCAAGTGATCCTCAAAGTTTCAATTGTTCTTTCCATTCCAGCTTGTCTCTCCTAAAATTTGGTATGTTTTTGAAACAGTTATGTTTCTGTCACACTTTGATCCTGTGAATACAAATGTGGGCACTTCCTTCTTTCCCCCCACCCCCCCGATAGGCTTTCTTAAAAAAAAAAAAAAAAAAAAAAAAAAAGTCAAATCTCAGGATGTCAGCAATCTCTTTTCCTCACTATACCAAAGATAACCTTCAAAAAAGTATAAAATCTCTTTACAATTCCAGTGAGAAATAAACTTTTTCACTTAAAAAGGAGATACATTTTGGAAATATTCTCTGGACATAGACCTCCATTTATCCTTCGTATGCAAAAACAGACTGAGCAGATGACACATCTTTAATTTATAAGCTTAAAACAAAAGATAGAAAAGATAATTTGAAGATATTCCTCCAGTGTGGTGTCATTTCTCCCCTTCATTCACATCCCTCTACTTTCAAACAAAGTAACTAGTGGTTTCAATAGGAACTATAATTGCAGCATCCTCACAGTTTCATGCAGGCAGAGAGTTGCAGTTTGGTTTTATTTTTCTTACACCCACAGAGGATTCTGTTTTGTTTCGACCTCTCATTACTTTCCCTCACTCTCTTGGCTCAAAACATCAAATTCTCTCTCAGCCATTCAATGTCTATTCTGTTAGGCTGCTTTTTTCTCCTAGCATTACGCATACATATTGAACAGCTGGAACCAAGAAAAGGAATAATTAATGATTCTGAAAATTTCCAAAGAAACTGTTCTTGCTTTTCTCAATTTGAAATTACTTTTCGATTAAAAAAAAGCCTCCAATAAAACCTTTCAAACACCTTCAAAAACAAAACGGAACACTTTAGGTTAAACAAAGCTCTCATTTTTGAGAGAGGAGGTTGTTTTACACTCACTTTTATTTCTTAAATCATATAAAAATTAAACAAAAAAATTCCCCAAACCATGCTGCATCTTAGTGCAAAACACTTTCCTTTTGTATCACATGGATACCAAAATAGCAGAAGACCTCTAGCCCTCAATTTTTACTGAGCAACCAATCCCAATAAAAACTATACTTGAGGATTTAGCCTATAGCCAGAACGAAAGGACATCGCAGGAAAAGGGAGGAGCTGAAGGGCAATACCTGCCGTGTGCCGGCAAACAAATCACCCGCCGGGGCCACACCAGGGTACGTGGGGCAAGGCTAGGATCAGGGATGGCCAAGCACAAACCAGACCAGGGTGGGAAAAGTCAGGCACAAGGGATTAGCAGCAGTGGGACGGGGCCTTGCTGAACGTGGGATATAGCCGCTGGGTGAGGAGCTGAGCGAAGTTTTAGCAGTCAGTTCCACAACTGCGTTCTCAGTGCTGACCTTCCGCCTAACCCTGGAAAACGACCAACCCCACATCCAAACCAGTATCTGTTTTGCAAAGACAGAGGAATACCCCATCCAACGCTCTTTTGCAGAGAACAAGGTATAGTAAAAATAGAGCATACCATGTTTCACGATATGAAATGCATATGGTTCCTCAAGCACTGGCGTGGAGGGGAAAACAGATGCCAGGGTGCCGGGGCCAGCCCCTCTCTTAGTAGTGACACAGAGGACAAGCACTGCTGACAGCAAGTTTCAACACTGACGGTGGAGAAAGAGAAATTCTACTTTTGTTAGATACTAGTTTTGTTAACTAAGCTGCTAATTTAGCAGCCTGCCTGTCCAATCACTCATGGTCCCATGGAGCTCAAGGGGTTCCTCTAGCTGCCCACCATTCTCACCAGACACGGTCCGTCAGGCGCAGCACAGCCCAGGATGCATGCCCAGAGCGCTAGCCACTCACTGGCATGTTAACAGGAGGGTCACGGGCTTGCGACTTCCACTGAATGTTTGCAAGGTCCCAACGTAGCTGAAAAAAATGGGCTCTCTCTAAGGCACAGTAAATAACTGAAGCAACAAATGTATGTAAAAATTCTGCTAATTATCAATAGAATTACCTCAGGCCAAAATGGACACGGCCTAATCAATACAGATGTGCCCGAGTGTAAACACACACACAACTAGGCATACTCAGGTTTTACAGAAGTATGTAGAAATAAGATCAGGTGTTCCTGTATGTGCCTGATGTTCCCTCGATCATCTTTTGAGTCTTCAGCCTGCCCTTGTAGTAGTTACCTGATAGAAATACATGCTCAGTGCTAATCAAGAGATGCAATAGCTAGAGCTGTAACTTTTTTTCTTAAATGCCATTTGTTAAATCCTCATGATTATTTAACACACACACACACACACTTTTACAGTTCTATGTCAAAGACCAAAAAACTACATTAAAAACAGGAACTATAAACTCACAGATAGATACATTCACTTTAAATTCAGAAACGTGTTTCAAACTGAAAGTGCAATCTCCTTATTTTCCACACATGCTCTGGCAACTCTGACCGTCTGCATCCTGCAGTAAGTAGTGGAATCAGATAATCTGCATCAGTCTGGATTTAACTCAAAAATATCAGCATATCTTTTTATCACCTTTGCAAAAACAATCCATTTCTAACCCAGCACATCTCACTATAATAAGCTTTCCAATTTTCCACAGAAAAATGTTTTTCAGGAAGCAGTAAGGGAAAGAATAAAGAAATACATCACTGTTAGAAATCTATTATTTCAGCCTTGCTTACCCAACAAAATCCCTTCTGTGTATGCAAGGGGGTTCCATAAGGAGTGAAGGGATTTTTCTGCTCCTACACATGAGCAAGACGTCCCTCATTCTGATTCAGTCATTAAATGTGAACTGCAGAAATTATATAACAAAATATGGCTTTGCCTTAAGTTTCTTCTTTATGAGATACAGGAATGACTTAATGCCTGGTCTTGTTTTTGGAAGAATGTCTAGTTTTTAACAAATATCTAGTTTTTCATATATGAAAAAAAAAGAGAACTGAGATTAGACATATGAAATCTTGACTTCCTGTTCTCACTGGAGAACAGAGGAGAGATATTAACATGAATTTCTCAACTTCTGAAATGGAGATGACATTAACTCTTTCACACAGACAGTTCTTCCTCTCAACTTTTTGATGGGTCTTCGAGTTCAATAAGCTTAACAAAAACAAAGAAAAGAAACTATAAAGCATTAGACAGCCTGACCAAACAACCCCTGCCTCTCACCTAAAACTTAACACACCTACAGCTCAGATTACAGTCTAGGTTTTATGCCATTACCGCAGTATTAATCTAGGTAAGTCTTCATAAAAAAAAAGAAGAGGAGTTAGACCTGCTATTTCTAATGCAACAGGCAGGTAAAATTAGAATAGAAATAGAAACCTTTGAGCTGTCACCATGTGTCCTGTACCAAAACCAGGAGGCAGATTAACATTCTTTTTGCTTTGCAATTTGTTTAAAATAACATGTGAAGGGCTCTGACCTGGTAAAGCGCCTGCCCCTCCCTATTACTAGATCCCAAAACTCCATAGGCTGAAAAAATGTCAAATTATGCTGTATTTGTACATGCATTACAGTGTGAGCCAGAGTTAAACCCCACTCAGAATGAAGTACTCCTTGTAGGAGGTGTGGAAACAGCCAATTTGGTAAGAGGCTGTTACACTAAAACTATCAACCAACATTTTATTAGTGTACTATAACATCAATTCCTGACATGTTCTGGTGACATATAACTTCTGTGAGGGTATCACCTTCTTTGTGAACCCATTATTACTATTAATTCTTTTTAAAAATCTCAAAAAAACATTCAGAAAAATCATTCTTGAATCTTGATTTGTGTGCAAATCTTTACAGGGGCTGCTCAACTAAACGGAGCATCTAGCTGACCTAAGAGGTGATGAGGCTGTTTGGTATTACTATAACCATTATTCAGATCATTTATTGATTGATTCTAAAGTAGTCCCCAAATCTGGGAGCAGCCGCTCTAGAAGCAAGCACAGAATACAACTCAGTCAGTGACATCAAGTCACTGAAGCCAACAAGGCTTTAGCCTCTTGCCGACAGTAGATCAAAAGACGCCACCAATTCTCCACATTAAAATACCTGAAGTTACTAAAGACTGCATGAAAGACCTGGAATAACATTTTCTCATTTCAGGCCCAGTTTGAGCACTACTAAAAGCATTCAATTGCGTTACTTCTTCCAGTGGGAACCAAAGGCACTCAGCACTCAAACTGCCCTTCCTTTGATCCCTGAGCCAAAATGCAAAATACTCTGTTTAAAGCTGTCTGGATCTCCACCCCAAGAAGAAGGGGGCAACCACTCAGTCTTGTGGTTATGATGCTAGCTGCACTGTGGAAGATAAACCATACAACAGTTTGAGATCTAAGAGCATCAAGCACTTTACAGAAAAAGGAAGTAAACTCTCAGAGGGGAAGCAACTTCAAACCTCAGACTTCCCAAAGTAGCTCTAAGCATCCATCAGTAGAAACACAGGAAAAGAGTGCTAGTTGAGGAAAACAGCCATTTAACAACATTTCTAAAATGTAATGTACATCAGTTTAGTCATTTCATATAATAATCGAGCTCCAGTTTCACCCAAGAAATCCAAGAAGCATCTGCAATGACATTCCATACTTCACAGACAGTGAAGTAGGAGACTACACAAAGAGCTGCTGAACCTTGGCATTAGTCCTTTTTCGGGTGCACACAGTAATTACACATACGTTTTCGTTCAACAGGTATTGTTTACTCACACTTACCTGACCAAGGGAAGGAAGCGTTGCATATGCCATGGGCTGGTTCATCATTCCTTTCTGCTTCATGATGAGCATGCATTTCTGCTCCTCACTCAGGTGCGCCATTTGAGCTTGCATCTGCGGCTGCTGGGACTGCTGCTGCTGTATGTATGGCATCATGGGGTTCTTGCTGGGACTGGCCATTGGCGGCGTCATCCTCTGACTCAGCTCAGCATTGAAGTGGGTCAGAGGCTTAGTGTTGCCATAAGAAAGCATATTGGGCTGTTTGTTTAAGGAGTTTGTGCCCAAGTTATTTGGCTGTTGACTGATCATATTCATGTGGTTTTGAGGGAGGTAGTTATTAACTGTGGTCTTCTGTGGGTTATTTGCCATAGGAGGCACTATTGGGTTTTGGTTGTTAAAGGCTTGGGGATACATCATTGGACTATTTGGTTTGTCTGCACTGAAGGGTCCTCCATATGGACTAGATGGAGGGCCAACAGGTGACCAGCTTGAGGCTTGATTTGGATGCTGCTGCTGTTGCTTTTGCTGCATGAGCTTAGCTCTTTGCTGCTGCTGTGCTGCCATTTGTTTGAGCTGTTCAGCTGGAGACAAATCAGCACTAGGTACAGCCACAGGCCCAGGCCCTGATCCTGCCACAGTCACTGCTGCTGGATTCATAAGATAGCCATTTCCAGATCGCGACTGTGTTTGGCCTGGAGTATGGGCCTGGTTGGGAGTTTGAGGCGACTGAACAACACAGTTTGCTGGTGAGCCAGCTGCAGCTGGAGCACTGGATACAGAAGTAACACTAGAGGCTGTGGAGACATTTGAAAATGGCGGACCAGAAGAGGAAGGCCTCACCTGGGGAGATCCTAATGGAACATGAGCAAATGGAGAATGGGATGGATCGCTTTTAACGCTCGCACTTTCTTGAGTGTCTGTGGCAGGCCGGGGAAATTCTGGCTCCTTCTTCTCTTCAAAGTCTTCGTTGAACAAATCTTGTATATCATCTTCTGGAACAGTGTTTGCTAGTTCATCTATTAGCTCCTGCCACTCTTGATCATTCAGATTAATGTCTGAGAAAAGCTTGTTCTGATTTGAAAGAGATGTTTCAGAAGTGTCTATGCAGGTAGGGTCATCCAGAGGCTCTTGCTTTAGCTCCTTGTTCTGCAGGATGTTAAAACTATCATCTAGCTCATTGCAACCATTAACTGGGAGCTTTATCTCTGAAAGTCCACCATTTTTACCCAAGTCTTCTAGCCCACTACTGTGAGTTCCACTATTCTGCAGGGGCAGGGAAGCTTTCATGTCAAGCTGGTGAAGAGGAGAAACAGCAGGCAAAGGCAAATTATTGGGCAAGCTGTTGATTGCCTCGATGCCTGGTACATCCTTCCGTATCCGTTTGCTGGTTGGAGAAAAGCTGCCATCGCAAATGCCATTCTGCTGTTCTCCATTTAGAGGTGAACGTGCGCCTTCCAACTTCCTCTTTACTGTCTCTTGAAGCTGAAAGTGAAACAACAGAAAAAAAATTAACCAATTGCACAGCCAAAAAAAAAATTGCTGATGAACTCTGTAACAAATATTTCCCATCAAGTGGTGACAGTAGGTTTTTAAAAAGTCTGATTTGGAAGTTTCCTTGATTTCATTCCTACACTTTTGATCAATTTGAGAAGACTGTCCAAAACAAACAAAAGCAACCGCCCCTGAATAGGAGAGGGCAGGCTCACTAGTGCAGAGCTGTAAAACACATCTGCAGTCTCCAGGCTATCCAGGTTTTCTGAAGCAAATTGAATATTTCAATTTTGTAGTGCCTAACATGTAGGTAAGGGTGTTGTTTTCAGAAAATGCTAAGCAATATCTTCTGAAAGCTGGACTCCTTTAAGGAGTCTTGAATTCGACATTCAAAAAAAATCTGTTTTTGAATTTTCTAGAAGTTTCTTAAAAAATACAAGCAATACGACTAATTGACTACTTTTATTGAAACATATGTGTTGCTGACACTAAATGTTTTTGAGAAAATTCATTAATATAGTCTGATTTGATTATCCCTCTGTTCTTTGGCTGCAAAACATATTGAGAATCAGTTTTAACTGAGGAGAAATATATATCCATCCTAAAAAATAGAAGGCACTTTATATGATGTTAACTCAATCAAATCACAAAAAAAAAAAAAAAAAAAGAACTAACCTGTGTGCTAGGATCTACCATTAAAGATGAACAGAAATGACAGTAAGACAAGGCCAGGAAAGCAACCAAATTAGCTATAATAACTAATACAATATAATAATAACTTTATACAAATAATGCATTAACATGAGCTTTATTTCAGGTTAAAATATGTACATCAAAGCAATAAAACAACCTACAATCATCCTCTACCACACCAAATGCTAAGCCCTCTCCTTATGTACCAGGCTAAAAAAAGCAGCCCTCTTTGGCTAAGGTAAAAAACAATAGTGGGGAGGGGAGGAAGCGAAGAGGTCATAACTGTAGTGACTCGCTCAGGACACACTTGCATCCTTGATATTAGAACAATAGGAGACAAAACAGTGAAAGATTTTATCATTTTTTGAAGTATTTTTAGTGGTACAAAAATCCCAGACACTCAGCTCCCACTCCTTTGTCTTCAACCTTCATTCTTCCCACAGTCCAGATCCCGTTCCTTTCTCCCACCCCCAAGGGCTAGCTCCCCTTCCATCCCAACTGTAAAGCGAGCAAGCGACTCCAGATCTCATCCCCACTTCAGAGGTGCCAGGTCTGAGAAGGCTGCACCCTGCCCTCACCCTTCTTCACTTTGCATATACTCTCCAGTATCTGCTGGCAGGAAAATTCATGAGGGCATGGCCTATGTATGCGTCACTACAGCACTGGTCGAGCACGTGGATCCCTATCCCTATCCCTATCCCACAGAAGCGTGGGATACTAGCTGGGCATAAGCTATGTGCTGGTCCTCTGCAGAGACGTAACCTTCATAACACAACAGAAAGGCAAGCCTGCAAGTCCCTGCGCAGAACATCAGCTCCTTGATTTGTACAAGAGCAGGAGAGCCTTTTCACATGGGAAAGCGATCAACAGATTGCTAGGAATCGTCACTGAGGCCCTGTTCACTTCTGTGCCCGAGACTGTTGCTGCCTGTTACCCACTGCACAAAGCCAGCACATGCCAAGCATCCCACAGACTGAAATTCCTCCTCGGCTGGGCTTCTGCCGTGCCGTGCGTGCCAGCAGCGCACTGCTGCGTCGCCGGCACCCGTCCTTCCCTGCGAGATCCCCGCGCAGCTCCACAGACAAATGGCTGGCAGCCGCGCTGAGGTGTCCTTACCCTGCTCCTTCTCCCACCCGCTGGCCCACGGGAGCGGGGGACACCGAGGCCAGCAGCTGGCACTGCACCAGCCTCCGTGACGGGGTGCGCAGCTGCAGCGAGGTGGGGGGGGAGCAAGGCTGCGAGGCACGGTGTGGAGCATCCTTTGAGACTCCCCCCGTGCGAGTCCCTGTCACCGGGCTCCCATGCCTCTCCCCACACGCCACAGCAGCTCTCGCCCCCTTTGAGCTCCCGCAAACGCCTCGGACGGTGCCCTGCACGTGGCGGCAGATTCATGTGGAAGGTGGGAGCACACGTGCTCCCAGGCCTGTCTTGATAAAACCCTGCGCATTCCTGCTCATCGGCAAGGTTGGTACGGCGGCACGGGGCTGCAGAGCGAGCAGTCTCTCAGCAGAGGCATCTCCTTGCCGTCTCTCCCTGCCACAGGGGCAGCAAGCTCTGGCAGCAGGCGCTTACCCGAGGGTGGTAACTGCCTCACCTCTGCCAGCTAAGGGTGATGGGGAAGCTAAACCAACACCCAGGACTGGTGTGAAGGAGAAAAATCAGCTCCCACAAGGAGGCTCGTAATATGGCTCGCAGCCTCTCCGCTTCCCTCCTCTGCAAACCTGTGTTAAGCTAACACCCCTGTATAGCGTTACGGCTCCCTGCTGCTGCGTACCCAGCGTCACTGGCACGCGGCAGGACCCACTGCAGAGCCACCAAGCTCGCCCGGCTCTGCATAACGCTCGCTCGGGCCCCAGGGCAAGCAGAGCGCACCGCGCACGTGGCAATGCTGCCGCTTCCCAGGTACGAGAGCACGGGCGCTTCCCAGCTTCCCTTCTTCGCAGCAGGGAAAGAGCGAGCACGACCTGGCTTCAAGAGCAATGTTCAGCAACACAGTTGATATAACGGCTTAAAATAACATATTTAAGTATTGTCCCCAATGGGCCACTCACACAATTTACAGCACTCATTTTCCTTACTCGAGCTCCTAAGCAGTCACACTAAACGCGACTATCCCTCACTGCCACCCACATCAGGAGAACAGCCAACGGGCAGCACTTGCCCCAAGACTGCATTGCTCAGCGGGCACCCAGAAACAGCATTCCAAGAAATACCCAACGCTTGCTATGGTCCTTTGCCCAGAGTCAGTACAGGCTAAATATTGGGCTAAAGTACATACAGTCACACTGAAGGACCCACGGACAGCTTCTAGTCACGAGTGAAAGCTCCTAGGAGAAAGGATAAATCTTAATTTGTCCTAATTTCTCCCTTACTAGTCAGGGACTAGTGAGAGTGATTCTCTCCTGCAAAGTGGAAGAGATTTGACTCCATGCATTTAACAAGAGGCAGAAGGTATCCCTTACAGGATGTTAGCAAGAGTGATATATTTTCAGGTCTTGCATCATATACTAATTTATCCTGAAACCATCACCTTATTCATACAGGACTATTTACTAGGAAAAAAAAATTAGAACAATCCAGTGTGAAATAACCAGCCCTACAAATATCAACTCCTAAAGATTTCCTCATGTTCCCCTTGGATGTTCCCCTGTACAAATACACAGTGACTTCTGTGGAAGTAAAAGCAGGCGCAGTACATAAATATTAATAACTGTGTTTATTTTGTATTACAACAAAAAGCAGCTTTTTAAAATGGAAATGATTTTCCATCAAATATCCAATGTACAGAAATCTCATATTGTTGCAGATAAAAACAAAATGAAGCCTATTCTAAGTTTGTAGCTCCACATTATTTTCCTACGGAGGTTTTAAGATTTGGGGGGTTACCAGGCACTAGAAAACATAATCTTTTTTTCTTTTCCCTTTGTTTGCTCTTTGAACAACTCTAAGGTAGACAGAAACATAACATGAAAGCTTTATTTGAAGGGAACATGCTGGATACAAACCTTAGAGGTGGGGAATATCTCGGCTCGAGCACTTGGGAGGCTTTGGGGGCCATAACAATAGATGCCTCTCTTCTTTCTTGGGTGTAACACAGATACATCCCTATCAAATTATTTCAGTGCTAATGTTCATTTTCATATTCTGACTTCATTCTGAATCACCATGTTAACTAGTGGATGGTTCAGATATAGGGCACTGACCATATCCTGGGCAAACACCTTACTGCCTCTGGATTTCACAGAGCTTTGGACTAAAATCCCAGCACGTACCCTTCCCTCTGTCAAAACAATGCCTGAAGTAAGACAGTCTCTTCCAAAGTATCTTCCAGCTCCTTACAAGAAATAATATATAGCTTGCCTATGTGATTTACAGCATGCATCAAGCATGTACCACATTAGCAGCAGCTTAGAGATTTTTATCTAGGAGCGGAAGACCCTCGATGCATAAAACAAAACAAACAAACAAAAATGAACCCCTTGCCAGGCTGATAGGATTCTAGCCACAACCACGTGCAACGTTTGGCTGATGGAACTCCATTTCACAGCAGGTTTCTACCACAAAGCAGAAGACAGAGTGAAGCAGGACTTGCTATGATTTATATGCCTTTAGAGAAACTCTTGTCTGCAGAGCAGAAAAAGGTCAAACTTTAGTAGGCTGACTTTTCAAATGACTCTTGATGGGGAGGGACTGTGCACGCGACCAGGCAGACACACATGGACCCGAATGGTCTAATTTAACCTGTCCTCAAATTCTTAGCAGAACTGCTTGGACATGCCACACCATACCCAATACATAAACAACAGAGCATCGAGGCTGTCGGCAGAGCTTTCATCTGCTGGGAGAAGCTGCTTCGCTTCATCCCACCAGCAGCAATTCATTTTTCAAAAGAAATTAGACCAAGGTGCTGTTGTTATAGCAACAGTCAGAGCCACTTACACAGCCCCATCCCCCATTTCCAGCCTGCCTTCAGTGGGCAGCTATTTCAATTATGTATAGGGAGTGACCAGGACTGCTGCTGTTTAGTCCTTTTATTGCTCTTTCAAAAAAAAAAAAAAAAGAGAAAAAAAAGAAAAGAAAGAAAGAAAGAAAAAGAAAAAAAAGAAAAAGAAAAGGCACAGAGACTAAATGGTAGAAGTGGAGCACAATTCACAGCGTTTAACACAGTTCCACTTCTCCTGGGCGGGCAGATGAGCTGTGAGCCCAGACAAGGAGGCCCTGGTTGATTTTACAGACCTTTTCATCTACTGGCTACATAATGCATGTGTTGCCACTAACTTTTTCGCTCATTAGCACAGGAAGCGCTGACGAGCTCCTCTCTGCTCTGGTCGACGCTCGCTCCTGGCCCGGCGGTGCAGCTCTGCTCTGTACCTGCCCTCTGGATCCCCAGGAAAGCTGGGAAACCAGCCCCGGCCCAAAGCCCATCTTCCCTGGGATGGCGCCGAGCGACGGCTGGAGTATCGTCCTCAGTGCTGCTGTGACTCGGTCTGTCGGAAATAAAAAGTGATCGTTCCCACTCCTCGCGCTGCACCGTGGTCTAACCCAACAGCTGGCTGTGTTCAAAGGGGCTTGAGTTCTCCTCCGCAGCAACAGCTCAGTCTTGGCCCTCCTGGCACGACTGATTTCTCCGGAGAGCGAAACCTGTTTTCCCTGGCACTCACCGCTAGCTCTGCCGAGCACTGCCCTGACCCAGGCCCTGCAGGCTGCATCCGAGCGCCGGGCTCCCTCCTGAGCTTCCTGCGCTGCACCCAAGCGCTCCTGACAGCTCACTGCGTGCGCCAGGGTTGCTCTGAAGCGACACCATCCAATTTCACTTGACGTGACAGCTCTCCCCAGCAAAGATGTAGCAGCCCTAACCACCATATTTGAAAAATCAATGAGGAATAATCAATATCACCATTTGCACGCCTGCAATTTGGCTTCAACACATGGAAGCATCCCTCCTCCCTTTCACACCCTTCCTTGCTGGACCTCTTCAGAGGCCGCACCAAAAGGCGCCAGTGTCTGAGGAACAACCACACCTCGTTCCAGGGGCCTCAAGTCCCTCAGGTGCCGCAGCGGCTTCTCAGTGCTACTCGCCACAGGCGCCCGCAGAGACTGTGGGGAGGGAGGGGGCCGCCTTGCAAAAGCTGCGCAGGAGCTCACCTCACAACAGCCTGGGACACCCATCCGTGTCACGGCCTCGAGCGCTCCCCTACCACTCCAGCTTCTTCGCTCTGCAGAAAGCACTGCCCTGACGCTTGCTAACGCACAGGATGGAGCCTGATGTGGCAAACTGATTTTGGATCGCAGTTGCTCACTTTGAGCACATGTGGTGCTCTTCCAGGTCGGGCCCGCCTGCCCAGCTCTTACTGGCCGGTGCAAGGTTTCAAATACGCAGGAAATTCACATCATGAAATCTGTCTGAAGTTGGTAAAGTCTCAACCTGCCAACCTAGGCAGGAACCTGCTCGCTGCCACGGGTTCACAGAGGAACCTCTGATTAACCAACGGGGTCAAACCCTTGCCTGGGCTCCGTCCCGCTAGGGGCTGCTGGGGCTCCTCCCGCCAGCTTCTGGGGCCAACTTCACCAGAAGAACAACCTGAATCCCGCCAGCACTAAGAAGAAAGGCACGCTCAGGGCGCCCGTTGGACCTGCAACGCTCTCCTGCCTCGCGTGTGAGCCGGGCTGCTCCGGCAGAAGAGTCCCTATCCCAACAGCTGCTCAGCTGCGGGGCTGGGGATCCCACAGGGGCACGGGGCCCTCGCGGGAGCTCTGCTGCTGCCACCCTTTCTCCAGGTGCGCAGCGGGTGCTGGATCACACCGCGAGGGCGAGCTCCTCGTCCGCGGGGACGAACCGCTGGGAACAACGCGGTGCAAGAGAGCAAAAGGTGACAGCACCGGCAAAGTCAAACCAGGCAAACACCGTGACTCCAGCCGCCCTCGACGAGCACAGGAAGGATGCGACCGAGAGCAGCTGCAGGCGCTTGCTCTTGACAGAGTGCCGAGAAGAGCGAGAAAGGGAAGGAGACTGATTCCTGCAGAGGTGGGAGAGGGAAAAAGAGAGAGGTCCGCACGACTAGCCCCGCGCTACCCTCCGCTCTGCCTCATCAGCGTGGAGACACACTCTCACTGCAGACTGAAGTTTTGTGTTTCTATTGCTCAAGCTGTATGATAAAAGAGGCCTTCCAGCTCTGTGCATATTAATTTCATCAAAAAAAAGGAAAAAAAAAAAAGAAAAACCTATACCTTTACTGGTATTTGTTGCATTCTTTTAAGCCACCCCATTACATTGCTGCATAAAGGACATTTTCTTTTGTAGAAATTAACAGAGTGGAGAATACCTAGCTAATGAGGCAAGCAGGAGTAAAGAAATATATACAAAATACACCAATAATATACAACATATACAAAAAATGGCAATAAACTGCTCAAACTGTGTATTTCTAGAATAGACTGAGAAAAAGTGTGATCATTCTGAAACAGATGTGCAAATATCTTGTATCTCAATCCTATTTTGCCTTTAAAATACTCTCATTTCATAATTCGTTTTTTTTCCTCTTCTCCTCTACACAGCTCCAACTCAAATGTGAATACAAACATGCTAAGTAACATGCTTCCGAGGAGACTTGGAAAGTGCAATGTCCCTGGGGAAGCTGTTGAGTAAAATACAGGCAACGGATGCAATTAATTTTCTCAATACAAAATTATTGGCAAGTTTAACTGGACTTCAGAGCACAAATTATTTCATGGATGAAGTGTTGTCAAATAGCCTTCCTGCTTGTATGTATGATCTATGTAGCTTCCTCCTCCTTTAGGTCCATCCAATTTAATCCTAGTTTAGTCCCAGTGCGTAAACACTGGCAAAGCAGCAGCCTCATGACTTGCTGAGCGCCTGCATTCCTGTTCGTGCAAAAGTCTTAATGAAGGTGCTAAAAGCCTGAGAGCTAAACTACTTAGCTGGCAGTGCCTGCTCCTGTCTCACACAGCACAGCTGAGCTACACTCTCCCTGCAACTGTCCTCGCAGACAGCAGGAGCTACATTTTCAAAGCATGTTATGAGGATTTAGTCAGGCAGCCTCTAATTGACTTGTCTGGGAGTTGTGCTGATAAATCTTCACCCTTTGAAAACATACCCCAATCTGCTTTGCATCTGGACAGGAGAGAAACTAATGATAAAAAGCAGACACTGCCGATTATTAAAGCTATACCTCCTGAAGAACGCTGGCAAGCCAGAGTGCAAAGGAAATGCAGGAACTTCCCGTGTTTTAAACTAAGCAGCAGCAAAATAGCACTGGATATGCTAGTTTCTGCACCATAGCTACTCATTCACTGCTCCAGAGTTCTTTAAGCTGCATATAAGACCAGAAAGTCTCCAGGGGAAAATCTTGCCCTGGTTCATCCTTGGATGAGCAGGAGTCCTGGCAGGCCAGTGCCGTGTGCTGGTGCCCCTCGCCCATGAGCGAGGGGGCACTCCAGCGGCGAAACTCAGCGCTCTTGCACTCTGAGAAGGAGCAGCACGCTCCCCGACTCGGCCTCTGCTTCACGGGGCAGAATTTGCTCTTTTGCCTTGAGGCACCAGCGGAATATGAGCCACTGTCTGGCACTGCAGAATCCACATACTAAAATCTTGTTTAACTGCTTCAAGGGAAGAGCCTTTCCTATGTTTAGAGTAAGAAATTTATCATCCAGTTGGGTGCAAAATACTACTATGATGCATAATGGTCAATATATATACATCTAAAAATATCATTAATAATAATATAAGACGTAATAATAACAATAAAGAATATTCTCAGAGAGACTCCAGAGAAAGAAAATGAAGAGACAAGGGAAGGTAGAAGTACACACCCCAGTATTTTCCTGATCACACTGTTGGTTTCTTTGGACTGTAAGCTTTCTACTGAACCAGTTCTAGGAAAGCCTGGCTAGTATATGATCTCTAGAGAGCTAACTGCAAGCTATCAGAAGGCTGAATTCAGAACTGGTATAGCTGGCCCCCATTCATTTCACTCCCAATAAACACTGCTTCAGGTCATGCTTACTTATTCCTTACTTCCATGAGTAGCCTTAGGAGTGGGCTCTTCGGTTTCCTCAAAACAGCATGGGATAAGTAACCTGAGTGATTCTTTCACACAACTAAGTTCTAGTTCATGCTTTTAGAAACAGTGTGTTTGATACAATCAGAATAAGAAGGGTATGAAAACCAAACAATATATATACTACACCTGTTCAGGCCCACACGTTTTATTCATGCTCTTGGGGATAACCGCTACCCTAAAATAAACTCTCATTCAAAAATAATTTAAGATTGAAATTAACACATTTTTACAACTAACACACAAAGGAAAAACTTTCTGAATCAAGAATAGGACAAGTTATACTTCCATGCTGCAAACAAAATGGGGAATATACTCCAGACCAGGTTTCCATAAAGCCTGCATCTTCTTCCCCAGTTTTCCCTTCTGTCTCACCTGTACAGTTTGTCTGAGGATGTAGGTGACTGGAAGATTTATTTGCAAGTACAAATACAGTTAAGAGGTCTGAGCTATCTAAGTACGGGTTAAACAAGTTAAAAAAAAAAGTCTAATAGGTACTACAAAGGAGGGCAAAACAGAAAAATATTCTTCTGTATGCTAATGGCGTTGCACTCAAGTTTTTCAAAGTCCTAATTCTCATTATGCTGCAGAACCATGTGCTTTGGGGAAAGAAGAGAAAAAGAATGAAGACTGAGCCTGAAAGTAAACGTGTGTTTTCCCTTTCATCCAAATTGTTCTCTCATCCCTACAATAACTTGATCCACCTCTAGGAAAGACGAGTAAAGTTAGAACTGCTTGTTTGCCTTGTCTTTCCATATCTTTTTAAATGTTTGCATACAGCAGCAGTTTTATAAGTTTCCTTCACAGAACTTGTGTGGTCCTAAAACCCAAACATGAAAAGTGCCGAAACCCTCAGCTCCCATTAAATTCACTGAAGTAAGGGGTCGTTACCAGTTGATAAGATTAGCTGGTTTGTGCCAAAATTTCTTCAGAGTTGTACAGAGTTGACGCCTGATGAAACAACTTTGTTCTTCATATTCCTTTTTGGTTTCAGTACAAGTTATAGCCAGCACTGCAAAAAAAGATTGCAGAATCCTCGAAGATCTCTCTACACTAAAAGAGTCAAAGGATTGCACAAGATACCCTAGACACATTCTGCATTATTCTGAGCACAGTTTTAGAGCTATTTGCCATGGGCTAAAGCCCAGACAGCACTGAATAGCAGTTTCGCCCTAAACAGGGGCAAGCAAACCATACAAACTTAACTTCTTTGTTGCCTCAGTACCTTCACCTCAAACTGACCTTGGGTCCCACAAAGGTACACAACAACAGTTAATGGAAAAGTACTTGCACGGTCTCCCAGATACCACAAATGTATCATTTAAGTCTACTGAAGAAGCATAAAACAGAAGAAAAGAGATTTTAAGTAAACCAAATTCCTCATTCAGCAAAATATTTAAGTACATGCTTCACCTTGTGTGCACCCTAAGCCAACCAATTAAAATCCACAGAATCATATATGCACAGAAAATCTTCATCAGACTGGGAACTGAGCAAAGGTCTTTCCTGGCCTGTTTCATCTACGGCAGCTGCCTCTGTCTCAGCATAAGCCACCTCCTCTCTTCCTAAGCTAGCCTGACTATACAAACACAACATAGCTGATTTGCACATGCGCACTGGCATCATGCTTCCCCAAAGGACAGGTCCCAGGGGAGATGCACCCTTCTGCAGAACAGTGAATCTCTGCCTGCTCCCTCCCTGTGCAAACCAGGAGCACCCAGGGAGGAGAGCTACCGTGGGAAATCTGCTAGGGTTTCCCAGGAAACATGCACAGGAGCAGCACAGAGCCCCCCGTACCTTCCTCAACAGCGTGAATGAACTTTTGTCTGTCATGTGTTAATGATGCCCTCCGTACATGGCCACAGGTATGGTGTATGTTCCAGCGCAGGGGATGGGCTGCAAGGCTTCTGGTAAAAATGGTTGCCAGGTGCATACACCACTACCAGATCTAAAAAAAAAAAAAAAAATCATCCTGCCTAGAGCCCTCTCTCTATGCATGTGTGATTGACACCAAGAAAAAAGGCGCCTGAGATCGGTCTAAATGAACTACTCTGACAGGCTGGATATGACCTACCACCTGTAGGTTACATGCCCCAACACTAACCAGAGTCTCATGAACAAAAGTCCAATGCTCACCTGCTGCTATCCTGTTCCTAAAGCTCTTGTGTGAAATTTGTAGATACCTCATCACTGGAGTTTCTTATCATTGAGTAGTTTTGGAAGAACACTGGCCACTAGCGGAAGAAGACCTTTGTGAGCAATACCCATACACTTATTTATAAAGCCTTCTGGTACTACTTGGAATTTGACCAAAGCGATGCTGCATCCCACCCAGAGCACAGAAGCAGCTGCCTGTCTGCAGGGAAATGCCCCAGGTTGCTAGTGGTTGTGAGGCTGAACTCATTGTAGCAATGCAGGAAATGTTTGCAAAAATCCCTGAGGCTAATGAGGCTTCAAGATGTCTCCCTACAAACTTAAAAGATGACCAGAAGAGAGGTAGTCGGTGCTCTGCTAACCAAGTCAAACTCACAGCTCTCTGTGGCTGTGCACCAGAATACCAACAGTTTTATCTTTTCATATATTTTGAAAACAATCCCCTAAAGAAAGGAGCTGCAACTCAAAATGTTACATATGTCTGTACATGCCCAGTGTGCACACAACACTTTTTTTTTACTTTTTTCATTTGCTGACAAAAATAATCCCAGTGTGTATTTTCTACATTTGCACATACAGCTACTGCCCATCATATTCACATGGGCTTTCATCTCAGAGATCTATGTGCACAAAGCACATGTTAGTGGTTAATCCAAATTAAATTTAGCTTTCAAGTCCCATTCACCAGTGAGAGCTTGTGCCTTTAACAGTGTCAAATAAACACATGAAGACAAAAGAGCATTTTCTATTGTTAGAGGCTCTAGGTAAACAAGATCTAAGGCTGAGTCACTGAGATTGGTACAGTTCTTTACTAAATCCCTTGGAGGCATGAAGCACAAGATATTATAGTTTGCTGTTAGATAAGCCATAGAAATGCACCATAAACCAGCTGTGCATTCACATAATGGGCTTCCACTGATCTGATTTTCCTTCTTAAAAGACTTTTCATTCCCACCTTTTTCTCCTGTTCTAGAAGTGATAAGCCACCTAGCACTAAGGTGCTTTTAATTTGTTAGTCTGCAGATAAAGTGCTCATGGGCTATTATGAGAATTATGTGGATTTTGGTCTTATGAAAAAAAAAAGATAGAGATGGGCTAAATCTAAAAAATAAAAAGAAAACACATCTATGTTGAAACAAATACAAACCGTCACTTAGTACTTAAATCTTGTCTGTCATCCAGATGCAAACACAGAAATTATACCTCTGCATTTCACATCAGAAAACAAAACGTGGAACTTGCCAAAAGTTGTATGTGAAGTCAGTGTCAGGGATAGAATAGGCCTCAAATCTCCCAAATCCTGTGCCCAGCCAAT
Organism: Rhea pennata; assembly: GCF_028389875.1. Taxonomy (NCBI): domain Eukaryota; kingdom Metazoa; phylum Chordata; class Aves; order Rheiformes; family Rheidae; genus Rhea; species Rhea pennata. The sequence continues at coordinate 51,906,181 of NC_084666.1, read as the reverse complement.
GGGAATATAAAATATCTTCTCAGATCAACAGAATCTCTTGCTTCTCTTATTCAGGAGAGAAAAAGAAACTTAACGGGAAAGAGCCCCGGAGCGCCTGTAGGTGCTGTAGGAAGGTTGCAGGCAAGAGCAAGTCGATTCATTGCAGTCGTAAGGATGGGATTCACGTCCCCTGTGCTAGACTGAGATAGAAACGAGCTAAATCACACTCTAAAAGTGTCTGTTTCTTTTCACCGACTTTGAAGGGAGCCTAGGTAACCAGCTCGGAGAGAGGCATCCAGAGTCAGATGCCTGCATCTGGAGCCATGCCACCCCAAGCCACAGCGCTATTTGCCCAGTCACAAGTAGCGCGCAGATTACACGCTGTTGCAGCTGCCACCTGCGTCTCAGAAGGAAGGCTGTCCGTCCTCCGTCCTGGCAGAGCCCTTCCCCCACTTCCACTTCCAGACGCTCCAGTTGTGTTCCACTAAATTCTAAGAAAAACTTTTAAGTCTTCATAATTTGGCCTGTAATTACGACGTTTGCTCTTGTAAAGTGTCTCACTTTCTCGTAAGGTCAAGGAAAAGAAGATTGTGCAGATACAAGTTACTGCTTAGTTACTTGCATAGTAAATCACTTCTGCGTTATTTAAAGAAGGTAAGGAAAGGTACTAGGAAGGCCTATGAGTTTACGTTACAAATAAATCACTGTAGTGTTAAAACCATGGTCTAAGTATGGTCTAAGCAACATCTCTACACTTAGAATATTTTTAACTAGACACATTGATAGTAGGGAAATATAGGCAAGTTTGGGAGTGAGCAAGCACTTCCTTATTAAACAACCACTGTAGTAACATTAATAACAGCTTTGACAATGAGCAAGCACGTGTAAGAAGATGGAAGATCATGCAGGTACCAGGCATACAGAATTGTGTGCAAATCTGCTCTGTGAGTTTCCCACAGTGTGAAAGCGTGTTTTAAAGGAAATTAAATGGGTAGCAGGGTGAGGTTTTTCCAAGGGTTATTTACAGTACTCTCTCATTTTTCCTTCTTCTGAGCTTTTCAAAACTGTCAAATGAAAACAAGGGCCTGACAATTAGCATATTTCAGAATTACGTTACGGGTCCAGCTTTAAAATGCACAGCTGCCCAAGAGTAGCTTTTTACAATGCTGGGTGGAAGACATGAGGCCAAGAACCAGCCTTGCAATTTTCTGGGTCTGGTATTACAGGAAGGATTTACAGACCATGGTCGCAGTCTGTCTGGGGACAGCAAGTCACTTGTTTTGTCAAAAACAAAGCTGTCTGGTACTGCCAGACTTCAAATTCAGAATTGCAGTAACCCTATTAGAAGTATTCAACACTGCAAACACAGTGGCTTTTACTGACACATCAGTCAAGTAGCGGCAGCTCTCTCCCCCTTGCTAACAAGGAAAGACTGCAATGCTTGAAATGAGAGCAGATCTTTTTCCCTTGATGTGTCTCTGCACAGCAGCATAAGCTACCCACGCATGTTCTCTCAGGATAGGGCCTGGAAATGCTACTGGATAGCAAGACGCTAAGCAGGCACTGCGTGAAGGGCTCCTCCATGAGATTTAGGGGATACGTCCCGGCAGAGAACTCAGCCGCGCACAGTGCCCTTCCTGGGAACGCCGTCTCTCTGAACAGCCTCTGACTAGCAGAGCTTCAAACTATAAGGACTCGTGCTCTCCCAGGGAGCCGTGCCAATTCTCCTCTCAGGGCCAGCACAGCAGGGCTGCCTGTGCAGTGTGGGATCTCCCAGCTCTCACTCCAGGGTCCCTTAGAAAATGCAGGCAGGCAGGAGTCCCCCAGGATACAGCTGCTCGAGTGCCGCTGCCCCCTGAGGGGCTAAGAGCTACAGCCTCTCCCTGCTTCCTCCGCTTTCCCACAGCTCTGCTGCTCCCTGAAGCTCTCACCTGGGTGGCAGCAGCCATCAGAGGAGGCTATGAAAAATGGGTGGCAAGCTTGCAAGGGTGGCAGCAGCTCTGTGTGCTGACAGGAGGCTTTGGGGGAGCTGGGTATGAAATGCACATCAGGCATCTGGGGAACATTTGCTCCCCCATTAATCTGTCTTCCTCTCTTGTCACCGTGTCCCATATTTTCACAATTCAAATCCAGCAGCCTCACACACAAGTTATCTGACTGCTGAAGGGAAAATGGCTATCTGGTGTCAGCCCTCCTCCTTCGGGCAGTTACAAGGGCTCTACTGCCCCTGCTCACAGTGCATATTCTGAGAGCATCCTCTCCCCACCCATCCGACTGCTTTCTTCCTAACTCTACTGATGCTTGCAGGTCCTGAAAAAGCCATGAGAAAAACTGACCTCATTAGCAGTTTCCTCAAAAATTCAATTGGAACTGGGTGTCCATCTCTTCCAGCAATTCTCAAATTCACATAAAAAACATTAAAGGAAATGATGCCTACAGTTGCTCCAGGAATTGCAACTGTTGCCAATGAGAAGAATTTGCATAACTTGCTCCTATCTGCAGTGCAAGCGATAGGTTTTCAGCTGCAATTCAGTCTCTTGGATTTCCTCATTTTCATCTCACCTTGCAAGAATAAGGAAAAACCTTCATGTATGTAATGAGCTGCAGAAGCAAACTGCTCATAGCAGGGTTTAACGGCTGTTGTACCTGGCATGTTCTCTACTGGATCTTCTGCAAGGCCATTCTTTAGAGCCAAATTACCTGAGGGACGTCGTAGGTTATAAGTCTTTCCTTGGGCTACAGGGTGCTCAAGCCTTTCAGAATTTATAAAAATACCTCTGTATTCTACATTTAGAGTCACAAGCTTTGCTCTGATGTGAGATCAAGTATTTTGAACCATTTTTGTAGAATTCTACCTAGAGCCAGCTGAACTTTTTTAAAATGATTTTTTTCCACTTCAGAACTTCTTTTAATTCAAAACAGCTTTTTTGAAAATTTTGTATCAGTTTTCTAAGCAGAGAAATAGTGAAATGACAAATTTGCAAATACAAAATTATAAAGAACAGTTAAATCTAAACCTGACTGAGAGGACTTGAGAAAGGACCTTTATGAGTTTCTGGATGCCCAAACAGCAGACTGAAATAAATGTTGAGAAATGCAGAGGAGGAACCTGCAGGGAACCTCAACCTGCAGAAGGGGAAAAAATAGCCCTACATATACATATGCAGTAATGAACATGAAATTAGCCACTACTGCTCAAGAAAGAGATCTTGAAATCACTGTGGAAAATGCTCAGAAAACATCTTCCTTGCGCTTAGCAGCAGTCAGGAAGGCAAACGGAGTGTTAGGATTTATTAAGGAGAGAACTGAGAATAAAAGAGAAAATAGGACACCACTTTATAAACCTCTGGTGCCACGACGCCATGAGTGTTTCCTGCAGTTCTGAGCATCCCAACTCTAAAAGGAGAGAGCTCACCTAAGAAGACAGAAGGATGACAAGAGTGATCATGAGGCAGGAACTGCTTCCAAAGGTAAATGCAAGGGGAAGCAATGGCAGCGCTGTACAAGCAGGAAGCTCAGCGGCCCCCTCCATTGCAAGGCAAGGGCACTCCCCAAAACACCGAGGTCCTGCTCCACAGCCATCCCGCCTGGCGACTCGGCCATGGCACACTTTGGTCCAGCCTGTCTAACTTTGGTATCTACTTGCAAACAACTCTGTTGGATGCAAGTATGAGAGATGCTGATATGCACTCAGGGCTTGTTTCAGTGTGATGCTGGATGCTCGCACATACATCTGAAAGACACTTTGGGGTTTAGGCCATTCTAGATATAACCTGAATACTCTACAGCCTGTAACGCATCAGTCTGGAAAACAGGTAACCATCGGGAAGCACGACAGAAGCCTACACAATCATCTGTGGTACACAGAAGGTGAATAGGGAGCAATAATTCACATTTTCTCTCAAAACAAGAACTGATGTGACCCAGCGAAAGTGATCAAGCAGTCCAAAACAGCAGATGAAAGGATATCCTTTTTCACTCAACACACAGACATGGAAGTTACTGCTGTAGGATGCTGTGGATGCCAAAAGGACCAGTAAGTTTGAAAAGGTCTCTGAGAAATTCCAAGGAATTTAGGTGCAGCAGCAGCAGCAATTCAAAAAGGATGCAACCACAGCTCTTGCCCCAGGAGCAGTTCTTGCTCCCCTGGGGCTGGGAGACAGGAAGATATGCCAGTGAAGGCTGACCGCAGGCTGCTGGGTGCCTTACACTTGACTTACTCTGCTGGGGAGAGGATACTGGGCTACATGCATCTTTGATATCAGCACAAGTGTTCTTGCATCTACAGGGTCTTCAGAAGGAAAACTACTTAGAAGCCTTTTAGTAAAACAAACAAACAAAACCCTCTACCATTTTTAAATGTTCTAGTTCTGAAGCATTTTGATGATAATATACGACTCTATAAAGCTGCAGCTATAGTGGTATGACTGCACTTCCAGTAGCCCCTAAATAAAATGAGTCTGTGCAGCAACAGTCAGAACTGGAAACACTTGCTTAACTGCTTTTTTGATATGGCCAGACTGTGATTATCCTATGAAAGATTAAATTAATGTATTTTCTCCTCTTCCCCTGCTCATCATTCTTCACCCCCAAAAATGCAACTCTGGCATAACTATGAACTACATATCTTATTCTGAGGAGCATTACTGGAATTCAGTTTTTAAATGGAGGAACTGTGGTAGGTGTCACTCCAAACAACCTCAGTGGTGCTGGGTGGTGGTTGGTTTCTCTAGGGGATCTCAATATTCTATATGAGGAGAACTCATAAAATAACCTTACTAGTTTCCAGGGCATACAATATGAATAACACGTATCATTTCATTCACAGAGTGAGTATCACAGAGAAGGCCACAGAGAGAAAGTGAAAGGCACACGGGGAGGAGCAGACAAGGGAGCCTGGAGGCCAAGAGCCCTGATGTGAGCCACAATGCTGCATACACAAAACCGGCCATGCTGGAGAAAAGATCAGCTAGATCACGGGTAAAACATCACAGCACCGATAGAGACACTTAAGAAAAGTGGAATTGTCGTGATACTGAAAATGTATGTTCTTTGCTTTATATATCTACAGGTATCCGCCCAGAAAAGATAATAGAATTGCAGTTGTATAAACAGGCAACTTACTAAATTGTTGAAAATATATAAATGCAAGGAGATACACAGTTACACAAAGAAACAATTTGTCTTTTTTCCTATCTTTCCTTATTTTTCACATATGATGCTGTGACTCCAATAAACTGTGCATTAATTTTGTATATAAAAAGATAGTAAAATTAATCTATCTTTAAGAAGAAGAAAAAACAATCTCTATGGCAGAACTTGAACTCCATCCCTCAGAAAGTCTCGTTTCACCACTGGAGGGCTCCAATATTGTTCCATGAAAGTAAAAGAAAGTTTACTGGGAAGGATAAACACAAAACAAATAGCTTGGGCAATAAAGTTCAAACATAACATGCAAGCTGAACCAAAATCTATGGACTTGCAAGGATTACATAAGAGTAAGAGCTAATTTAACTGTTGTTTCGCTCTTGTAATACAAAAGGGGTTGAAGGAGAATGACTTTCTTACAGTTTGGCTATAAATGTCTTCTTAAATAGAGCACTTATTAAAATGATTTTGTATGCAATATTAGAACGATTAGGTATTTCCAGACAAGCAAAAAAAACCCATAGGTTTCAATGGTACATGATATTACGAAAACACTCTGCCACACAGAAGTGCTACAGAACACAACAGATTGTACGCACAGGAAAGAACATGCGCTATAGAAATTTCTCACTTTTTTGATAAATCTTTCTTGGGAGTTGCCATTTATTTTCTAAAAGAGTTTACATGTAAAGGTATATAACATGAAGAAATAAATGTCCCTAGAATTAATTGGTATGGGTATTTTTCCCAGTAACCTGATGGCCAAGATTTTACCAGAAAAATGCATATGGTCTTGCAGAAGCCAGTATGGGCATTGATGTCAGCTGATAAGCTAATGACTGCAGCTTATCAGCTGATAAGCTAATGACTGCAATGCTCCAGTTAAGGATAAAACAAAAGCTATTTCAAGTACAGAAGCACAAGAAAAAGTATTTCAAACATCACTTCTGTCTACAAACTTACAGAAGCAAGTAAAATGCCGAAGTACCCCAGCACTCCCCAACCTGCCCTGTTATGGGGAAAAGTGAAAACAAACAAACAAAAAATAATCCTAGGCTGAGATCCTGAACATTAAAGTTTCACACTGAGCCAAATTTTACAGCTGAGTTAAGCACTCCAGAAAATAAAGGAGGTTTACTGGAAATACTGAAAGATGCTAGTGGGCACTATGATAAGCCCAACAGAGCACTGTTCTTGTTTGATGAAGTGTACTGTATTGGGCTGATGCACAAAACATCGTGGTTTGCTGGCACTCTGCCCTGCACACACTCTTTTTCCGCTTCTACAACGTAAAGGGAAAAAGGAAAAAAAATAGCTTGCTTAAAATATTCTTGCTGCTCTCTTGTAGCCCCTTCCTCCAGCACATCACATGTTAATGCCAATCTGCTGGGAGACTGCAATTCTAACATAATGAGATATTAATGAGCTTTGCACATGTCCCTGGTCGCAACAGTTCCCCCCCCCCCGCTCATTTCTCACAAACCTACAGAGATGCTTTGCTTGTTTTCCTGACACTGCATTTGTCTCTCTCCCATCCTGCCTCCCCAAGCAAGCCCTGCTGCACAGTTCACCTTAAGCTGCCAGCACTAAAGAGCACCAAATGGGCTGGCACCGTCTTGTTTCCTGGCCTAATGGATGCTTGTTTAAACACTGGAGCTGTTTGCATTGCTGCGGCTCACTGCATGTTAAACACAGTCCTCTGAAACCCTACGCCAATCCAATAAAGGTATCAGCAGTTCAGCGTGGGGAGGCAATTACTATAAAGTCCCAAGTGTGCCTTCTAAGCTCAAGGAAGGAAAATTTGATCGAACAACTAAAAGCAAAATCTGATTCGGCTCAGCATCACGTGGAGGACACAAGGTTTAACTGGAGCCAGGCCTATGGAGGGCAGGAGGAAATCAATGGATGCGCCAGGGAGAGCAACTGCACATTGTTAAAAGGGCTTTAAACTGGCCTGTTAGCAAGGCGCTCTCGGCCGCCTTCGCAGAGGCACCTCCTCCCCCTTCTTCCATATGTCAAGGTGTGCCACTGTTGCCTGTCTTTTTTCTTTTTTTTTAATGATATGCTGCCAATTTCTTTTCACCCTTCATCAATTCTTGAAACAATTCTCTCCTGGCAAAGGTCCTTCCCCTGTGCAAAGTCATTGTCATATCAAAGGGAAGTCCTGCACAGGAACAGCAGTGACAGAGGGCTGACGCTAGCCAAAAAAAGATCTGTGCTTCACTGAGAGAGAAAAACCCCCAAATCTCAGGCTAATGACAGTCAGTATTTCAATGGATCAGCTCTTTACCTGGGTGCGGGGAGAAAATCAAGGAAGGAAGAAGCTGCATTTCATTTAATCCATAGAAACAAAGGTTCTTTAAAATGTTCTGCTTCCTCTCCTTTTAAGTGAGGACTGAGGAGATGGGGGAGGGAGGGAATGTTCCCTTTTTATTCTTTCTTTTCTTTTCTTTTTTAATTTTAAACAGCTTCAAAACGATGGCCTCCCTCTGAAGGCAGCTGATGCAAACGACGTGGAAAGTTTTCTAAGTGCCTGCCACGGCCGCCACCAGGAGCCTGGGCACGGGGATTTGCCACACCACAGGAGACCACTGAGCTGTGGAGCCTGGCACCGGGCCCCTTGCAGCGCCCCACACCTGGGGCCGCAGTGGGGGCTAACCCCGTCCTGCAGCCTCGACAGCGCGGGAGGGCTGGTGCGCCCAGCTGGAAATCAAGGGGAATCTTTGAAGAGGAAGCTGCCCTCGCTGCAGCTGAATCCCTGGAGCCTCCCGGGCTGCGCTCACTTTACCGAACGGACGAGGCACAAAACTCGAGTCTGCCCGCGTAGGAAGCTATCTGCCACGGCCAGGGCTAGCGTTTGGCTGACGGGCTTGAGGATGCAGCTCAGTTCTGGCGGCTCAGAAACCCGGTGTGATGCTGAGCCCTGCAGGCGGAAAGGGGCTGCTCCGATTAACTGCTTACGGACGGATAAACGTGGGGTGAACGGCGGGCCGGCCGCTCTGGGGCACTGCCGTTCTCAGCGCTGAAACCAGGAAGGCAGGGAGAGGAAGCATCTTCTATTTTAAAAAGGGCTGCCTGAGGGGAGAGATTGTCTCCTTTTCTTTTTATTTATAATTTTTAAAAAACTTGTGGGCAAAGGTGAGGGTTAATTCCCAGATCTCACCTTCCCTGCTCTGGAGCTGCCTGAGCTGCAGCCCCCCGCTGGACTCAAAACCCAACGGAGGCAACAGGATGCCACTGGCAGCAGCCTGAGTACAGCGTGTTGAAGCATGACGGCCTGGTGGGTGTTTTGACAGAAATTAGGGGCTTTCAACCAAGAGGAAAAATGTTGGAAAACTTATGCGTTTTTTTTTTTTTAAAAAAAAAAAGCAAGTAACCACAGTAACTTTCCTATTTTCCGTTTTGTAACAAAATACAAACAAGCAAACAGCAGTTGTTTGTGTTGGCATCCCTTGCCGAGCTGGGGGAGGGAGGACGAGCTGGAGACGTGTTGTCTAGGTAAAGGGGGAATCCTTCCACACGCCGTGCTCCAGCTAGGACTTTGACCCCGGAGATTTACCTTGCACAGAAAGCACCTTACAACAAGGATTGCTACTAAGCGGAAAGGGCAAAGAGCAGTGTCCTCAGGGCTGGAGCAATGCAGCAGTCAGAGCTGACCGATACCAAAACAAACAAAATCCAGGCTGTCTTGAAAGCATCAGACCCAGGGAGCCCCGAGAGACTCTTGTCACATTACAACTCCTTCGCTCTCTTGAAGCTGAGGCCACTGCTTCTATTAGGGTTTGAAAAACCCACTCACCTACTCAGCACTGGCAAGTGGAACGATTTCCTGATGAGACTGGGGAAGGATGTGGCTCTTGAAATCAGCAGCTTCTGCAGAACCTAGCCTTTAATTTAAACAAAACAAAACAAAAAATCCGGCCCTTGTGGCCGCACAGAGAACTTTCCAAATGTGACCCACTGCAGTGCTGTGTTTCGGAGGCTGCAGCCAGGCTGCTCCTGTTGTTCCCAAGCAGCAACCCAGCGAAATCAATACGACTCATTAATGGTAATCAGTACCCGTGGGCAGCAGCACAACCGACGAGAGCCCGGCCAATTCTGCCCTTGTGCGTGCGTTACTGGGGGAAGCTCTGACTGACACCAAAGGTAGATTTCCCACTTGCTTGCAACGAGGAGCAAGAGGAGGTTGCAGGCTGAGCACTCCAGGAAGGCCCAGGCACCACATCCCACAAGGGATATCAGCATTTGCTCCAGTCGGAGGAGAGCTCTGCACCCTCACAGTCTCCTGTGCACCGCACTAGATCCTTTTTCTTCTTCAAAGCCAGTGATTTACTGCCCCTTCCCTGAAGACCACGACAAGCTTCCTCACTTTCTGCCCCACCACCAAGCTGGAGAGCCCATAAGCTTCAAGTCCTGACACAAGCCCTGCAGGCAGCTGAGAGAGAACAGGGAGCTATAGCATAAAACACAGGCTAGGCTTTTAAATAACACAGCGCATCCCAGATGTAACTTTCATACCCCTTACTCCGGGAACAGTGGTTAGCGAATCTGTTGCCCTCTGTCTTCCTATCTGCTGGCAGTGAACCAAGGAGCAGTAAGGAGATATTCTGGGGCCAGGGAAGGGAGCTAGTGGGCCCTCTACCTTCCTCAAGGTCTGCCTCCCCTCAGCCCTCCTCCTCCTTTGCTTGCTCCCTTCAGATCAGATTCAGACCAGGACCAGAAATTCAGTCACTTGAAGACATACATTGCACACTTCTTACTTTTTAAGATGCATTTCACTGATTTAAGATGGTATTTCAGAAAAGGACTGATTGGTTTCAGTCTTTGAGATTTGGCCAAAGGAGATAGGCAAAACACACAGTACTGTTCAAAGCAGCATTTCCTCCTTCCCATTCCCTTTGAATAAAAGGTGCCATGGTACCATGGTTATACATTTATAGTTTGAGTGAATCATTCTCAGGAATAAAATCACCTTTTCCAGAACCTAGGCCTACACAACAGAGAAAACTTCCTACTAATCAATATTACAGAAGAAAAATGTAATAAATTGATATCTGTACATCTAATGTCTGTAATCTGCTTAGATTAAAAACTCTGAATGTTCTTATGATTCACACTGTCAAGGGAAATGGAGGGATTGACAGTCTGCACTCGTCAGGAAAAAAAGCAAGGGAAAAAAAAGTCCCCTAAGTGTTTCTCAAGCACAGTATCATCTCATCAGATGATGCACAGGGTGATGTCGAGGTAAAGGAAATGGAGAAAATGCCATTTCCTGCTTCATTTCCTCCAGAGAGGGTCTGGAGCGGGTTTCATCAGATTAGAAATCCAAACAACCAGATTTACACTAAACGTTATGTTTGCGGTTCCAGGCCTCCATGGGAAGCACCCTTGGGGCAGTGCGTTAGATCTACTGCAGGTGAAGGTGCAGCAAGAACAGAAGAGGAGCAAAGAAACCAGTAAGTAAGTAGTAGTGGCTGTCACCTTCTTGCAGACACAGGTCCACTACAGAAGTCACCGTCACTGGCCAGGGAACAGGAGGGTTTTCACGTTATCGGGTACAGAAACGGGACAAAACTAGCTTTTAGTTTCCAGAGCAATGCAAACATTAAGGGAGCCTCATTCACACCTACGGAGTTGGATTTTGAAAACTGCCAGGTACCAAATCTCTGAACATCAGACCTTTGAGAATACCATTACCTCAAAATTAAGAGTTGTTTTTGGAGCTGTTTCCTGTTCCTGCCGGTTTACATCAACAGCAACTGCCTTGAAATCAACCATGGTAGACTGGCATTAAACTGTCCCTGGTTGTACACATCTACCACACAATGGTGCATAAAAATGGCAAAACAGTCATCAACTGCACTTTATTTCAAAAAACACATCTAATGGGAACGTTATTATATACCCAAACGTTAATAAACTTACATCAGAAGCTGCTGACTGCGTTTGTTTTCTGCTGGGCTCTTTAAGAAGCCTGAAGAATAGAGGCAGATTGGATGCTATTCATATCCCAAAGCACTTTGCAAAAGCACCCTGGTACTGGCCCAAGGGGCAGGATTTGGAGAAGCGCACAAGCAATTTAGGAGTTTGGGGACTGTGACAGCCAAGGGAGGACAGTTTGGTTTCAAACAGCAGGAAGCATTCCCACCGCCAGCCATTTGCTCTGTCCCACACTGCCCCCACACCGGAACATTTGTGCTGCACCTCAGTCACCACTTAATATTACTGGATTTCATAGTACAGTGTTTAAAACAAACTGGAAAGTGTACTAGCTTACCTTAAAATGCCTCACTTAAATCTGAAATCTCACTGCAAGGAGCTCAGGGTCTGTTTGACAAGGCCATCAGATGCCTGCGTGACACTTCTGTCAGCCATCTCAAACCAAAAGATCTTTGCGTGTCTAGCACAGTTTTCAGTCGCTTTTCCAAAATGGATTCGGGTACTTTTCCAAATAAAGCATGGGTGGCAGAGCCATTAATGTGCTTTAAAATGTTTCACGCACAGTGCCGCCGAGGACTGGAGATGGCCAGTGTGTGGCACAGGGCCGGATCTGGCCTGCAAGGCAGTTAACTCTTTGTGCCCAAGTCAGCCGGGCAAACACACTACTGCGTGTGCTGTTTTCAGTAGGCACTCGTGGTGTCTTGAGCACTGACAGGTGGCTTCATGAAAAGGATTGTGGCTGATCAGAGCACCCAGCATTTTCCTCCCAAATAAATGGAACAATCGTCTCCTCTGGACGGAGAGGCCAGGATTTATAAATCCTGCAGTGTAAATTTAAAGTAATCAGGTAACGCAGGTAGGTTTAAGGTAATTTTTACAGCATATGCTTCCTCTTTTCTCTACTACTTGTTTAGATGATCAGAGAAATGGTTAATAATGTTAAACAGTATCAATAGTACTGAACTGCTCTGATTAATGCAGTAATAACTTCTTAGGGATCAAAACTCAAACGTTAACCTGGAACTCGGATCTCAAAACCACTTTTCAGAGGGTGTGCTGCTCACAGACAGCTGATACAGATGCTCACAAGAAACCTCACCCAGTTCTGATACAGGTACCCAACGACTTTTCACATCAGTTCAGGCTCCACATGGTTACACAAAGCCTTACCGTAGCCCAAACAATTCCAGTTTATGTTTCCTTGGACGTGCAGCTGGGGTGCTCTTTTCATATATGAAATACTGGCAGACACCTCTTTGCTCATGACAGTCTCCTCCCTCTCTCCCAGTGCACACAGAAGCATATGGATGTGCGAGAAAGGTCACTATACATTTCAGATCTTTGCTAGTTATTTGATTTGCATCTGTTCAGTTATAGGGTATTTTTGCTTTGCATCTGCTCTGCACGAGGAGATGCTGAAGGAAGCTCCTACAAAAAACAGGTGGATGAAATGCTCCTCTCAGCACTTCTGTGATTACTAGCCAGATTCCAGGTATAAAATTGACAACTTTTGCATTGCATGTATGTGCTGTACACACACAAATTCTAGCAGCCACAGTGCTGCGCAGACAGAAAGACAGACAGCATACATCTATTCAAGGCCTCCACTGGAAGTCCTCTCAGTAAAAGTTGAGGTGATGTGAACAAGTAATTGCTCTGAACCAGGACTCTCAGAACTGAAATATTCTCGTGCTGGACATAATTCTAGATTCTGATCTACACTTCACATGTGCAGATCATGGAGTGACACCTGCGCACGGAAACCAGGACAAACAGCATGGGCACACTAAGCTGGCAGTCTTTTTGGCTGCCCGATTTTGGCAACTAATTCTTGTGGCAGCCTCTGCCTACCCACTCCTTGCTGGCCAGACTGACCTCAGGAAGCTGGTGGATTTCGCAAGTAACACAGCAGTGGCGAAGACTCAGCTCCATCAGGAACCAGTTGCCTTGTGTTAGCTGTGACCACAACCCAGCTGCAAATGCCACAGAATTAGAGAAAACAAGTTGTACTTTGTGGGTAGCCCCCCCCATCCCTCTATTTTGATTACTTGGTCTTCCGGGACTTTATCTTCCTTCCGGGCTACAAAGCAATGCTGCCGGGGGGCCGATACAAAGGGACCCAGGAGCTAAAGAGCCGCTATTGTTTTAGCCAGAAAAGTCCCCTCAGATGAATGAGTGACAGGAGGGAAGAGGAAGCCTCATGGCGCAGAAGCACACAAAGCCTGCCCCGGTGCTAGCGCCGCTTCTCTAGCTCCTACTCTTGGTTATGGCTGAAACGTTTCAGAGACAATGGAAACGTCCCCCAGCTACTGATTTTAAGAAGGCAGAAAAGGGGAAGAGCTTCTCCTTCTCTCCCACCGTTCAGTCCGCCAGCCGGCCGCCCGCTCTGCCTCCCCGCGCACGGGCTCTGCGAGGAGGCAGCGCCCGGAGCAGCGCGGGAATGCCCGGCACTAGCCGTTGCGCTCGCCTCTGCTGGGCCCTTCGCCAGCTAGGGGTGGGTTAGCCTGCCAGATACTCCTTGTTGTTTGCAGGCAGGATAGCCTATGCCGGCTAAATATTTACCTAATCTAACTTGTCCAGTCAAACTTTAGGTCTGATAAACACATTATAGTAACAGGCTGCTCTTGACCTTTCATGCCTTTCTGCTTCCCAAGGCTGCTGCTGGGTTTGTTTGCAAACCCGAACCTAGCTGTTGCTGCAGTCAGGTCTGGGAAGGGAAGATGAAAAAGGGCAACTTTTAACTCAGACCTTCCATCCTTCAGGCTCCTGCTGGAAATACATACACCAGAAACAGCCTTGAGTTTCCACCACTCCTTAAACAAGGAAAGAAGTAAGGAAAGAGGTAGACGCAACATCATTCAAAGCATCTTCTCTGCTTTTCCTTTCACACATCTATGCTTCTCCAGGGAGCTGGAGGACAGAAGGACTCAAGGTGCCCATTTTCCACCTAACCATTCCTGCCAGACCAGGTACCTCCTCTGAGGTACCAGCACTGATCTTGCAATGAAGTAGCAGTACATTAACAAGACATTGGGTAAAGTTAATATAGGTGTCCCTGGAGTGGCATTCTGATACTGGGACCAGGAGTAAGGAGATTATTTCTTTTCCCTTAGGGGAAAAAAATCAAAAAAAAAGGGGGGGGGGGAACAACAACAACAACAAAAAAAAAAAAACACAGGGCTCTCACTTAAAATCACCTTATATGCAGAGAGGCTGCAGAAGACTTTCAAGAGCAAAGGGGACAGAGAGAGACAGAAAACTCATGAATTTTTTCTTTTTACCAAACCCTGTCCCCAGTAGCCCCGCCTCAGGAACGCTGCTCAGCATCATCCAGCCCGACTCATAAAGCAAGGCCCTTCACGCAGAGCCCTGTGTTTAGCAAAGAATTTCTCTGCTTTGCCAGCTACCTAATGTCCTGGGCAAGGTTTTGTCTATTTTATCTAATTTACTCTATGAGGATACCATCCCATCAATCATCCATTTCAGTCCCCTCTCTTCTCCAAAAGCTTTGGCCCGTCTTGGAGAAGTTCTTCTGTTACAGAGCCCGCACAAAGACAAGCCTCTCATTCTCTCTTTTTTTTCCAGCCAAATATTCTATTAATCCTTGCTAGTTTATTATTTTGACTCAAAACAACCAGATTTTTATGCAGTTCTTAATTGCAGTAAGAATTGCCTAGAGATTAATGCTTAGATCTCAGTGACAGAGAGAAATTTTTTTTTTTTCAATCTCTTAGATTATGTTTAGAGAAACAGATAAACATACTAAAGTTGTCCTAGGCAAAATATTCATTATGCTTTCCCACATGATGCCACTTTTTGTTTTGGCATACTATCAGTAAAACACAAAACAAAATTATAAAGGTCTTGGCTCTGTTTTTACACTGTCTTAGAAAAGGTAAGCATAGAATCAAGATGTCGATATTTGGCCCATAATCAATAAATTCAGTTCAGCAAATTCTTTCCTTTACTGTGAGAAATATTGTTTGAGCCAACAGCCCAAAATCCCAGGGAAACCAAGGACAAGTGAAGCTTATCTGTTCAAATCGCAGCAGATAGATAGCAGTACTACTGAAGAAAGTTTCAGGAGACTTTCAGTATTTCAGAGATGAGGGAGCATTTCATCCTTTAAATAGGAAAGGAGCACCCCCCTTCTCGGGGGAGGGCTGCCACGATAACATTAAGACAAAGCGGAGCAACACAGCACATAGACAAAATACTACCTCATGTTCTTGATCTGTTTTACCGACCCCCAGCCATCAAGGTTCTTTATTATTACAGCCATATAGCTGTTTCCGACTAAGATGCTCAAATGTCTTTGAGCATGGTGCTGTCTAAATTAAAAATGGTTTTTATTATTATTATTTGCAACTAGAATCTCTCTCTCTTGGGATTTTGCAAATGCCACTTGCGTTGATTTCTGTTCAGCAGGTGAGCAGGCTCAGTAGAAGCCTTGCACCATGCTAATAAGAGACATTTGTGTAAATCCCATGGGATTAGGAAAACAGTTTACCTTACATATAATATAACAGCATAAATTCATGCAAGAGCTTTGCAGAAAGGAGAATTTCTACTAGGTGTCAAACTAGTAGCACTGCATAATCTATCATCAAATCTAGGAGACATCTGGCCAATTATTTTATTTCCCTTTTAAAAACCAAAGGGGAAAATAAAAGCAAGTTTAAAATTTACATTACAATTTGCAAAAGAGAAAATAATGTTTCTTCTAGTAAGTCATGTCATATTTACTTTTTAGCGCAGGTTGTTGACAAATTAAATTTTTCCCAGAAAACTTCTTTACTACCACTGAATAGATTTGGGTCGTTTTCCATATTATGGCTGCTTCTTTCTTAAAAAAGAAAGGGGGGGGGGAGAGAAGACTAAGCAAAGCAAACACTGCATACTTTGCACTATTTTCTTTTCTTTAAATGAATGCTTTCCTAGTGGCTAACTGGAAGTGGACATACAAACGCCTTTACGTGAGACACACCAAAACACACCTTGGCTCTGCTCGACTTGCCCGCCCAGAACGCCTCACGTTTCCCCATGCGGCACAGGGCAGCCGCATCGCGCCCAGCGCGTCCAGCCTCCAGCCCGCACAGCGCTGCGCCCCGCACTGCACCTTCACGCGACAAAACGCACCTTGGAGCCCGCCCGGCACCCACCATCACCACCTCCCGGGAATGTCAGCCCTGCTTCTGCAAACGCCACTCTGGTGTGCTGGCGGGAGAAACATATGCACTTTCCTCCTTCAGTTTGAAAGGAGACCCTTTGAAATCTGAATTTCCAATCAAGGACATTTTTGCTCCCCATGCTTGCACTTCTCTTAGCTTCTCGTGGTTGGTTGCAGCATGTCTTGCTGCTTCGGTGTGGAATGACCCTCGAAATCAAGTGAAATGCTTTCGGCAGGTAACATTTCCCTCTCTGCGAATTTTGCAGCTGCTCTAGGCTTGAGGACACAACTAGCTATGCCGAGGCACCAGGGGCTCAGGTCTTTGCAAGCTAGTGAGAGTTGAAGCACACACCGGTGCTGGTGCTGGTGCAAAGCCACGAAACACCCTGCTGCAGCACAGGGTTTACGGGAAGGTCGTTTTCTCTGATAACAGCTTTAATGGGTGCTCAGGCCTGCAGAGCATTTAAGCACTTTCAGAAAGATTCCAGGTATCCCTCACAGCTACAGATGTAGTTTTGCCTTCAATCCTCACCCTAAGTAACATTCAGAATATGCAAGTTGTGCCACCTTAATAAGAAATGCGAATCCCCCCAGATAGCACAGTCTGAGCAGCAGTCAGCCTCTTTTACACTGCTTAAACTAATACTCTTTCCCGGCACGTGATTCACACCACATGATTTACTCTGTATGTGCACAGGGTAAGGAGATGGACAACTGCACTGAAAGAGGAAGAGGCCCTGAGAAAAATAAAAATAACAAAAAAACACAGTATGACTAGAGTAACTCATATCCAGACAAGGGAACGTTAAAGTTTCACACACACTCACACACACAGAGTCTATCTTTGGCATTTCCTGACTTACAAGCATTTTCCTTTGCAACCTTAACATCCTTTGCTGCTCAGGTACAACACATGCAGATCATAAGCTCTCCACCACCACATCTCAGGTGCAACAGCTCTGTTGTTATCTGGAGCAGAGCACACCAGCCTCTGCAAACCACGTCATGATTTTATGATAAGGACAAAAGTCTCCTTACAGCTTGGCAATTTTTGTAAAAAGCTAGTAGCTATCTCTTTGAAGCAGGGAGTCTGAATTGCATATACTTTTTCATTGTTTATGGATATAAAACTTGCTAACTATTTTTCTACTGTAATTCTCTAGCAGCTATCCAATCACAAACACAGCAGCAAAAGTGTATCCGTATTAAAATCTTAACAGGTAACTTGGGGTGTAATGGAAAAGTGAACTGCAAGTTACACCGGGGGGGGGGGGGGAGGGAGAGGGGGAGGAACAGCAACTGGCTACACCTTCCTCCTGACATGGATTGATTTCAGCTGGTGAGAAGCTAAGAGCAGGGAGCTGCACAACTACTCTCGCTGCTTCATCAGAGGATCCTTCTCAAGTTCCACTGAACCCATTTCAACTCCCGCTGCTGTTACAAAAGCATCATAAAAATAGCAGCAAAACTGTGCTTTTTGAAGTAAGCAGTGCAGAAAAATATCCTTCACAAAGGCAAAGTTTGCAGCGTGCTGTAATTAAGCTCACATCCTGACAGTGGGAGCATGAAGTTTTATTCTAAATATAGTCAAAGTCTCTTCAGTGTACAAATGCCTTTTTTTAATGCAAAATTTACAAAATTAGTCATTATAAGTCAGCACTCTCCTAAGAATTCTTAAAAAAAAATCTTTAGTTTTAATGTAGAGAGCTTTATAGCAGGGATTTAATGTAGTCTCTAGTGCCAGGAAACAAATAATTTTGGTGTGTTTACCCATCAGGAGGATGGAGGATTGTGCAGGAGGATGCACTCTCTGCTGCGACTGACAGCTTGAGCAGACAGCAGCATGTACAGAACACGCTGGGCAGACAAATCCCCAGGCTTTCCCCAAACATCCATCTCCTTTCCCAGCTTTCAGCACCTGTTTCTCATGGCATTTTACCTTTAGTTGGCAAGGCAGTGAAGACTCCATCAGCTTTGGGTTGTCCTTGTTGAGCTCAGTCTAAAGCAAAATTTTAAGCTAGCTCAGGCTGACTCATGCTAAAATGCAGTCTGGCTGGCTAGCTTGAATGAGACTAGACCAAGTTTAAAATGAGTTTGGAAACCATGTTCTTAAACAGAAATTTCTAATATAGTTCATATCCAAATCCTGATCCTAACTGCACCAGATGAAGGCAGAATAATTACTAATTTCCATGAAAAAACTGTCCTTTGATTCCAGAGATACAAGATTCTGGCCTGTGTTTTATCTTTGGGGTTTGGGTTGGGTTGTAGGCCTCACTCTGTGTCCTACATCATTTATGCAATGGAAAGGGAACCAGATGCTCCTGGGTCACCCTCCAGGCCAATGTTCATGTCCCAGGAGCTTCTCTTGGTAGTGTATGTGGTGGATAAGTGGCTCATCTTCTGTTACAGAGTTAGACTTGGCTCTGAGCTAGCATGACACGAGGCAGAATGGGTGTTTTCCACAAGGTGTGCACTTTAACTGCTTCAGACAGCTGCAATAGCTTGAAAGCAGCTGGGTAAACTCCTATAAAAATAGAAACAGGCTCCCAGCAAAATCCATTTTTGATCAAGTCCAGCCTACCCCTTCTTCACACTGTGTAAATTGAGCTGAGCCTCTGGCAAAGTGCAGCTTAAAGCTGGGCTCTGGGGGTTGTCTCTAATTTCATTTACTCATGCAGCACCTATGCAGGTTTGGTGAAGGCAGGATCCAGCTTTTCAGCTCAAACATTCTCAAAGCCATGTAGCTCCATGCATGCTGCCTAACCAAACCACGCTGAGTCTGCAGGAAAACACTAGGGACACAGGGAGAGCATGGCGATCCTACCGCATGCTGATATGCACACGTATTTAGAAGAGAAGCCTTGTACCTGACTCCGTATTGCCTCGTTTGCTCCCCGCCCTGCCCTCTCTCGTGGCCAGCCCCTTCTCCGTGTGCCGTGCAGGCCTGCTCCAGCACGCAGCCTCCGACGCCAAGCAGCACGCTGCGCAGTTCCTACAGCGGTTGCCCTTCCTGAAGATGGGCGTAATGACGAGGGCAGAAACAGCGGGCCGGTGGGTCCTCCTGTGATGCCCACGCCATCCCGGGGCCAGCCAAACACTCTCACCAGAAAAACGGGATGCAGCATGCCGCCCGTGGCAGCTACTCCGCCTGAAATTCTTGCTATTTCCCCTGTTCTGTGAGGCACGATGCACACTGAACCACTCTGCTACTGCCCATAGCAAAATGCACGGGAAGTGAACTACATTGTGGCCTATATTGATCCTCTTAAAAATAAAATAAAAAAGAATTAAAGAAATGTCCAAGCCCTCTAGTTTGCAAGAGGCTCCAGACTGTGCCTGGAAGCTGTGAACAAGTCACAGAGAGCATATCCACCATTTTCCCAAGTCTGTTTTCCTTGTGGTTTCTTCAGTAGCATGCATGCATGCCTTCGGTGTTTACTGTCAGCAGTTTTCAACGTGCTGACATGGCTAAAAGTGACCACAAAGCCAATGCAGGCAGGCAAAGAGAAGAAACACAAGAGGAAATGTTAGGAGGCGCAGACTCAAACTTTACAGTTCTGCAGCAGTAACTACTAAGGTAGCCTGACTAGCACAAGAAAGAACACGATTAGCACAACTTGGAGCAGCCTCACCTTTTTCCTCCTTTCTCATTAACCAATAGAGCTTTGTTCCTGATGTTGCTATTTTTGTGGCTGACGCACACATAGAGCAAAGGAGAGAGCCTTTCACACTACAAGTGTTATATTTCTTTCCCTCCTATTGGCTCATTCAGGGTGCCTGGGTTGTTTTTCCAGCAGCTTCACAAACTTCTCCCCCCCAAGTTTAACTCCAAGAGTAATTTTTGTTTTGTATTTGCTTATTTTAAACAGCAATTGAAATATAAAGGAATAATGCAGTGCCTGAAAACAGCCCAGGAACGATTAATAAAGGCTTTATAAACACTGCCACAAAGTTTAGGTCCCTCACTTGACATGCTTTTGAGTTACTGGAATCTAAATTGAGACATGCGGATTTTCAAATATTCTATGTTAAAATATTCTATGCAAAAATATTAATGAATCAGCAGAGGTATAAGAAGCACATCTTAAGCTGATATTTATATAACGACTTGCTCTTAGTTTCAAGCAAAACTTGTTGCCCTCCTTTCTGGGTTACTCTCTAGGATAAGCAAATGGAACAAACAGAACAAAGCCATGTGGGCTGTTGTTTCCTGTAATTCCCAAGCTGATGCAGAATCATTTTTTTTTAGAAAATGGAAAGAATCAGATGAAGATTTTCTTACCGTTCCACTGGAAATAGCCCATCTGTGTGGAAGAGCTTTACTATAGTAACTTACAACAACACACATAAAAAGCTGCACATGGAACAGAAGTTTCCGTTTCTCCTTAAGTTTGGTATTCCTCCCTTTTTACATTTGCATTATGACTAGGGTGATGGATGCTAAATATCATAAATTCAAAGAAAACCTAGGAAATAAGGTGTTGATTATACTTTAAAACACTGCTAGGAAATAAATGTACTTTTCCTCATTTTAGTAGCATTTCCAGTGCAAATAGGCATATACATACTAGAAAATAAGTTCTGAGATCACTATATATAAATATACGTATATATATACACACGCACGCACGCATACACACACACGCACATATATATATACACACACACACACGGAATACATATACCACATAGCATCCAAATAGCAAGTAGTGGAAAAGCACTGGCACCTGAATACGTCTCTAAAAAGTTATAACCGATTATACATTTAATCTGTAAATAATGGCAATGAATACTGATAGCATCAGTATTTTTGCAAGAGAGACCCAGCATTCTGCTGAGGAAAAAAAGAAAACCACTAAGACCACCACCAGAACGCATCCCTGCGCCCGCTGGTGCTTTCAGAGGGAGTGCTCGAGCTCTCCTGCGTTCACCCTCGCAGAAAGGTTGGTGCTGTGCGGGCCTCCCTGCGCAGACTGCCAAACAGCACGTCCAGCTACGATGAAGCATTTGATGTCAAGGAGCTGTTGGATGCCTGTGTCGTGACGGTCATCACTTGTACGAGGGAGGGAACAGCACAACAGTATAGATCATGCTGCTTCCCTGTCCTGCAAGGCTGTTTGGGATCGATAACTGCCCTAGCCAGGGTCCGACATCACAGCCTGCAGGATCAATGTGGAGGCATGATTTGATAGTTACGCTGCGGTGAACTCCTTGCAAATCCCAGCGGTGATTTAAGAGCTGTGCTAAGAGCAGAGCTGTGGACTCTACTGACTGGGAGCAAGATTGGAGCTTCCTGGAGTGACTTTCAGCCTGGCTCTTTTACTGGGCAGTGCACAAGCACCAGCAGCCGCTTACCAGTGCCAGGCGCAGAAACAAAGCAAATGCAGCCGCCCCGCGCAGGCTGCGCGCCAGGAGCGTTCGGCCCCGGCAAACGCTCTTCCCAGCCAGTCTCACGTGGGCTGCAGCTCAGAAGGATGATTAGCCCTGGTGGAACCCTTTTAACCCTGCTTCTTTTAACTACATGGGATCCATGGTCTCCTTGCAATGCTTGAATGCTAATTCCTGCACAGCTTCAGGTAAGAAAAACACTAACAAATTCCAGCACAGGTTAAAGGCTAGTAAGGGCCTGTATTCTTTAAAAACTTACCCAGAACCTGTCAAGGTAGCCAGCAAGAGAAAGGCTTGGGTGGAAGAACAACCAAGGCTGTCCCCTAGGAAATTTCTGACCCAGACAGGAGCTCCACTCCCCTGCAAACACAGAGTATGAATTTCTGATTTCTGAAGAATTCCCTTACATATGCAGAAGTAAACATTGATAAATGTCTTTTGGGGCCTATTAATTAATGACGCAGGTACAAGTTGTCGGGGCCCTGAGGGCACTACTGAGCTTTACTGTCCCAGCTCAGCTCCGTGAGGCCTCCCCCCTGCCCAGCCCCAGGGCCCATTTCAGCCCCTGCCCCGCACTGCCGCCGCCACCGCCTGCCACAGCCCTGGTCCCGCGCGGTGCCTGGCGCTGGGCTGCGCCCGGCACCTGCCGCCGCCGGGAGCCCCCACGGACACCGGCGGCCAGCCCCAGGGACCTGCCGGCCCAGGCGGTACGCTGGCACAAGGGCTGGAAAATTGGAAAGAAGCTTCTGTTAGTTAATTTAACGAACACGTCTATCATAGCTGGTACGACACTTGTCAGGTTTGAGTGCTTCTCGCTCACACAGCTGCTTTCACTCCAAGATGCCAGAAAGACAGCAATTAAAAATAACTGACCCTGTTCAGTTGCCTAAAAGGTCCCAGGTATGGCAAAATCAGTCCAGCTTCAATGCAAGTACACAGAGCAGTTGAAAAATCACCATTTTTTATTACTGTTCCTTCTAACTACGGAAAGTAAAATTATTTACGTAACTAAATGTACCCACAAACCCTAATAAAAATTTTGTCTTGTGCTTTGCCACAAATTAAGACTTTTTTTAAAGAGAAGGAAAGATAAGAAATTACGGCCTCGTGATGAGTTTTCAGACCGCTGAACTTCAGGAACAAGGTGGTAGGGTCAATCTGCCCGCGTCTCCTCAGTGAACGGAGACAGACAGGCTCTCCACGACGCAGCTCAGGTCCTCTACGCTGGTTCCTTCTCCAAATCTGCCTCTGCAGGACCCCTGCAGCATAACCTCTTAACTTTGGCACCTCACATGTGGTGTAAATATCCATCGTGTTTTACGTAATCTGAAATTGGTCTCTGTCCAAAGGAAAAGCAGAGCAAAAGGCTTGTGCTGGTCTTCTTCCCGGGGACTGGGTTCACCCACCATGAATATAATGAGCTTGCAAAACCCCAGCACAGACACAGGGACAAACTGTCGCTTGCTCGACAGTGCTCCCAGGCTCTGTCAAAGCAAGCAAATACAGCATCCCCGAACCGTGTCATGTCCCCTGCAATCAGGGGCGCATTTTTGACTGGTCTGTCAAAGTCACTCCTAATGCTAAGGTAGAGTCCTTTTATTGGGGATCTAGTAGAAAGAAGATACCTTACTTTGTATGTGTGCCAGTGACACTTAAAAACTATCAGAACCTACATGTTTTTGATTAATCAGCATAGCTAGAAAATAGTTATGTTCTATACTGCTGCCTTTCCCATTTCAACTTCTAAAACTACAGGCATGATCAAAATGCCACATGATTTACAGTGGTAAAGCATTAACTAACTGCGTGCTATTTTGTTGCTTAGTTTCTTTCATATCCCTTCCTGAACTGCAGTAAAACCATTCCCCCAAACAGCAGCCAGACAGGGCAATGCAATTAGAATGAGAGTTGCAAAATATGATCATTTGCATATCCATGACTGACACCAAGGATCATTAATTAGGCATTCTGAGTATAAGTATATATGTATAAATTAGCATCTATTCATCATTTAAACTGTAATAATTTTTTTTATACCTGAATATTAACTAAGTAGGAAAATTACTAAGTTTTCTATAGAAGGGCATCCAGAAAGAATTTTATCAACAAAAATAAGGTAAGAATTGCAAAAATAATCAAAATATGATCAGTGAAAAATCTGACATCAGCAGCATCTGTCACTGCATTGTTTTGCATCACTTGTTGCAAGTTTTTTGCTACCTTTCTCTCCATCTCTCAGGTATATATATGCATGTGCACATACATCCCCAACAACTCTTTACTTTATGGTGAGACCATTTAAGGAATACGTTTGATAGCATTTAAAAGACAATATAGAAATCTCCAGAATTTCACACCATGAGTATCCATCCCTATACCTAATTAATAAAGGAGACATATATTGAGAGCAGGACTTGCAACTACACCTCTGCCTAGCAGAGGTCCCCAGGACATACACCTTACACCTGGTACAACCAGTTTCCTAATGGGGAAAATAATTAGAAGGAAACAGGAGTTTTAAGTTTTTTTCAAAAGCTTAATGTTACTTCCTTTCCAGAAAGTACAAGACACTTCAAAGACTGTACCTTCACAAAAGAAAGAAATCTGGTGATTTTGAAAGAGTAAGACGACAGCTGGGAAAACTAGCAGAGTTCACAGCTTTTGGGCAGAAGTAAACAAGACAGGCGCACTGGAAAAATGATAGGCAAGACAGAAACAAATGAAGATGTAATTGCCAGTAATAATATTAGCAAAGTTTGCTTGGAGCTACAAAATGCACAAAGGGAAGATAAAAAAAGCTAAAAAGGAGGGGTCCTCAGGTGGTGTAGGTGGGTGCAGCTGCTTTGCTATGCTGATTTGCCCTTTCTGGAGTCTGGCCTCTACTTCTCGAGAACCCGTGCCTACAGTCAAACAGTGAAATGGAGCACCACCAGAAACAGCACCCTCCAAAGGCTGGGGGGTCTATTTAGTAGATAACTGTGATGACTTTCATGACATGGAAGCAGTTACAGGGCTATGTAAAGCCAACAGAATTAGTAAGTAAGAAAGACAGAAAAAACAAAAAGTATTCTAACAGAAGCAGCACTCCAGCAAAACAAAAACTGTTTCCTCCTATCTTCTATTTTTCCCCTTAAGAAGTAGGGAGCCTTGACTGATCCCTATCTATTGAAATGGTGACTTTTATGTGCAATGGTTTGGCAGCTGCTGTCCCAGCATCTTCTGTGTTGGTAGAGAAGAAAATTCCATAACCACAGCATGTAACATAGTTGTGTGTGATATCACTGTAATACAAACTGTGCAACTGACGCCTAAGTTATTTCAGCTGGACAATAAAATCCAGCATTTGGGGAAGAAAAAAAAGTAGAAAAATCTGATTAAAAAAGCAGATTCTTTTGTGAGTAAAGTTTCCTGAATGCAGTCAAATTTAGACTCAATGGTAGCAACCACACAGAATATACCCTGACAAGCACTCTGCGTTCCTCCCAGTCTTTGGTCTCGTCAATATGCAGGCCCACTGACCCTGCCTGGCATCTCTGCCTTAACCTATTATTACAGTATCGTATATAGAGCCCATTAGAAGACTGAAAATTCCTTCAAACATGCGCACACTCGTATCCAAAAGAAACAAAACGTAAGAGTGCTAGGGTAGGCTTCTCCTCTCCAAATTAAAAAAAAAAAAAACAAAAAACAAAAAAAAACTCTAGCTTAATTTTCTGCTTTTCCGCAAAGGTAAATTTGCCTATCATGAATTACCTCTTCATTTTGGGGTTGTTTTTAGCTCTCAGACTCCCAAGTCCGATAGAGAGCTGTGGAGAGCTGACAGCTCCACTAAATATACACGCACGAATGACCAACTTTGCCAAAACTAAGCAGGAAGCTGGTACATTTTCTAAAGGTCCTTCACGACAGAACAGAAAGGACTTGGGATTCTCTGCATGCCAGCTTTCGAGCTCAGTAGAGTTCTGTCGCTCAGAACTGGCTGAGCACGATCCCCAAAATTACAGGGCCTGTGGGGGCAGGGAGAAGATAGGGGTTAGCTATATCCTGGGGTCAAAGCAAAGCTGGGCAGAACGGTATGTGGATGATGCTAAAAGAGGCTCACAGTTGTGGAAGGTAATGCTATACGGAGGAGCACAGGTCATGATGTCAGCTCTCCCAGTGTCACGGCAAGAATTATAGCCACTAAAGCTAAGGAGATCAATTCAAAGTAAGGCAGAGTCCTTAGTGCCAAGAATATCCATCAACCAATCCAGACTAATGCCTGTCACGTAACAAGCTATAGGAACCACACAGGCAGAAAAAAAATTCAGAAAGCAGCTAAATGAGAACTGATGAGCTTAAGCCACAGAGCTTGGTACAGGTACGTGATTAAATATGAACCGCATAGGTGAGGGCAGTCTACAGGATCCAGTACTCAAAAGCAGCCCCAGAGAGGTGCAATATTCCCCTTTCAGTGGTTAGTGAAAGAGGAAGTCTGGGTCACCGGCCTTGCAGATTTTATCACAAGGATCTATTCCTCTGTGCCAAAGAAGCTGCTAATGATCTGGTTGAATGGGTGTGAATCCCTGAAGGAACCTCTTCAAAGACAGAGCAAGAGTCTTTGATTGAGACTTTAATAGATAAAAAGCAGCTTTAGACAGTTTGGGACAAATTCATCTCTCAAAACTAAACATAATTTGAGCATTCACCCCAGACCTCTTGTAGCATGCATTGGCTACAGAAGGGGACCAATTTCTTGAAAAAGATCGTTCCAGCAAGAGGACAAGGCACAAAAGGAAAAAGTATCTATCATTCACACAGAAGAAAAAGATTGCTGTGCTAGGCTGCAGCTTTTCAGCAGTGGGAGTGGGACTGCCATGTGCTTCGTGCTGCTGCAGTTAGGCTCCTTCTAGGATCCAGGACAGACGTTGCTCTGGGCCAAAGCAGTTATCCCTGGGACAGACCGCTGCCCCGGCCTCATAACTTGTGCCTAGGGTGCACTGGGAGATGGGTTCACAGTAAAACAAACGGTAGTACAGGGACTCTGCTGGAGTACACTGCCCTGAGGAAGAAACCAGATTGAAAGAAAATAAAAACTACAAGGTTCCTGTAGCATCAGGGAGGAGGAGGTTATTTAAATTCTGAAAAAAATACAGCTTTCAGTTTTATTGCTTGCCCTTACTAGTGGGTACCCTTTAGTGAGCCCCCCAAAAAACCTGAATTTGCCAGAATTCTGCCCTAGGTAGAGCAAAACTAGTTACACAACTTGATCTTAATTGAAATATTTGGTGCCTGCTGATATGTTCAAACAAATTCACCAGATCTTGATTATGCGCTAGCAATTAAAGCCATTAAGTCAGTAGACAGACAGCGGGTTATTTCATTGCTATTTGACAAAGCCAGCCGTCGTTCTTTCCCCCTGTCTGTGTGACAGCACTGTAATTAACAGTAATCAAATACTATTTGTGCTAGGTGTTGCGAGTTTGCTTCCTTAGCCAGCTAGATACCTCTGCCAACTGCAGAACATGGAAATCTACCTCTGGTCAGAAGATACACAAGATACAAAGAAGAGAAGAAAACTGTGCAGGAAGAGGAAGGAAGGATGCTTGCTTATTTGAGGTTTATCTAGTTTGTTCTTGAAAGCAAGATTCAAAATTAAGAACATCGTTTATTTCTGCAAGTTATATATTAAAAAATTAAGTTAACCTACAAAAGCTAAATAACAAGTAGTATTGTGAAATATAATAATAATTACATTTAGCATTTATGTATTCCCTGCTTGAGAAATGCATGTAACCTCCATTAGCATTAATGGGAATTCTACTCATGCATCAGGCAGAGACTAGAGTCTAATAGTGCATTATATCTTCAAAGTGCTGTACAAACATTAACTAATTAATCCTCATAACCACCCTGTGTGGTAGGTAAGTGATATATGAAATGTATATCTGAGCAGGCCCAAGAGCAAGACAGCCCCGCTCTGTGTCCTTCAACACGGACCAGATATTCATCATGTTTACACTGCTGCTGAATTCAGGTGCATTTTATAAGTGCAAGAGAGAGACTTACGGTGAGCCAAGTTTACTGAAGCTGGCATGGGAAGAAGTAAATTACATCTGTGGCTCTCCTCCCTCCTTCCTGGACTCTACAGGGCCGTTCGCATGTTGCCACTGGAGGAAGTATTAATGCCAACTGCTTCCTCTTTGGATTTCTACTGTGGGCAGGCAACTCTTGAATCCAAGGAGGAGAACAGAAAAAAGTCCATGGGAGCTCCATCATTGCAGACTCCTCCTCAGTCATCCTCTTTGATACCTTGATCTTCCTCTACTTTCTGCTACTACTCTTCCTGGCAGGCTTTCTGCCTTCAAAACCATCCAACAAAGCCTGCACATCAAAGTTGCAACAGGACCTTAGGAGGAGGAACTATGCACCCAATTTGGGTATTCTGTTTAGAGGATCTGAGTGATTTCTCTTTAAATAGAATCTAACATGGAACAGGGAGTTTCCTGATTAAAAGATTCATATTTTGAACACTCGTTCAAATAGGCCACAGGCAAGAACTTTGATAGTGTAACTTTATAACCAGCAAACTGTTTGAATACCATGAAGCAAGGTCTCAGGACATAAACCTGTAATGCTGATTCAGAGAGCATTTTAGAAAGGTGGAGACTAAGAGAACACAGCAGTATAGCATCGGAGAGAGGGTGCTCTTGGAAAATAAAAAGTGGAGGAGGAGAAGTGAGAGAAGGCTGAAATACTAAAACAGAGGGGAGAAGGAAAAAGCAGACCAGGCCTTAATGAAACCATGACAGTGCACCACTTTCCATCACTGCTCTACTTTCAGCACTTGTCTCAGTGCAGCATAGGCCACAGTGAAATGGTGAGGCAGGCAGGTGCAACGGCAAGCCAAAACAAGGATGTAAACAGCATTTAAGATTCCCCCCAAACCCCAGAGACTCCATGTGCAAGTCAAGGCCACAGCTGAAACCTGTGGGTCTCCAACAAGCCAGTGTGCTTTTTCTTGGAGAGAGGCCTGGCTCAGCCTGCCTCCCTGGAAGCCTGGCTCTGATCTCAGCAACAGCCACGGGCGCTTTTCCATGGCTGATACTTGCATGCAACATGATTTATGCTGATTTACAAGCCCCAAACCAGATGGGCGTGCAGGGAGATACGTGAGCCCAGAATGAACAAAACTGCACTCTCAAGAGAAAAAGCTATTTTTAGAAGTGTGTTTGGTGTCATATCAAACACAAAAACAGCCAGGATGAAATGAGTGAAACTTTCTTTGAAGAATACCTGGAGTTTGCCTTGAAAGTAGCCCATACACCATAAAATTTACTTCATATGCTGAATCTTCAGGTAAAGATGGTGCTCAAAACCAGCTGACTGCAACTACATTAGTAGTCAGAGTTCAGGGCTTGGATGGCAACCATAGCTGTAGACTGCTCAGCTGGTGTGTTTGGTTCCTTAAAGATAGCAACACATTTGAAACATTCTGTTTTCATTTGCCACAGGCTGCCTAGAAAGTTTACAGACACATATCCTAAATACATATGTACTTATATAAACCCACAGTATCAATGAAGTTTCAGTAAGACTATGTATAATCTTCCTTGAAATTAACTCTCACATGCCCAAGACTTTCCTGGTCTACATTTTAACAAAACTTATTGCAGTGACAAATACATAACAGTGGCGACAACCGTGAAGCTCCTGATGCTTGGGAAAGAAAATAGGTAACTGAATTCTGGTTAGCATCTGCACAATGGAATTAAACTTCCTGGGTAGTGCTTTGCACTTCGTAAAAAATAGGTTGTTTTAATGCTCTCAAAATCGGGTGCTCAAAACCAGAGGCAGTCAAAATCACTGGGTCTCACAGTTTCCCCTGTCTTACATTTAATGTGATTCAAAAAGTCCACAGTGGCAGCAAATACAGGCTTTGCCACAGATGGTGCCCCAGCACTGACCATTTAAGCAAGTGACAGAGTAGTGCCTCTTCCAACACCATGCAAGCATGTGCCTGCCTGCAGAAGCGAACAATACTTTTCCCTGCATTTGAACTGAGAGTTTGTGTATTATCTTATCTTTATCCGCTCTTCTTTCAGGGAAGAAAAGATTTTCTCAAATTCTTCTCTTGGTGAGAAGTCAATCCATGATAGGCATCAGAAACACCAGGCAGCCTCCTAATCCTGCAAGCTCTCTTGCACACTGAAAACCCTGCTAATGAGTTATCACCTTACAGGCCTATGGACCGTTTCCGCCAGCGCGTTCCCTGCCTCGGCACACAGACACACGCTCGCTTTGCCCGAGCAAACAGAAGTGCTGACGTGGTCCCCGGTCAGGATTCCCGCAATGCTGAAACCTCCCAGTGCCCAGCCTTTCCAAGGTGAGGAGAACTAAAGGAAAACTCTTGCGCCTTTCCTAACCCTGTCACTTTATTTGGGGGGGGGGGGGGGGGGAGAACGAGAGAGCGAGCAAACAGCACAGAGAAATGAGATTATGAGAAACTGGTCTCATTTCAAAGGAGCCCTCCCTCTCTGTTAGTAAATATTCAGTACATGTTGTGACCATTTAATTTCTATCCTCCCTCCCTCCCTCTCTCAGTCAACAGCTATATAATTTCCAAAGATGCTGGAGGAAATACTCCCTGATCAGCTGAAATTTAGTGTAGACAAGTGCAAGGTAATGCAAAGAAAAAGCAGTTGTTTACTCATACACGCTGATAGATGCTATCTTACCTATAACTGCTCTGGAAAATACCTAGCCATCACTGTAGACAGTTCAGTGAAAACATTTACTTTGTACAGAATGACAAAGAAATGGCAAAGAAACAAGGCAACAGAGTGAGAAAGCGTAATAATATTGGTAAAGAAAAAAAAATTTTAAGTCTTATGTAAATCTTTGCTGCGCACTCAAGCTCAAATACTCATTGCTTCATTTCAAGAAGGATGCAGAAGAACAAAACGTATTAAAGCTATGGAAAAGTTCCCATCTGAGGACGGATTTAACAGATTAAAACCAGATAGTTTGGAGAAAACTGAGGTCAGGTCCGACATGATAAAAAGTATGTCAAGTAATACTTGGCTTCCGAAAGGTCCCTTTTTCTTCCTCTCTCTCTTTTTCTTCTTTCATTTTAAACAGAAGAAAATGAACAGCCAATCATTTCATGGGCAATATATTTAAAAGGGCAACATGTTTAAAAATAATGCTCATTACCTTATTGAGACACAGGTTGCTAAAAGATTAAAAAAAAAAAAAAAAGCTGTTACTGTCTGTGGCTCAAGAGACTGACAGTTTTGCTATCAGTTTGTACGGGTGCTCCAGCCCTCCTGCTTCAGCCCAAAGCTGGTGCTGGTAAGCAGGCAGGGGAAGAACCTTCCTCCTTGGGTGCCCCCCAAGCCTTCAGGACTTGGGAAGCACCTATACAGCTGAGCACCCAGCTCTTTCTAAAGCCCGTGGGAATTGGGTGCCCAGGCCCCAGACTGCTTTAGACACCCGCCACGAGACACGAACCTACATCTGTGACTGCCAAAAGCTACATCGCCGTGGGGCGGCAGGAGAGCCCCCAAGCCACCTTAGAGAAGTGGAGCCGTAGCTACGGCTGCTGGCAGGGGGGTAGATTTTCCTAACCCGCGGCAGACGACAGCTCCCTTTGCGCTATGTCCTGCAGCTGCTGCTCAGAGTGAAACGGAAACATCCGCTTCTCCGGGTTCACGAGCAGTGCCACAGGCCACCAGATCAAGGCTGGGAGTGAGCTGCATCAGATATGATTTTGACTTGATTTTCAAGCAGGTCTAATTCTGCTCTCACTTCGACTTTTTCACTAATGCAAATGAATCAACTCCAGCTATATGCTAATGTAACTGAGAATACAATTCAGAAATGGCACAAGGCTTTTGGGGGGGATTTTCTTTTATTTCATGAAAGACTCTTAACTCTCCTAGTCTTTTGAAGTAAACCAGAGTATTCAGACATTGCTGGTACAAATTGCATCGTACCAGACATGAAAATAAAGAATAAAACACGTGTTATAATTTAGCATTCAGACAAGACAGCTCAGCACTGCAAAGGCCTGCATATTGGTGCAAAGGAACAAAAGTTTAGGAGATGTAACTTTCCAGAGATGTAACTGGAAGCCCCTACTGTTTTTTTTTTAATGTTTTTTAAATTATAGACGCACAGTTTGTGCAGTTACAAGGCTGTATAAATGGAGCTGCTTGGCCTACAGAATGGCTTGTAACACCAAGCAACTCAGAACACTATGATACTTGCTCGTTTGTTTGCTTTTAATGTCACTGATCTTTTCCCATCGCAAATGCTTTATATCCTTTTCCCAGTTACTCACTGCCATAGCTTACCACTTTCCCCTGCCTGACTTGGGCACTCCCAGGTCTGAACTGAGCACAGCAGTGCAGAAGGGTCTCATCCGTTTCATGATGGATCCCAGAAAGCAGCAGTCAAAATGAAAATCTCCACGTAAAGCAGCTAACTTATCCTCCCTGTGGGCAGGAAGGCCACGAGCACTGCGAGAAGGGTAACAGGCTTGGGCTCTCTGCTTTGAGTGCCAAAGCACGTACAAGGAAGGCCCGCTGGTCTCGCACGAGCCCCTTGGTGCGACCTCTGCCTCACCACGAACTCGGAAGCTGCCTGGACACGTGCACGTTGACAGTGTCTCGGAAGCATGCCGGAGCAACGCGTGCTTCCAGCATCTGAGGGGAAGCCTGGAAGGACTAGCACAGGTTTTCAGAGAAAAAAGAGTGATGCCACATCCCAGACAATCTTTGAAACTCAAGAAGAGACCATCAGCGCAGGACCTGCTGTTACTCGGGCACGGGCTGCAGCATGAAGCACCCGCCGCGCTCCTCTAGCCCGCAGCATCCTGCCCCGCGCGGCTCCGCTTGCTCTATTTTTCTGCCCTTTGGCCGGGAGGGAGCGCAGGTCACAGCACTCCTTGTGCTCACGGAAAGGTTTAGGGACTTTCATTCTGCAAGACCGCGTGTGCATGCTCGCTCACACACACAGGCACGTGCAAACGCACCGAGCAGCCTTCCTCTCCTCCTCTGCGTTTTCGGGGAGCAGCTGCAGCAAGGGCTCGGGGCGCGCATCCGCACTGCCGGCCGCACCACATCTGCTCACGGCGCTGTGCTACCGCGTGACTCATGGCAGAGAAAGTTGCAGTTCAAAGGGTGGGAGGTGAAGAGACGTGTGAAAAACGGCTGGCAAAGTAATGTGATTAACACGAGCAAGGCTGTGTAAATCATGATATTGCGGGTGTCTTTTTGCTACTCTCACCCACTAAAAGCAATAAACAAAAGCATAAGCAAGACGCCTCCCCCAGCATAAGTTACATTAAGGTGGTAACTGGCTGATGCTGGCACTTCATAGGGAATTACATTACTTTAATGCGGAGTTGCAAAATTTTACTCATCCACTCAAAGCAAGTCGCATTTTGATGGACAAGCAAAATAAATAGATTTTTCATTGCAAGTGTCCTACTAAAAGGCTGACAAATAAATCTTCCTGGGCTGGCATTATTTCCCATAATAGTTTTGGTGGTGTTAATGCCAGGAATACAGGAGATGTATTTAATGCATTTGTTCATATTCACATACAATTGCCTTTTTGCTTAACAGTGAAGCTCAGTTTTTGTTTCAACCACACTGGTGCAAATCCCAACTTAATCTGCTGATGTTTTCTACTCAAGCAAGTTTATTCCAAGGGACGGTAATGGTATAATATCAGTTGCTCCACTAATATTTCACAGCTCACTCTGATTCTAGCTGCTCTTCTGCAGGAAATAAAATGAAAAAAAAAAAAAAGAAAAAAGAAAAAGGGAACTACTATTAAAGAGAAACAAGAGATTACACTTTTGTTTCTCCTTTTTTGGGGTGCATTTGAAATTCATTGGGATCACCGTAGTTCAACAGCAACTTTAAAAGATGAGCTAACTATTTACATGAATGATTTTGCCATTTCCAGTAAAATCTATCCTAAGGATGGAATTTTCTTCTTCATCATGCTGTAGGATAAAAATATTTCTGAAAGGTTCCTCAGCTTTCTGTATGTTCCTGTTTATATACAGATGAAACTCAGAACTGAAGTGTAGTAAATTACTGCTTCAGAGACCCATGACTTTTCCCTGCCCCCAGCTGCATATCAACTGTAACCCAGGTTTGGTCACATTCCAAAGGCCTGAATGCTTTTAGAATCAGAAATGCAGTTTTTCATTAAAAAATAATAATAATAAAAAAAAATCTGTTCAGTGTAGGTATTTCTACACATCTGTCACCTGAGTACTTATCCTGCTGCCTAAATAAAATTATACAGAATAAAAATTAGCTTCAGTGGTTGACTATCATCAAAAGATTGTTTCACCAAGCTTCTTCAGAAAATAAAGAATATAAAGAGGATTTAAGCACAAAACAAACATAGCCTCTCCATCGCTCGTGGCAAGGAAAAGAAGAGTGCAGGCTGTGAAGCTACCACCTAAATATGGCCTGCAGAGTCCCCCTGACAGATCTGCATGCTCACACAAAAGCATCTGCCAGCAAAGCTAGCGGAGGCATCAGCCAAAGAGTATTTTTAAAGTACAGCGTATGCAGCACTTCCTCCACAGAAATGCAAGCCCAGGAACAGGGCTTCCTGGCTGGCATTACTGCATTTACCCTACGGCACTTTCTGCTGGTTCAACCACCTCGCGCAGAGCGACGCCCCCGGCTGAAACGACGAGTCGGCGTTTCCGGAACGGCCGGCCGGCGTCGGCCGCCTCCTTGGGGAAGGAGCACCAACACGGCAGGGTATCGCGCTGCTTCCGTACCGAGAGCCTGCTGTCAGACACTGCACTGCAGAAGGGCTCCCCCGGCACTGTCCACACTAGGAAAAAGCGCTGTTTCCAGTGACCTACCTTAACTCAGTTGGTTAGCCCGTTTCAGTGCCAATACCGACGCGTTTGAGCCCCTTTCACACAATCCTCGCAGGCCAAGTAAACGCTACGGGCTTGGGCGCTCCTCTGTCACCAATGTGGCTTTACTAGGCAGGCCCGGGATAAGCTTGAGAGAAAAGAGCTCTGTTTTGTTGCTAGACTCAAGGCTGAAAGCTATTTGTAGCCACATAACCTGGCTTTAACGTCACACTTTTACATGTGTGACGCTAATTTACATGTGTCCTACAAACATCCAACCATTTACTTGGGTGCTAAAATATGAATTTCAATACTTCAATGTAGGCATACATGTTAAAAAACATCCACCTTCTCTTTCCTGTCCCATCTTCTCTTGATTTAAAAATGGATATAAATAGCTATTAATACTTAATAATGTGTATTTTACCTCAGGGCTGATACGTATGTAATACATATCTGCGGCGATTGCTAGAATTCAAACACATGCAGTAAATTGTAAAAAGCTGATGGAGCGTATTAATTTGAGTTACGTGCCAAAACAGTCTGTGCAAAACTCTGCACTGCCTTAACTTCCCACAGTTTTAACTTTAATTACTTTGAACAGATTCAACCAGCATCGCCTCTGCAGAGGCTGGATGCTCACGCTCAAGTCCCAAGGGTTCCACGTGTTTCTTCACAGCCAGCACTGGGCCGGGAGCTGATGTGGACTCACAGGACACGCACCCCCACCATGCTTTTAAGTGAAGGCCTGTTTAAGGCCTGTTTCTCATGAAATGCTTCAGCCAGCGAGGCAGCCAGCACGGCCGGGGCTGGACGCAGGCCTGCCCAGCGCAAGCTAAGCTCCGCTTGGCACCGGTGCAGTAAGTCAGTGTTAGGGCCTCTGAACCCTAGCAAACTTTAATAGCGATGAAGAACATAAAACTACAGAAAAATTATTCTCAAGTGCTATAATACTGATCGAATTTCCATAAGGTGCCACAAACCTTCCTACAGAACGCTGTAGCGACATCAGTCGTGAATAACTGCAAATAAATAATTGGGGAAAAAACAACCCGTTTTAAAAATGTGTCAGAGATGCTACAGAAAGCTGCCTGGGATTGTTTTTTCAGCAAAAGGCTCGAATTTCTGCAGAGAACAGAAACAATTCATAAAAAAGCATTTCTGGAGCTAAAAACTTAATTGCTGCGAGAAAACTAAGCTGACTGTTCTGCGCCTCTCAGGTTAGAACACCCGCACGTCCAGACAGGAACGTGCTGGGCCCATTTCTCGTGCGAGGGTTGTCACCTGGCCGCTCTCCACTCTCCCACCCCACAGGGACGCATCTGCCTCTCCGGCCCTCTGCGGCGGCTCGTTGCCGTACCTTTCCCCGTGTCAGCAGCACAGTCCACGTAGTTGCCCCTGGCTGAAGACTTGCTCTCCCCCAAGCCCGGTTACCTTTCAGCTAAGAGACGAGAGACGCGCAGAACCATCTCTTTGGCTTCACTAAAGACTTACACCGGACGTAAGGGACTGGAATAACCTTGGCCTTAGAGTACTCTTTGCCCCAGTACTTGAAGTATTAAATACAACTAATTTCCACCATTAGCTTTATTTAGAAACCACACTGCTCACTGCTGAAAGAGGAACCTCATCATCATGCCCACACTGAGTTGTGCTCTGTGGTATTTAAAGACAAAATGTACAAACCAGCAGCTCAGCTGCCTGTCAGATAACAGAACTGGGTTCCTGATTTTTTTTTTTTTAAATAGGCAATAGGCACCAGCAGAGCCTCCGAGTGCATTGCAACGTGCCCAAGCGCCTTGCCAAGCAGGGCCAGTTCTTTTCCTGCCTTTTCCTCCCATCGGCAGTCTCACCGGTGTCAGTGGAATTATTTGTTCTACTGCAGAGAGCACAATTTGATAACGAACATGTCCCTTGGTGTCAAAAAAAAGTAAAAATAACACTTGATCTGAAGACTAGGTAGAAAATACTATCTCTACTTACACAGCAGTGACACCGAGCAGAAACAGAGAGGTTTGACATGAAGAAGTCTGCCCCCGGTTTCAGGGGAGTTTTACGAGGCTGCTACCACCCAGCTTGCAGCGTGATCGTTCCTGATTGAGGTTGCAGTTCAGGAACATGTTACACATCTCAGGTTCATTCCCATTCAGGGCAGCATATTCTGAACACTGTTAAAAATGTAGGTGCACAGGGGCAAAGGACTGACTGGATGTAGCAAGAGAGCTACTACATTCTCTCTCTCTCCCCCCTTTTTTTTTAAGAAAAAGAAAACTTGGTCTCTTAGTCAAGGTCAAATATTGGCAATATGGAGAAAAATGCACTGCCAATGCCCCGGTGGTGCCAGTTCTGTGAAGAGGACACCAGTGTGCAGTGCTGTCATTTATGTACCTATTGTGAATGCAGAAAAACCCAATTTATAAAAAAAAAGCTCAAAGAACCCATAACAAGCCTTAAGTTTCCAAACACTTCCAACAGTTAAACAGTATCCTAACTTTAAAGGCTGTAATTGGCAACCAGTTCTTTAAAATTAATCTTTAAGTACTGCTTTAACAAAATGCTTTTTCCTGTGAAAAATCAAAAACTCAATCCAAGTCAAACACCTGTTAAGAGATCTTGCCCCTCTCCACTGCAGCACTGAAAAAAATGCATTAGCAGAGATATCGGTTGGCTTCCTCCCCCTTTTCAGCTCATTACCATCAGTTTTGAGAACTGATTAGCCGTGGTTGTTATTCATTAGTCACATCTCTAAAATCTGAATTATAAACACCTCTGTGAGGTCTTACTCCAATCAACCTATTTTGAGTCTTGCAATTAATACTAACACCAGGAAAACAGCTGAACAGTGTACATTTAAAGACCATCCCCTCTTCCCACCAAAACCCAAGCTTAGACTCGCATGAAAAGGAAGGCTAAAACAAATCTACGCGTTCTGCCATCCCTGATGCACATTCTTCTCCCATGTACACAGCAGCCTGTTCAGGTGGTTAATGCAGAGATATAATGGGTGCACTGTAAGCTGTAAATATGAGGCAGCCATCAGTGTTTCTCCTGATGGGGTCAGATGCTACACAGCTGCTAGATCTCGGGAGGGCAAGAACACGCAGGCATGACAGACTGAGTGAGTGCCATTGGTTGTGTGCTTGCTCTGAACACCCAGCCCCGGACAATAATCAATTACGTGGGGCTGCTAATGATACTGATCAAATGCACTTAGCATTCGGCACCTTGAGGGCTGCAATCCTGACACTTTGAGAACACAGAAGGTGCCCAGGGGCAAGATGAAAAGAAAGGCTGGTGCCAGCAAAATCCTCAAAGCCAACAAGGCAAAAACAGCTTTTCCTTCTCTAACAACCCCCCTTTAATTATAAAAAAATATTTACTTAGGAGTAAGCACAATCTTTTCCATAAGACAACACAATTTACAGATGCTGTAGCGTGGTGTGAAAGGTCGGGGCCAGTAGCTTCACACGGAGCGGCCCCCGCTGCTTGAAGAACGACTCGCTACAAGAAGCGTATTCCCACCATACAGACCGGCTTCCAGTAGCCTGTTTACCAGCCTGTCTGGCTGCTACCTGGTCTGAAGTTACTTCCCAGGCTAGACCTATGATCCAGGGTCATTTGGCTTCCTCATCACTATCATTAACTCAAAACGTTGACCTCTTTCCAGCTTTCATGACCAGGAAGGATTTTCCCACTGGTTTCAGTGAATGCAGGATAAGGGTAAACACTGCTCTGTCTCAGGCATCCTAAATCACAAGGTAACTCTTCTCTAAGTTCTTTTTCATCCATAACTAGGGTCTTGCTCATGTACCACAATTCTACTGCTTTATGTATACACACTATTTATTCCCTGTTCCTATATGAGAAAAAAGATTAATTACACACAATGATATAAGGCACTGCTCTGCATACCTGAGATTATATTATTATTTTAAAGAGGAAGAAAGGATTTTTCCAACTGACAGAGAAAATCATATCTAACTGAGAAGAAAAACAGTAGGTTAGACCAGACCTAATGTCCTAACTGGTTCTTCACTCTCAGCTCCCAGACCTAGGATTCTGGGCATCTAAAACCAGCTTTTCATCCCTTGGAAATCACCCTTCCTTCTGCTATATGGCAGACAGCCCCATAATAACACTTTGACTGACTGCAGGGATCAGTTGGCAGCCTGGAACACACTCAAAAATGTCTTTACAAGCACACTACACAAATCACCAAAAGAAAAATAAATGTTGAAGAAATTACAAAACAGAACTGCCTAAAGAGAATTTGTAATACTTAGTCCTGCAGATGTTCCTTGGCATGATGTATTGCAGATGTATGTTCCCTGGCAGCCCTTTCTCAGGATGCAAGGAATTAATAATAAACCAACAAATGAACATACTGCACATCTGCATCACCAAGTTATTTTTGCAAACCATGTGCCAGGATTATTTCTCATCTGTTCTGGGGCAACCTTATCAGCATGCATCAGCCTAGGACATGAAGTGATGTATACCATGTCTGCTCAAACAGCAGAGGGAAGCTTGCAAGTCAGGCAGGATGCAATGACTCTATTTGGACTTTAGCCAAAATATGCTCACTGTGCAGAACAGAAAGAAGAATCCTCACCCAAATGTGCAGTGAGGATTCATTAAACTTAAGAAATAAGTTTTTATTAAGAGACCTGCTTAGCTAATAACTATCCATTACCAAAAATGCAGTAAACAAGCCAGCAATGATGGCTGATCCCTTCTTTCCCTCAAAAAGTGATCCCCTTTTCCTTCAAAAAGTGTCATAGAGATCCTTTACCACTACAAGTTTTCATAATCTCAGTTCTATGGCTCAAGAATACCCCCAACAGGACATCAGCTTCTCATATCCTAAACAGGAATCCATATCTGCTCTGAGCTCCAGACATATCACTGCTAGTTACTGTATTGCCACCAGACCTTCCTAGCTGTGGAGATTAGGAGAAGTCTTCTGGTAAGTGCAGACTCACTGGAGACTGGGTGGATGTTTATGAGAACTGACAAGTTCATGACATAAAGCAAAGCTACTAAGATTAAATAAAACTTGGCTTGCATGAAATGACCTGGTGTAGTATCAGGTTCAACACAGGCACCAGCAGCTTGGAAACTGCTACCCCCCCCTCCCTATTACTGCCCACAGTGATGGCTGAGAGAACTGGGCTTGTTCAGCCCTAGAAACAGATGGCAAGGGAGGGGTTTTCCTGCCACCTTCAGCTACCTAATGTAGGATGTCACCAGTCTTTTAGTGGAAGTGTACCATAGTAGGACAAAGAGCAATGGACACAAGCTTCAACAGTGGAACTTGCAGGAAGATACTAGATTTTTCAGTGTAAGTAGAGTCAAACAGTGGTGCATGCAGCCCAGAGAAGTTGTGGATTCTCCATCCTTCGAGATATTCAAAGCCCAACTAACACAGCCCTTAGTAACCTGATGTAGCTGCTTTGAGCAGGGGCTGGGCTAGACAGCTTCCAGAGATCCAATTAAATTATCCTCAAACAATGCCAGTTTCAGGAGAAAGACCTACCTAGCTCTGGGGATTTCTTCTCCTCTCCTGCTGCTTATTCCTGGAGTGCAGCAGAGCAGAGGAACACTGAAAGATGAGAAGAGAGAAACAGGCACCTTCATTACCAATATTCAGTTAATATCTCAGTTGTGAATACTGCAGGCACAAGGATATCTTTTTCTAATACATCTGTGCTGCACTAGTGTGTATTCCTTCACCTTTTACAGTGGATCCTGATACATGGCTAGGGCTTACAAGCACTTACTTTCACAAGCACTAGCAATCTTGGCAGCTTCGACAGTGTTAGTCAGGTGTTTTTTACTAGCATGAAATTCACTCCAACATTTACTGTCTATCACATACAAACAAGAGGGAAAAAAACCCATATTCAATTAAAGTGCATTACAAGACAGAAAATGAGGCACAGAATCTTATCCTTTTTGTGAACAGATATTAAACCAGCATGGCTTGCACTCTGTAAGTTGGAGTGATATCCCAGTGAGTCCACTGGACATGAACTCCTGAGAACACACCGGAGATCTTGCTACTTTAATGAAACTTGCTAATACCTTGCATTAAATTCTTCTTGTTATTACTGCCTGCTCCATCTAAGGGTTGCTTTGAGGCAATTATTAGTAACTTGTTACTCAATACCATTATGCAATTCAAGTCTCAAAAAATGCAATAAACTAGTTCTTTCCTGTAACACTCTCACTCTACTCATTCTCCTGTCTACTCCATATACCCATCTTAAATACAATATCAGAAACATCAGCATTTTCTCCACAATACTAGGCATCAGATAACTAAGATGCATACTTATGTGCTTGAAAAGCCACAAAGAGATTATCTGTGACAAATTGGTATTTTGAGCAAACATTTTAGGGAAAAAAAAATCTATCATTTAAGTTCTCCAGAATATTTAATTCACCATGTCATTCCAATTCTCCCTTACCTCTTTCACTTGAAGGCTCAATGCTACAATCAGACATATGCCTCTTTTACCTTTATCTCAGACTAGAAAACCAATTTTGCATATTGAATTATTATTTATTTCTATGGATGTCTCTGGATTCCTTTGACAGTTTTATCTTGCTGAAGAGAATAAATGTTCTTTTGAAAGGTACTGCCAGACCGCCTTCATTCTCTGATGCCAAAGGATGCGGTCGGCAGAATCTGTCAAAAATAACTCACATGGTCTGAGGGATCTGAAAATTACAACTGCTACTTTCTACATGGTAGCTTTGGATATGTCCACTTTACCACCAGCACCCAGTCCCTTCTTGCCTTTTCCCCTGGTCGCCATGGGAAGTATGTATTAGAGAAGCAGTGCTACGACTTGAGCGCATCTGAAATCTGGGCTTGCTTTTTCTCCTAACATTCTGCAGGTACTCACGCCTAGAAATTTTTTGAAATATAAAACAAACAGGCTAAAAGAAGCTAATTTAAACTTAAACCAGAATCCTGTAATGGCTTGGGGATTTTGCAGTGACTGCTTTTGCTGGTATCTGAATCTGACTCTGGAAACAAGCGTTCGTTTTGCAAAGCTCAGCACAGGATGCAGTGGCAGAGAGGGATGAGCAGAGTGAGTCAGAGGCACCTGGGCAGCACCAGGAGACCCAGCGTGCATCCCTGAGGCAGTGAGGGCCCACACAGCACAAGGCAGACTCCTTTCCCCTCCCCTCCCCCCCCCCCCAAGACAGTGACTGCCTGGAGCAGGCACTGAGAAGGCGCCTTCCCACAGCCTCTCCCCAGGCCAACCCCCTCCTCCCTTTGGCGCCCGCACCAGTTAACTCACACCTTGCCATTGCAGAGAAGGGCTGTCAGGAAGCCTTTACAGCAGCACCTCCGCTTCACACCACTCGATCCTCTCTGGGCTCCCAACAGGACCCAGAGTAGTGAGGGCTAACTACTTCCAGGCAAAGACGACGGCGTCTTTGTAGACCATGCTGTATTCTTCAGCATGCTGCAATTTCCAAAAGGCTCTTACAGAAAATAAGACAGCCCCTCAACGCAGACTACGAGAGTAGCTGAGAGAAGCAGCGCAGCTCAATAGAAACCTCCCCTAGAAAGCAGTTCCTTCACTGACACTCCAGTCCTGAGGCATATGGACCTTCAGAGTTCAGGGCCAGCCTTTCTGCTGGGTGCGACGAAGCTCTAGGTGGCCAAGGAAGACAGTGGTAGGCA